>NW_022436970.1:2001620-2370484 GCF_009761245.1 Sapajus apella | reverse complement strand
CTCCCCCCCCCTTCCCTTCCCTTCTGTCTCTTTCTTTCTCTTTTTTTCCTGTTTGAATTCTGGAAGGAGAGAATCTGGTCATTGACCTGGTGGCAGATTGGTTTCCTTGGTAAAGCCTGTCCTATTGACTGAAGATAAGAAGCAGGGAGAGTGAAATCCTTTACCACCCCCAGACCTGAAGGGACAAGAGGTGGCACAGCCATGGAGAGCTCAGAAAGAGAGGCTATAACCGAAGAGCCTTCTAACAGGAGCTGTAACCTATAGCAGAGACATGCATCCAATTTTCAGTGCTTGGAAGAGTTGGAGCTGGAGCAATTAACTCTCACCTCACTCTCCTTTCATTCTCTGATTACCTGCTGAAGTCTCTCATTGCCTAAGCTTCCACTGCTGGCAGCTGCTGGCAGGCAAGGGAGCCCACTGCTAAAGTCCTCAGGAGTTGACCTCTCAAGATACAGAGCAAGGTAGAAAGACGTGGAGAGTGTATTTGAAAAGGTTAACAAGAAATATCTAGAACACATCCTAAACCAAATGAGCTATTGCCCTTTGGTCATAAGGTTGCCCATGGGACATGGTGAGATCTGATTAAATGGAGTAGAAATGAAAGCTGCTGTGTTGTGTGTATGAGAGAGAAAACCTGGAGGGGTTGTGCAGATGCTGAGCAGTGGTGGATACAGAGAGGGGGAAAAAAAGCATTCTTTTCTCAAGGAAGGAGAAGGTGAGTTTCTGAGAGTGGGAATGAGAGGTGGAGAGAAGCTCATTTAGGAATAGAGTTTAGTTTCAAGCTGGGATGCTGATGGCTTCCATGCATTCTCCGGTAGAAATTCTTAGAAATCAGCGACAGGAGAAGGGGTGCTACCCTAAAGCTACAAAAGCAACAGGACACTGTATCTCCAAATTTGAGAACAGCAAAGCAGACACTGGTAGGTCTGCAGAAGAAGAACATTGGTTATGGCATTTGTCTAGTGCTTGCTCTCTCCCCCATCTTTGAGGAGATGAGGGCTGGTTTTGGGAGTGAGTCTGTATGCTGCACGCACCTAGAAGAGGATTAGATACAATTTTGATTCCATGACTCCCAGACTGAATGCAGTTTCTTAGAAATTTCCTTTACATTAGTATTCAAGCCACTCTGAGAAGATTCCAAGATTGTGGGAATGACAGGAGGGTTCAGCGTCCAGGATTCTGGCTGTTGTTGACGGTTTGAATCTGCAACTGTGGGTGCCAATCTGGTGCCCTGATTCCCTGCCTGCTGGGAGTGCCCTGCAGTGTCATCACCCTCCCATCACCCAGCCACCTGCCAGTTGGCATTCAGCAGCACGTTGGAGTCAGACTGGTCCACCTTCCTTCTGGGTGAAAGAAGAGGGCTGCAAAAGGCCCTGGGAGCCACCCCTAGTGCCAGACATGCAAACAAAACTGGCAGAGTGGAAACAAGCTGAGAACGAATGCAAATGTGGGTGTGAGACAGAGCACAGGGGGCTGGGGAGGGCACTCTTCATTTCTGCTTGGCCGAGGAGTCACTGTTCTTTCTGAACCTGGGGCAGAGTGGCAGGGGCAGTGGTTGAAAAGTCACTGTCAACCCCAGCAAAGGGTGGATGCTGGACTGGAGTCGGGGAGTGGAAAACGGCACAGTGCCCGTCAGGAGTCTGGAAAGGCAGTGGGGAGCTTATGCTTCGTGTGATGAAGAGGAGAAGACCAGGAACAAAACTGGGTAAGAACAGAGTTTGTTTAAAGCATGGTGACAATCACCTAGAGGGTGGCTGAGGAGGGAGAGAGCTGGAGAAGACAGGATGCCACTGTGACATGGTGAACAGCGGTGAGGTCCTCCAGGTGCGAGAAACCTGGAAGGCAGATGGAAAGTGGTTTCCTAACAACAGGACAAAGTCCAAACCGTGCAGCTTGGGTGGGCACAGGTATTTCCATGGCTTCGTTTCTCTCTCAGTGGACGATCCTGAGTCAGACTGATGGAAGCTGCTGGTTTTCATCCCAGACCTCAGTCCTGACATTTTAGACGTAATGTTTTTTACTCAACTGGACTTCAATTTCTGGATTCCTGGCAGGTGCTTCAAATTCAACTCATCCAAACCAGGAATCGACATCCTCATCCCCAAAGCATCATCATCCTTTATTTCTCTGAAGTGAACTACGTTCTCTCAGGCTGTTCCTACCAGATCCCTGACCACTATGACGGCTTCCTTTCTTTCCGTATCTCTACCCAGTCCAGCAGCAAGACTAGTTCACTTAAATATTCTGTCTCCTCTTCAACTCAGTTGTTACATCCTTAGTTTAGATCTTGGCATTTCTTATCTGAGTCATGGCATCCTTTTCCAAGGATTCTGTTTTCCGTGAGTCCGATTTCTATGCTGCAGTCGAAGTGACTTTTATTCCCTTTCCTTTCTAGCATCCACATGCTTCCCAATAAGAGTCAAATGGAGGTCATGATGTTGCGGTTGAGAAGGAAGAAAGTATTGTTTGATTGACTTAAGTTCAGCCATTCATTCAATGGATATTTATTGAGTGTCTTTTAGGGTAATTGTGAGAATAAAATAACGTAATCTGTGCGATATGCTTAGAAAATGAATGGCAAATCGCAAATGCTTAATCCATATTACTAGTTGTTAGCAGCAAACTAGCAATTACTTATTCTGTAAGTAGATGCAGTGGAGGTTGCAGAAATGCATACACATAACGTTTATATGCCCATAAGAATCTTAAAATTCCTACACCTTCTAGTCTTGACCCTCACTCCAGCCCACGTTATTGACTGATTCAGCTTATTTAAAGACATTCATGGGCCAGTCACTAAGCTGGTTCTATGTTACAGAGAAATTAGCTTTAGCTTGCTCCTCTTGAAGGGTAAAAGTGAAGATCAGATGAGATGATGTTTCCTCAAGTGCCTTAATAACCGTGAGGTGCTGCCCAACATTGCTGAGTTGATGCAGCACTGCCTGGCTAGGTGGCCTGAGTGGATAATGTATCTCTCCCAGGAGTGCTCCTACTTTCTTCCAGCCCATCAGGAGCTGATGTGCAATGTCTATATGTGTCAAAGACTGCCCTCTCTTTTAAGATTTTCCATTAATTGCTATTTCTTGAGTAGTAGAATGTAGTCTCTGATTTCTCTTGTAGAACAAAGATGATTGGTGTCCTCTGAGCCCAGTGAACGGTTAAGTCTTCCTGTATCAAGTCATTTACTTTCTCTCCAGCCCAGATAGTCTCATACCTGGCAGTCCCATAAAAACTTTCAATATCTTTCCCAAAGTCTTTTAAATACATTCTTACGATATGTTTTTAAATTATGAAAGCCGCATGGTATACTGTAATTTCACTTCCTACTCCCGCAAAAAGGAAAGAAAAGGCTGGTCTGTTACAAAATGAAGATGTTTTATTTAAGTGCCAAAGCCTTTTAAAATTTGCTTCTGGAAAGTCAAGCCTATGCTTGATATTAGAGTCTTTCATGCAGCATCTTGAAATAGGTCTACTTTGATGTGATCACTGACTTCATACATAAAAGGAAATCAGCTTTGGCCTGTATTACTTGGAAAATTAAAGGAAGCAGGAACTTGGAACTTGGGTTTTCAGATGAATTATCTATTCCCTGACATCACTCAGTGTCTCTAGACCTGAATTTCAAGTCTAAAATTTGAACAAATTGATCCATTTGGAGTGTTTTCTTCCTATCTGATTCAGATATTTGCTCCCAGCCTGAGAAGTTGTATGCCAACTTCCTGCCAGGAACACCTTTCCACAGCTGTGTTATAAATATCTGGGAAAGAAAATAGGGGAGGATTAAATTGAAGAGCGCAATACTAGTCCTCCCAGTGCCAAGGCAGTCCTGGGAGGCTCAGATAATAACATCTCACATTTACAATTTAGATCTCAAGCCCACCAAGCTAGGAGTTGATCCAACTTTTTGTACCTTCTGCAGGGCTGATGGTATTTAAAGAGTTGGATGGATAGTTAGTGATAACATCTATTATTCATTAACTTATTCTGTATTAGAAAATATTGTGATTTTTTAAATACATCATGCATGGGGTGTAGACAGGTGACTGGTAAATGTGCCTTATAATTATCTAGCATATTTTTGTCACTTGAGTGTTATAAATCACAAGACGACAATGATTCTGCTTCAGGGATTCTGTTTTGCAGAAAACAAAATTATTTTAAACTTATGAGTAATCAGGTAGGGTATAGGGCAATCTATGTGAGTTTTTTGGATGCTACCTTGAAAGTGCATTTCCATGATAAGTAAGTGAGGAAGGTCATAGGTGCAAGGATATGAATCTGTGTCCCCCGGAGAAGGGTAGAGTGCAACCTATACAGGCTGTGTTAGTCAGGGCTCTCCAGAAAAGTAAAATCAATAGAAGATTGATTGATTGATTGACATGGGAATTGGATCATATGATTATGGAGGATGAGAAATGTCACTGTCTGCCATCTGCAAGCTATAGAATCAGGAAAGTCAATAGAATAATTCAGTTCATGCCTGAAGGCCCAAGACCCAGGGGTTCCAATGTCTGAAGAGGGGAGACAACGGATGTCTCAGCTCAAGAAGAGAGTGAATTCGTCCTTCTTCTGCCTTTTTGTTCTGTGAGCCCTCAATAATTGGATAATGTCCACCCGCATCGGAGAGGGTGATTTTATTTACTGACTCTCCCAATTCAAATGCCAATCTCTTCCAGAAACACCCTCACAGACACATGCAGAAACAATATTTTATCACCCATCTGGGCATTCCCTAGCCTGTTCAGGCTGACACATAAATTCACCATCTCAGAGGCTCAGGCAGCCTTACCATCAACTGGGAGAGTGAAGCAGGAGAGGGCAAGGGCATAGAGGAGAGCATGTGGACCCTGCCTGGTGGAAGGTTGCAGTTGCATATGGTAGTGGAGGCTGGAGAGAAATTTAGGGGTTACCATTTAATAATTTCCAAACATTACCTTCTCACAATGCTTGCAAATTATATATATATATATATATATATATATATATATATATATATGCTGGCTTTCTGAACTAACAGCATATGATGAACACCTTTTGAGATTAGCTAATACATAGCTGCACCATTACTTATCCTATTGCATGGTACTCTATTGCAAAAGCTTGCCAAGGTTTATGAAAGCAGTTCTCTATTTGTGAACATTTGTTTTTAGTTGTCACTCTTGTAAAGAATGCTTGATGAATATCCTTGTATATATGTCCTTGCACATGTGTTTAATGATTTCCTTAGAAAAAATTCCTAGGAGTGAAATTACTAGGTCAGAGACTCTGCAGTTTTAAAGACTTTCAATTATATTGCACAGATTTTAATTTTCCTACCAGCAATTTATGAGTGCCTCTTTGCCCATATGTTGGGCACTTTAATGTAAAAAGAGAAACAGTAATATGTAAAAAATGGAGGAGTATTGTTTAATTTGTATTTACCTTACTGCTGGTGTAATGTATACTATTTGAGCTTTTTGTACGGACCTTCCATGTTTCTTCTTTTTGATCTGTGTCTTTTGCTCATTGTAAACATTAAGATGTTCTTTTTTTCCCTTACTGACTTGCAAGAGCTGTTTATATATCTACTCCTTCAAATGCCTACTATGCGGCACACACTGTTTCAGGATCTGGGATAGAAGGATAAACAAGAAAATCTTGCCTTTAAAAAAATTATTTTCTAATTTATTAATGGCCAATATTAATTTTTGTCAGTACAATGTTTTGGAGGTCAAAAGTATGTTTATTTTTTTTTATGACTTCATCCTATAGTGCCATGTTCAGAAAGGCATTCCCAACCTCAAGATTATAAAAGCTAGTCACCATATTTTCCTCAGCTATTAATTGAATAATTTATCTTTTCCCCACAGATTTGAAATGCCATCTTTATCATTCACTAAATCCTTAAATATACATTGGGCTGCTTTTGGATTTTCTACTTGATTTCACTGATGTGTCTATGTTGGCACCTATGTCAAATCACTGTACATATTGTGGCTGTATAACACATTTGGATATCTGCTAAGGAAAATCCCAACTCATTATTCTTTTTTAAAACATGTTTGCATGTTTATTCTCCCAGAATTTTGTCAAGGTCTGGAAAGAAATTCCATTAGATTTTCAGGAGGATTGAGTTACATTTGTAGGTTAATTTGCAGAGAATATGTAGAATATTAGTTATACTTACTACAGGAATACAATTTGTCTATATACGTTTTTTTCTATGGCCCTCAGTAAAATGTAATCATTTTTATTAAGATTTTGCATAATTTTTGTACAGCTTATTTCTAGATATTTTATATGCTTTTACTACTATGAATAGGGATCATTTTGCCTTTCTTTTTTAAACTGGTTGCAGTTAGTAAGCAGGAAAGCTGCTGTTGTTTTATTGTTTGCCTTCTTAATGATATATCTTATTAGAAGCCACAAATCAAAATGCTAGTGATACAGTCTGAGAACCAATCAATCAGCTCAGATACTGGTATTGAACAATTTCTACAAACTTTCTATGACATAACAGCTGAATATTAACTGGGATGTCAGTTCTAATACTTTTTCAGATAAATCTCCTTTTTCCAATATCTTTCATAGGTAAGTAACCATAACATCCATAATTCCTGGCCCTTTTTCTTTCTCCTTCACAATACTTTGTTTTTGGGTTTAATTGCATATATTGAAATTGCAGACAAATCTTAAATAGAAGTGGTGATGATTGACTTCCTTATATTTCTTCTGATTGTACTGGAAAAGTTGGTCAGGGAGAAATATTACTGTAAATAATGGTAAGGAAAACTCATAGTCTATTTTATTAATAGTTTTTTAAAAATTAGAAATTGATAATGAATTTTATCAAATACTTTACCTCTACTTTCTGTCAAGATGGTTATTTGAATTGTTTATTTTGTCCGATTGATGTTATAACTTACATTAATCTGTTTTCCAAGCTGAAGCACCATTGCATTCCTGGAATAAACCCTACTTAGTAATGATGCATAACCTTTATGTTATACATCTAAATTTAGTTTACTAAGGTTTCATTTAGCAATTTTTGTATCTAATAGGCATAAGTGTAGGATTAGTTACTATTGTGGTAATTTTGTAACAGAAATCGATACGTTTCCATCTTTGAAGGTGGTTAGAACTCCCCCAAACAACAGTATGGGCTTTTTGTGTGGATCAAGTTTTAATAATTGCTCTTCATTTCTTTAATAATTTTGGTTTATTTGAGTTTTCTAATTCTTCTTGAGTAAGTCTTGTAATTTATATTTTTCTAGAAAATAATCCATTTGGCTGATATTTTCAATGTAATAAAATGGAATAACATATAGTTCTCTGCTAATTTTTAAAGTAATAGTATCTGTTGCTACATATACTCTGTCATCATTAATGCTATTCTTTTCTTTCTCTATCTCTCTCTCTCTTATCCTTGGACTGGCCCGAGCGTTGTTTATCTTACTGGCATTTTCAAAGAGCCTACACTTCCATATGTGCTATGAAGACATGCACATAGTACATATATCATGTGACAGAGGAACGATCCTGCTAGCAACCACTTGAGTGAATTGGAGACAAAGACCCACCAGAAAAGCCTTCAGATGGGATCGCATGTCCATCCAGCACTTTGGCTTGTAAGAGAACTTGAACCAAGGGCACCCTGCTAAGCTGTGCCTGAATTCTTGCCCCACAGAGACTGTGACATAATTAGTGTTTTCTGTTTCAAGCAACTAAGTTTTGGGGTAATTGTTATACAGCAATAGACAACTAATATAGTAGATGATTGGGTCTCTTGGATATTTGTCAGTCCTTTCTATTTGGTTTGTGTGGTCAGGTATTAAGATCCCTAAGTTCTGTAGTTACAATCAGTCAACTGACACCAACTAAATAAATAAAATGTGCAAAGCAGGGTCTTTTCCTCTTTGAAGTTCCCTCTCTCTCACTAGAGAGAGACCTGTTTTCCTTTCCTTTCTTTCTCTTTCTCTTGCGTATTAAACCTTTGCTCCTAAACTAAAAAAAAAAAAAATGTGCAAAGCAGAGGTTAGAGACTCAGATATTTTACGTATATATATATTTGATCAACTCTTGATTTGCATAACATCAACCTTTTGTAAGTTGTTCCATAAGGGACAGAATAGAGTTTTAGAGATGTGAAAATATTAGTGTAATATATGGAAATGTAAAGTATCTCAGGCAGGGGTGGATATGGGGAGCAGAGAGAGAAAGGCAGACGGCACTTACATGAGAGGGAAGGCCCTTCTGTTCAGTCCCATGTGGTTTCTGGTACCATGTGTATTCTCATTGCATTATCTTGTGTTATTTTGGTTTATTAGTTTTATTCTCTTTGCTTTATTTTATTCAGGACTAAAAATTGATAAAGTAAGAGCAAAAAGAGAGGATTCATTTCTAATTTAACAAGAGGAATTTATAATAGAAAATAAAAATGTTAAAGAAACACAAAGGCATCCACAGTCTAAATCTCATAAACTTCATTTGAGAAATATTTTTTAAATTATGGTAATTGATGCATAAAAACATGAAATATGGGCTGGGCATGGTGGCTCATGCCTATACTTTGGGAGGCCGAGGCAAGCAGATCACCTGAGGTCAGGAGTTCCAGACCAGCCTGGCCAACAAGGTGAACCCTTTTCTCTACTAAAAATACAAAAATTAGCTGGGTATGGTGGTGGGCTCCTATAATCCCAGCTATTCAGGATGCTCAGGGAGAAAACTCAGTTGAAACTGGGAGATGGAGGTTGCAGTGACCCGAGATTGCGCCATCGCACTCCAGCCTGGGTGACAAGAGTGAAACTGTCTAAAAAAGAAGGAAAAGAAAAGCATGAAAGATGTTTTGCATCTTTGGAACTTACAGAGTTAACAAAGCAGGGTTCGGGAGGAAAAGTTACTTATAGAAATAGAGGACTGACTTACAAGGAAGATGGTGAATCATAGTTTAAAATGCATACCACTTAGCCTAATGACCATTTAAGCAAAGTCTTGAACTCAAAAAAAGGAAAGAGAAAGTATTGTGAATTCTTGCAGTATGGGGCTACTCGTGGTGGATCATGTCAAAATTTACATGATACAAAAATGCATATTGAGACTGCTGGAATAGACACAAAAAACACACAAAAAAGTGGGAATATTAAAAAGAAAAACAGGAGATGACACAGCACAAAAGTCTTACATGAATGAGAAGAGATTGACTTTAGAGAAAACATGCACCTAAGAATACACATTTTCAAGAGTTAAAACCAACTCCAGGATCGAAGGCTGTGAAAGATATACTTGACCTTGTGGCCAATGCCCTGGAAAATTGCAAATAGGAACTGTTGTCTGCTTATTGCTCCGAAGAGTTAAGGGTAATTTAAAGGTCTTTGCAAAGTCCATGTATTTTCAATGGACACCAAATCCATGCTTTGCAAGGCCTTCTTGAATGGGACTGTGGTGTAATTTGTGGAGTGTCTGTATAATTATAATTCCTTCCTTCAAGGAGTTCATATTTGGCCATAAAGAACAATGCTCAGCTGGGCATCTTGGCTCAGGCCTGTAACCCCAGCACTTTGGAAGGCCAAGGTGGGTGGATCACTTAAGTCCTCGCCAACATAGTGAAATCCCATCTCTACTAAAAATAGGAAAACTAGCTGGGTGTGGTGGTGCGTGTCTGTAGTCCCAGCTACTTGGGAGGCCGAGGCACATGAATTGCTTGAACTCAGAAGGTGGAGGTTGCATGAGCCAAGATTGTGCCACTGCACTCTAACCTGGATGACAGAGTGGGACTCTGTCATCAAAAAAGGGAGGACCTCAGATGAGGAGACCCAAGTGTCTGGCATAGAGAGGTCGTTCTCTGTGCATGATGCTGTAAAGATGATCTTTCAGCTTCACAGTCTAAGAATTAGGGGAAAATCCTCACAATTTAAAAAATGTGTTTAGAAAATAATTTCTTCATTTCTATGAGATAGGAATTGCTATTCCTATTTTATAGCTGAGAAAATCAATGCCCTGAGAGGTGAGTAATTGCCCCAAGATGACAAAGCTAGTGATGAATAGAGCTGGAATTGAACTTGGTGGTGTGAATTCAAAATCCATATACATAATCTCTTTGTCTTAGTTGTATCTTTCTCTCTGTCCATGTCCATTTCTTGTTTGGGAAGATATAGAGGTTGTTCTCATTTTAGAAGATTTAGATTGTGACAAAAAATGAACAACCCTTGGGTTTTATACATGTGGAGTGGACATAGCCAGCCAATCAATTATTTTTGTTGCTTTCAAGAGCTCTTTTTAGTTATTGCTTATTGAAGATGCCATGCATTTATTAATTTAAGCCTACTCTTAAACCAGTCAGGTTATATAGGACTGTATTAGTCTGTTCTCACACTTCTAATCAAAACATACTGGAGATTGAGTATACTATGAAGGAAAGAGGCTTAATTGACTCATAGTTCCACATGGCTACAGAGGCCTCACAATCACAGCAGAAGGTGAATGAGGAGCAAAGTTACATCTTACATGGCAGCAGGCAGAAGAGCATGCTCAGGGAAACTCCCCTTTATAAAACATTCAGATTTTATGAGACTTATTCACTAACAGGAGAGAAACACAGGAAAGACCACCCCCATGATCCAATTACCTCCCATTGGGCCCCTCCCACAACTGATGGGATTATGGGAGCTACAGCTCAAGATGAGATTTGGGTGGGGACACAGCCAAACCATAGCAAGGACTATTTACAAGAACCCTAGAAGATTTGAAGGGCTGTTTACAAGAACACTGGGCACTCTGCAGAACTTTGAAAGCACATCTTGGGAGCTCTTACCTGCCACAAGTATTATATAAAACTTGATACTACACATTAAAAATCTGTGGAAAGAATAAATGAAAATATAAAATACCAAGTGTATCAATGTTTAGAATCTCAAGTCCTACAGGGAAACTTAATTTTCCTTTTTGTTTTAACTCTTACATGTAGGTCAGAATAGAGGTAGGCAGGAAGGAAACAGTGAGGGAAGAAAAACAAAACATTTTGCACCCAGTGCATATTCAATAACATTTTACTGAAATACAATGAGGAATTTAAAAGAAGGATTTATTTTCTCAAATCAGCTAACAATTATCAGGGTCTTACTATGTGTTAAGTTTATACATTATACATAGCAGGTAAGCCTGCTGGTTTTTGTGTCTGGCTGCACATTGAAATTTGCTGGGAAGTTTTAAAATTATTGATGCCTGGAGTCTACTCCCAGAGATTCTTATTTAATTGGTTTGGTGTATAACATTGGCAAGTAGGTTTTTTTTAAAGTTCCCCAGGTGATGTGTAACAAACATTGAGAATTTGTGTGTTACTCCTTTTGTTCAGGGGTCAGCAAACTTTTTCTGTAAAAGGCCAAATGATAAATATTTTAGCCTTTGTTGGCCATATGGTCTCTGTCACAAATACTCAATTCTGCTGTTATAGCACTAAAGCAGCCACAGACAATATGTGAGTGAGGATATCTGTGTTCCAATAAAACTTTATTTATGAACACTAAAATTGGAATTTCATAAAATTTTCACATCACAAAAGAGTATTGTTATTTTGATTTTCTTTTCCCAACCATTTAAAAATATAAAAACTGTTCATAGGTCAAGGACCACACAAAAACAGCAGCTGGCTAGACTTGGCCACAGTTTGTAGTGAGAAGCCTGCTTTAATTCGTGTAACTTCATGATGGCAGATGCAATATTATTCTTTTTTATAGTTGAGGGGAGTGAGAGAAGATCAAATGTCTCTTGGTAACTGGTTCAGGATTTGGCCTTAATGATGTTTCTTTTTTAGAAAGGACCAACATTTGTCCAAATATTACCTTTTTGGTTATTTTTGAAGTTAATTATGAGGATAATTGATGTGGGGGAAGCTTGCCTTTCAACCCCTATCCTTTTAAATATAAATTACCAATGACTTCAAGTTAGAATAATGTATTGTTTAATTAAAAAATAGTTTTGAATTCTTGTTCATCCCTCTGCTTCCTACATTGCTGGGTAGATCTGGCCTTTAATATGTTTATTGAGGAATTTATTCAATTTAATTGAAGTTACAGTTTTTCCTTGTTCTTCATGTACCTCCAAATCAAGCAAATAGTGTTAAAATATTATGGTCAATTATACACATAAATCTTGCAGAGTTAATGAACATATTCTCTAGATTGTGGGACAGACTGGACACTTATCTTACTCTTTAAGATAAAATGCCACATCTGTATAATGCATTGCTAAGCTTTCTTCTCACTACACACTTTGCCTAGAATCCCATTTTCCATTAAATAATAATCATTGTAATTAATAGACTGGTTGTTTTATCTCCTTAATCTGGTTATGGTAATTTATCAAAGGCATGCAAATGAATGCTAGAAAAATAGCACACCCTTCTTTTCAAAAGAAGGTAAAGAATATAAAATGTAATAATTATCTAGGGAATATAATAAGCTAGATACTACTTGTAATTCATTGAAAGAAAAAAAATAGAACATTCACTGTTGCCTTAAGGGGTTTTGATAGGTTTAACTTATGCTGCTTTCAGTGAGTGACTACAGATAGGTTGATGGGTGACCAGTATGTATTCCTCAAATCTTCACAAGTGCCCTGGGATAGATCAGAGTGGATTTCTTCCTAGCACTGCATCCCACATTCCTCAGTGCTGGCCAGCTGAAAAGTGCAATGCCCTTAGCATGCCCTTTTCAACTGGGCCCAGCTGTCTGACCCTTAACCCCAGGCATTCTTATTCTGTGTGCTCATACCTGTTCTGCGTAATCTGTGGAACTCTTCTAGCAGGCCCTTAGGCATGCTAAGGACTATTCCAAGCTTGGTTGTTCTTAAGAAGGGTTTTAAAAACACTCTAGGCTGGGCGTGATGGCTCACGCCTGTAACCCCAACACCTTGGAAAGCCAAGGTGAGAGGACTGCTTGATGCCAGGACATCGAGACCAGCCTGGGCAACATAGCAAGACCCCCATCTGTACAAAAATAAAAATAAATAATGAATAAAAACACTTCACCTCTCCCTAAAGCCCAAGGGAAGAGTTATTCTGCCTATGCCACTTCAGTCCTCAGACACTAACTTTATTTAGGCAAGAAAAGGAAGGGGAGTAAAAGGGATCGGACAGGCAGGTGACCAGGCTCTTGCACAAGTTCTGCTGCTTATTTTCAACTGGGCCCAATGTCTGACCCTTGCCACCATGGCATTCTCATTCTGTGTACTCATGCCAACTCTGCCTTATCTGTGGAACTCTTCTAAGGTATGCCACGCTGTATTAAAATAACACTGGTGAGACAGGGTAGGGGGATGGTTTTAATGAGTGCAATGAGCTTTAAAAAGGAGCTTTGGAGCCAGCCAGGCCTGGATTCAAGTTCCAATTACACACCTCCTAGCTGATAATCTTGGGAACGTTACTACAATATGGGTAAGACAAGGCTTATAGTGAGAATTAAATCTGAAAATACACTAAAAGCTTTAGAATAGTAACTGGACACAGATTGTGCCCTCAAAAAATGGAATTCATCTCCATCTTGTTCTCCTCCTCTTCTTTCCCTCAATTTTTTTTTTGCTTAATAATTAAGGTGGGACTAGGAAATTCCCATCTTTTTCTGCAGCCACCCACTCTTTAGGGATTTTTATTTGGAAAGAGAGCAGAGAGCAAAACGAGGAGCCCAGAAGAGAAACAGAATCTGAGCATGACATTCCTAATGCCTTTGGTGGCTTCTCATTGTTCTCAGGATAGAGACAAATATTTTTGCCCCTGCCTTCATGACCCTGTGTGGCCTAGCCCTAACAACCTTTTCTGTGCTGTTTTTTGATTGCTACACAACAAATTACCATAAACTTTGCCACTTAAAACAACACCCTTTATTAGCTTCACAGTAGGTCAGAAGTGCAGGCATGGCATGGCTGGCTTCTCTGTTTAGGGTATCACAAAACTGAATCAAGGAACTGACCAGCCTGAATTCTCATCTTTAATTCTGGGTTGAATTATGCCCCCACCTCAAATTCATATGTTGAAGTCATAAACCCAAAAACCTCAGAATGTGACTTTATTTAGAGATAGGGACTTTACAGAGGTAATCAAGTTACGATGAATTCATCAAATGGGCTCCAATCCAACATGACTGGTCCTTTCGGAAGGGGAGATTATGACACAAATTCATAAATGCTTAGAGGGTAGATGATGTGAAGAGACAGACTATGATGAGATGACATAGACTGTCTGCTAGCCAAGGAGAAAGACCTGGCACAGGTGCGTCCCTCTTTTAGGGGCAGAAAATCCTGCCAACCATTCAATCTTGGACTTCTAGCTTTCAAAACAATGAGACAATAAATTTCAGTTGTTTAAGCCACCCAGTCTGTGGTGCCCTGGTATAGCAGCCTTAAGAGATGGATATACAAAGTCATTCTTCTATTCAGAGTGCAGTTTCTTGCATTCTTACACTTGGAGGGCTGAAAAACCCAATTTCCTTGCTGGCTGCCAGCCGGCGTGTCTCTCAGCTATGTGAGGTGACGCATATTTCTTGCCAGGGGGCTCCCTCCATCTTTAAGCCAGAAACCAATTGAATCGTCTTGTCCTTGGAATCTTCAACTTCCTCAGTCTCTGACTTCTAGACTCAGATTTAAAGGCTTTTGGGATTATGTCAGGAGGTCTACCTGGATAGTCTTTCTTTCTAAATGCTAACTGTGCCATATCAGATATAACCTAACCCTTAGGAGTAAAATCCATCATATTCACAGTCTCAGAAACTAGGGGGACCTAGGGGATCTTAAAATTCTTTTTTGTTTTTTGTTTTGTTTTTTTGGAGACAGAACCTCATACTGTCACCCTGGCAGGAGTTCAGTGGTGCAGTCTCGGCTCACTGCCACTTCTGCCTCCCTGGGTTCAAGTGATTCTTCTGCCTCAGCCCCCTGAGTAGCTAGGATTACAGGCAAGTGCCACCACGCCCAGCTAATTTTTGTATTTTTAGTAGAGATGGGGTTTTGCCATGTTGGCCAGGCTGATCTCAACCTCCTGGCCTCAAGCGATCCACCCACCTTGGCCTCCCAAGGTGCTGTGGTTACAGGCATAAGCCACCACTCCTGGCCAGGTCTTACAATTTTTCCCACCACCAGGGCCTTTCAATTTCTGGAGTTCTTCATGCTTCCTCCTAGCGTGGCACTTGGTGTTTATTGTTCCCTTTCTAGGGACACTCTTCATCTCTCCTCACACCTCCCTCGATCAACTTCTTTTCCTACTCCAGATCATGATATGTTCATATATTTGACCAGATATACAATGCTGTCCTCTAGAGAACTAATCACAGTTATCACTTTAGAGTTTACATTTTTTGATTGCTATTTGGTTCATTTCTATCCCGTTTATCCATACTATAAAGCCTTGGGAGCAAAGACAGTTTCTGTTCATGATCACCACTGTATCCTGTCCTGGCACAGTGCCTCACACTCAACTCATGTCTATTGAATAGAAGAATAAACAAATGAATCACAAACATACTCCCCATCTTATTCTTTCAGTCTCTTGCACAAGTTGAAACAGTCAGGAACCCAAAGTGGGATAGGTAGGAGGTTCTATTTTTAGGGCAGAGTAGAAGCTCTCTGAGTTAGAATTTGATGTAGATCAAATGGCTTGATTCCTCATGTGAATTTGCAAGTTGTTACCCGAACATATTCATCTTAATTCTTAGGGTCAAGGTGCTGAAAACATAACATCAGTACTTAAAAAGGCTGCCATTATTGCTCCTGACAACTTATGCCACTTCCAGTGGCCTTGCATGAATGGGATAAAGGGCAGACTTTTTTTTTTAATGGAGTCTCACTCTGTCACCAGGCTGGAGTGCAGTGGCACGATCTTGGCTCACTGCAACTTCTGACTCCCCGGTTCAAGCAATTCTCCTGTCTCAGCCTCCCGAGTAGCTAGGACTATAGGCGCACGCCACCACACCCAGCTAAGTTTTGTATTTTTAGTAGAGACAGGGTTTCATCATGTTGGCCAGGATGGTCTCGATCTCCTGAACTCATGATCCTCCCACCTCGGCCTCCCACAGTGCTGGGATTACAGGCATGAGCCACTGCGCCTGGCCAAGGGCAGACGTTTTAAGGACAAATATTTTCAATGAAAACAGAGACAAAGAAGAATGTGTCCCAGAATCCTGTCTGAAATGGACACCACACTGTGGGTTTGAGGTAGCCAAGAAGGCACCTGGATGACATTGGTGTCAGACGGAAAGAGATGGTGTTGCCTTCTAGGACTCTGCTGCTTTCTAGTTCTGTTGAATCACCAGATGCACTGGTTCGCCGAAATTCAGTAATGGGTTAAACCATGATGAGACAGCAGCTTGTGTTGCTTTGCCTTCCTCTCCACTGTGGCTCTTTGGTGGAGACACAGGGAGTAGGAACAATGAAGGTGATAGAGGAAAATGTTTCTCTTCTCTGAAGCATCAGAACAGCTCCCTTAATGGCCACTTATGTCTGGGTCCCAAAGTTTTTGTTCAAAAAGATAATAAAAAGACACCTCAAACCTACAGGGAAAACCCATTCACATAAGCAGCTTTGAGCCAGCCTCTGGAGTCACCAAGCTGAAAAGAACCTGATTAATGACAGCACCTGAGATAAGTGGCACTTTAACCAACCTTAACTGTTGATGTATGATGACATAATGTCCCCTCCAATTAATGACAAGGATATAAAACACCTGTATTTAGCAAAGCAGATGCTGCTTTTATGGTTAGATGCGCAGATGAAATTGACTTCTAAAGGACCATCTATAACTTACTTCCCTATTACCTGTTTCTATATTTGTTTTGTTATGTATGTTGTAGGTGCGGGAGGAAATTTAACCCCGGATTTCACACCTGCACAGCCAAAAGGTATATGCTTATTGTAATTTACTTAAAGATAACTTACATCCCACCATCAAGCAAGTTGGTGATGGTGATCTCCCTCATTTACTGAGGACCTTTCACACTGTGTGAACCCCACTTTTTTAAATACAGGTGAGCAATATATTTAATGAGTCAGCTGATCCTTCCATCCATCAACCAAAATATACTGCAAGCATCTATTTAAATCCTCTATAAGGTAAGCACAGTGTAAGTAGGTTAAAAATTAAAATGGTTATCACATACTAAACATATGCAAAATGCTGGATTAGATGCTTTGGGGTTGTCAAGGATTTCTTTATGGAATTATAATTTATGAAAGGAAACAAGACATATACACATGGCAGTAAATGCTAAATTTTAGGGAAAGCCATAGATAATGGGCATCCTAATAGCTCAGGGAAAGGAGAGAGCCACATGGGCTAAGGTTGGTGGGGAAAGTACACAGAATAGTTGGGATGGAGGAAGAGACCACGTCCGTAGGTGTAAAAGGAAGAGAGGCCAGATCAGGTGGGAGATTATACTTTTGAAGCACAGGCAAAGGGAATGCACAGGTCAAGGCAGGGTCTGGAGCCAATGAGAAAACCACTGTGTAAAAAGTGTACATAGGACAAATAATAGATCAAAGAGAGAGATTGGGTCAGGATTATTAACAGCATTGAAGATTGATTTCATTTCCTTTAAATGATGATTTGGAAATCATCCCTAAGGATAGGGTAAAATATGGGGAGTCTTATATTGCCCAGTGAGGCTTCCACTTCCACTGTGCTGAGTTAGGTCCTCGCATGCTTGGGTGTGGATTCTTATGGCTCTCTCTGGGGCTTCTGAGGCCAGAGAGGACACTAGTGTCAGAGCTACTGCCCAGGGGATGAGGCCCAGAAGCATCCTTTCCTCTGTGTCACCCACTTCCCACCCCCACCCCGGCCATCTCTAGGCCTTGGGCCTCTCTTCCTTGCTGGGGCAGGTGGCCTTCACCAATTCTGCTTTCACTCTTGGGGCAAACGTTCTGTCTCTTTCACTTTCTTTTGTGCCTTGCTGGCAGGTGTAGCCATTCTCACATGGCAGGGTGGTCTCTGAGTCGGAGGTAGGCCACACAGGCAATGTGGGCTAACAATCTGAGGTCAAACTTCTCTTGATCGATTTGGACATAGAATGTAAATCCCTTAAGAATAGGCCTTTGGTTCATTGCTATATCCCTAGTACCTGTGCCTTGTGCGTAAAGTGTATTTAATACACATTTGTGGAATAAAAAAAGAAAGTGTCATTTTGGTTGGCTTTCTTTTCCCCATATATATTTTCTTTAGGGACCTGGATAGTTGGCTGGGGAAAACATTGGCTGTTTGGCTCCCCATGCCCCAGACTTCTCTGTTTCTACCTATGAATACCTGTTAATAGCTATTGGCATCCAACTTTAATATCCCCACAGTAGCCACCAACATTTGGCAACTAGCTTTTCCTTAACTTTTCTTAGAGAAGCTATTTTTGGAATCAGTGAAGTCCCCAAGGATAGTTTAAATTTCCTATGCCCGCTACCTTAAGATTCCAGTGAAGAGTGAATCAGCAGAGGCCACACGGGACCCATTCTCATTTCAGCTTTGTGAAAAGAAAGGTGCCCTTCCTGCTCTTCAAGATTACTTTCTCCATTTCACACCCACCTTTCTAACTGGACCAGACTCACATTTTATCCATGATCCCATTCTCTCTCTGTCTGTGTTTTCTACCTCTCACTATCAGCAGGTTACTTCTTTGTAAACTATAGACATGTTTTTCTTATCTTTTAAAAAAACTCTGTCTTCCTCTCTGTGTTCTTGTTGTTGCCATTGTCCCTTTCTGCTTTCCTTTATGGTCTAGTTTCTTGGGACACACACGCACGCACACGCATGCACACACACAGCCTCGACTTCCTCACTCTCATCTCTTGGCTTCCTAATGCTCTCCTCAGTGGCCAGCTTGGGACTGGCCTTACACTTCCTGGTATCTCACATTGCATTAGAGACCATTTGTGCTGTCGTAGGTCTCAGCTCTCTGTGGTGGTTCATCTTGCGCAGCTACTGAATGGGATTCTAGGAATCATTATCATGTCTATCACCTATTTGTCTATTCAAATGATATTGAAAGAACAGGGCCCATGAGTTTTCTTGTTTGCTCTAATAGTTGTATTTTCATAGAAAGCTTATTCTGTTGGATAATGGGCAAACCATGGCTGTCTTATGTAATCTTAGTAGGAGTTTAATAAGACCTGGAAATATTCTGAGGAGATCGGTAGGTAATAGAGAATTCTCTGTGCCTCACTGGTTATCCAAGAAGTATAGGCTAGAATCACACTCTAAAGAACTAGAAGGAACCTCAGAGACTGCCTAGTTACATGAGGAAATTAAGGCCCAAAGGCTGGGATGTGGGCAGAGAACGTGTAGTGTGGTAGTCAAGACCATGTCTTTTGAACCTGAATTCCTGAGTTTAAATCCCATCTCTGCCATTGAAGGGCCAGTTGCTTTGCCTCTGAATGTCCAAGTGTCCTCATCTGTAAAATGGAGCAATAATAGCAGCTATTCCATGGGGATGTTGTGCAGATTGAGCAGTTAATACTTGCAAGACTCTTGGAATAGTGTCTGGCAAATAATAAACGTGTATAAGTGCTGTTTCCTAGTGTTAGTCAATCATTTATTGACAACCCACTGCATGCCAGAAACCGTACTGGGTGCTGGGACAAGAAAATGATGAGGTCACATAATTGATGTGTGTAAGTTCCTGGAGGAAAAGAATCAGGACACACAGAGGGGTGTGGGATCTCCTCACTGCTGCTTTTAACTTTCACATAATCTTGACAAGATAGTCATGTGTTCTGTCGTTCCAAGTGTTAGAATGAGGAGAACTCATCCACGTGTCCATAAGCAAGCACTGTTTGTAGACATTTCTGTTTGCACATTTAGGAAAAATGGAGATGCACTAAGATGCCATTTGCTAGGATACTTCTGAAAGAAATGGAATGTGCATAGCTTGGCCAATGGAAATAATGGCCTTTTTGCCTGAAGCCATAAGCTTGTTTGTCTTTTTTCTTTGTCATGGGTATGTTTAGTCTTCAAACCGGCTTTTAAGAATGAGTTTATTATTTCTAAGAGAAGAGCAGTATTTTCTTGACCAAACAGAGGTGCCACTTCCATGACCTAAGCCTTTAGTTAAGTTTAGTTGGAAGTGAGATACTCAGCTTTTGATCTGTTGTATTTGTTTGAGTATTTATTTTATGTACTGATTTATTTTTAATGGCAGAGATATATGGAAGTTGTCTCCTAAGCAGAAAATAAACAAATGCCCACTCAGAGATTTGTGCTTATAACAGAATTTTTGGTCTGTGAATTGGGTCCTGGGAGATTAAAGACAGCTGGTGCATACCGCAGCCGCCACGAAGCAGTGTGTTTCTGGGGAAGTGTGTTGAATGAAATCTAAACAATGCTAACTGGTCACAGACACTAATTAAGAAGTATGCCAGTAGCTGTGGGCTGCTCAAATGAAACACTATCTTTTCTTCACTCTGTTGAGATAGAGATACAAATAAGTTTCCACAAAGATTGCAAAGGAGAGAGTGTGGGGACTGTAATCTTGTCTTCCCAATGTGTTTGCCAAAATCAGACAACGTTGAGAAGGAACTGGTTCAAAACCACCACAAGGCATTGTTAAATGAGGGCTGCATTGTGTTTTCCTTAAGAAAAGAAAAAGTCACAGAGCTCAAATCCTTCAAATTCTCACTTCTTTGTCATCATAGTTTTGTATTAGCTAGAAAAAAATAGTTTTACTGAGAATTATTTGCCATGGCTTATATATAGTTGCACAGGTGATTGATTGTGAAAAAACACTTTAAGGAAATCTATAATAAGATAAATCTCTGCAGATTATTTCATAAAGTGGTGGAAATAATTTAAGAGCAATTCTGTTTTAAAGATGTTACCCGTTAGCAAAACATTGTAGACAAATTCCTCATTTCAGGACTTTTAAGGGTGTCCTTGAAGGCTAAGAGTGCATTTTTCCCTGAATACTTGGGTAAGGAGATTTGTATAAATCTAAGAAGTAAGAATGCAGTTTCATCACATGGATATATTGCATAATAGCAAAGTCTGGGCTTTTCATATAACCATCACCTGAATGATGTACATTGTGTCCATTAAGTAATTTCTCATCCTTCACTCCCTCCCATCCTCCTATGCTGCTGAGTCTCCAGTGTCTATTATTCCACACTCTATGTCCATGTGCACACATTATTTAGCTCCCACAAGTGAAAACATGTGATATTTCATTTTCTGTTTCAAAATTGTTTCAGTTAAGATACTGGCCTTTAGTTCCATCCATGCTGCTGCAAAAGACATGATTTCATTGTTTTTTATGGTTTACAATCAGATGATATGAGACATGCTGGATGAGATATGAGAACCTGGGAGAGGCTGGGGAGCTGGGAGCAGAGCAACCATGGTGGAGTAGAGGCAAAGGAAAGGAACAAGCTCTTCAATTCCCTGTGTTGCTCCTTGCTATGTTCCCTGGATCCTAAGGTACATGAAAAGCTATTTTAAGTTAAAGGGATGAGAAATGGAGCTGATACATACCTTTGCACCTAATAGTCCTTCTTCTTATGGTGAAAGAGGAGCTTGCTTTGTGGCAATGATTAGGAAGACAATGTCCACCCAAGCCCCTGACTACTCACCTCCTCAAACAGCAGAGTTTTTCTTTGTCAACGTCTTTATAACTTTCAAATCTTCTCTTTTGGAGTGAAATAACAGTCATGATTTCAATTAATACTGTTTGAGGATTTATGATGGGACAAGCACCAAGAGCTTTACCTGTATTACTTTAATCTTCATGACAACTTCATGAGATTATTCCCATTTTATAGGTAGGAAACTGAGATAGTAAGAAGTTCAATCAATCATCCAAGATCAAAGAGCAGGTAAGTGGTGAAAGCAGGATCCAAATTGTATGTCCTTGAAGAAGAAGACCAAAGTTGGAGGCTTCTAGAGAGTTCTGGGAAACCTGTAAAACAGCATGGCAGTAATAGAGAGGACAGGACAGCCTGAGAGCTTGCCCTGAAGGTCAGAGAAGGATAGAGCTTAGGTAGGTGTAGGTGAGGTGAAGCTTAATTCTGAGCCTATGTAGGAACATTCAGCAACCAGATGTAATGTTCATGTTTATTATGTGTATTTCATGGTATTTTGTGTTAATTAAGCATGATTCATCCTTTACCTTATTTAAGATCACCCAAGGAGGCTGAGGGAGGTATGTACAGACATTGAGAGGCAGGAGTAATAAAAGGTCAGTACCCTATTTGGTATATACCTAGCTACACCACTTAGGGTTTAGAAAGATGGTGTTTGCGACTGACAGAAGATCCAAGCAGCAAAAGTTTAAGCAAGATAGAAATTTACTTTCATTTTACATATGTAAAATGTCTGGAAGCCCAAGGCTGGCAGAGCGGCTTCATGAAGTCATAGGGATACAGGCTCCCTCTCTCCTGCTGCTCCCACATCTCAGGGTGTGCTTTCCATCTTATGGCAAAAGATGGCTGCCTGGATTTCAGCCATCATATACAAATTCATTCTACAGGAAGAAGGAGTACATGGAAGTCATATGTGGTACATCTACCTATGTGTCATTGGCCAGAGCTTAATCTTCAGCAATATTATACCACAATTATGATGAAAGAATCCCACTGAAAGTGTTACTATGAAAAAAGAGCAACATGTAATAAATTATTATCTCCAAGTACCACTTTGATTTTCATTAGACCTCTGGGATTCATAGCACCTTCACTCTAGAATTTTATTTTTATGCAGACACCATACAAATAGGTGAAAGAACTATTTCAGGTAGATGGAACTTTGGGGAATTTTCTGTAAAGTTAAAGCACACAAGACAGGGATCCTCGCTTGAACTTTTGGACCAAATCTCTGTTTGCTCACTCCTGCAAAAAAATGGCTAAGTATAGGTAAGATGCTGGTTTTTGAATAATTGCAAGATGAATTGCTTTACTCCAGTCTTGGGGTTTCTGGTTAGAGAAAAGCACACATGTAGAGAAGAATACACTCTATGTTAAGTAGCAGAATCTACAGCTGAATTAAGGGTAGAATATTTAGTTACACAGAGCCTTTGAAGTACAGAATATTAAAGCCTAACTAAATTAAGCTAGTTATTCAAGAGGCAAGATTTTATCAGTTAAAGTTGTTTGTTGTTTTTAAATTGCAAGTAACCAACACTGACTTAACATAAGGAGAGAAATTTAAAAAATAATTCATTAGAAGATAAATTTACAGTGAGCTTACTGAATTCAAGAAAAAGTAAAAATTGCAGATGATCATATCTACAGAAAACTCCCCAACAATTCATGACATCAGGAAAGACATTCACCAGGGAATATGTTGGTCTCTTTATATTCTCCAGAAGGAACTAGATTTATACATTTTCCATATTTGGGTCACTGCTCTCTAGATTCAAATTTCCAGGAATTCTGACCAACTAAACTTGGATCTAGTGCCCACCCACTGGCCAGGAGATGATGTGGTGCCTTGACCGACAAAGCTACCAAGATTAGATGCACAAGGGGTGGGGTGGTTTCCCACAGTAAAATCAGGACACTTGTAGCATAAGAAGGGTGCAGGGACACAGGCAGGCGGAGATGACAGATGGCTGACTACCTACATGCACAGAGAGTGGCTTTACTTGAATTTCAAAGGACAGGAAAAAGCATGGAGACAAGTTCAGTGTGGTTAAAAAACAATAAGACCATGAGCAAGTCTGACTAACTCATGTAGAAGTTCCTTATTTCATTAAACAAACCCTGTAGCTGCAATGTCAAAAGGATCCCTTTGGTCCCCAGTAGCAGAAGAAAAGCAGGGCTGAACAGGAGGGAGGGAGAAACAGAGGGAGGAAGAGAATGAGTGGGGATGAAGAGTGTGCCATCGTGGGGCCTGGCTCTACTTAAAATCCTGAAACAAAAAACAGTCCTTCCATGTTTTTCTGGAAGGTGCAATGCTCTTGACTACCACGGGGCATCAACAAATGGGGCAACCTTAACATATCATCTTGGGGTCTGATGACACATCTATGTTGCCACAGCATCCCGAGGAGCCAGTGTTTCATCTTCATCTTCAATTGAGCTGATAAAACCAAGAGCTTTAGGAGCAAGGAGTCTTGAGTCAACTCTCATTTGTTTTATCTTAGGAGAGTTACTTAATCACTGTTTTCTCTGTCAATCTGAGATTTTTATAGCTACCAATTGAGTACAGGTTAAGTATCTCTGATAGAAATGCTTGAGATCAGAGGGTTTGAATTTCGTTTTTCATATGTGGGAATGTTTTTATATACATCATGAAATGTCTCATACATGTACATTTCACATATATTTTACACACAAAGCCTAAAGGTAATTTTATACAACACTTTAAATAATTTTGCGCATGAAAAATAGTTTTGACTGCAACCTGTCATGGGAAGTCAGGAGTGGAATTTTTCACATATGACATCACATCAGTGCTCAAAAGGTTTCTGGTTTTGGAACATTGTGGATTTCAGATTTTTGGATTAGGGATGCCCCACCTGTATGAGTCCTGACTACCCATGAGGCCTGGTAAGCTGTGGTCCCTCGGTCTGCCCTCTGACTCCATCACCTTCCACTCTGCCACTCTGCTTATGCTCACTCAGCTCCATCCACACTCACCCTGGTGTTTTTTTTAAAAGCAGGCTAGGCACAATCAGAAGCTAGAGAGCTGTGACCCAAGTCAGGGAGATGGTTGAAGCCAGCTTCTTATGTGCAGTCTGAACAGACCACCGTCTTCCCTGGGATCTGTCTTTCCAGAGGCCTGAGGTCAATGAATATTTGGGGGGACTTTTGCAAAAATGCTTGTCTTAGTTTCCTCAAGGTGCATTACAAACTGCCACAAACTTAGTGTCTTGAAACGATGCAAATTGGGCCAGGTGCTGTGGGTCATGCATGTAATTCCAGCACTTTGGGAGGCCAAGGCAGGTGGATCACTTGAGGTCAGGAGTTTGAGACCAGCCTGGCCAATATGGCAAAAACCCCGTCTTTACTGAAAATACAAAAATTAGCCAGTGTGGTGGCCCACGCCTGTGGTTCCAGCTACTCGAGAGGTGGAAGCAGGAGAATCACTTGAACCCGGGGAGCAAAGCTTGTACTGAGCCAAGATCTTGCCACTGCACTTTAGCCTGGGCAACAGAGCAAGACTCTGTCTTGAACCAAAAGAAAGAAAGAAACAATCCAATACAAATCGAACATCTTAAGTTCTGAAGTCTTCCCAGGCTAAAATCACTGTGCGGGCAAGGCTGTGTTCCTATCTGGGGGCCCTTGGGGAGAAATCATTTCCTGTCCTTCTCATTTGCTGGAGGCTTCCATACTTTTTGTCTCATGCTCCCTTTCTCCTTCTTCAAACCCAGCAATGTGGGACTGAGTCCTCCCCACACTGCTGCCTCTTTGGTTCCCTCTTCTGTTTCCCTCTTATACCTTTAAGGACCTCAATGATTACATTGAGTCCACCTGTATAATTCAGATTGATCTCTCTATTTTAAGATCAGATGATTAGCAACCTTAATCCATCTGCCACCTTAATTCCCCCTTGGCATATAACCTAAACTAGTCATAGCGTCCTGGGATTAAGACGTGGTCCGCCCAGTGCAGTAGCTCACGCCTGTAATCCCAGCACTTTGGGAGGGGGAGGTGGGTGGATAATTTGAGGTCAGGAGTTCAAGACCAGCTTAGCCAGCATTACAGGACCCTGTCTCTACTAAAAACACAAAAATTAGCCTGGCGTGGTGGTGGGCCCCTGTAATCCCAGCTACTCAGGAGACCGAGGCAGGAGAATCATTTGAATCTGGGAGGTGGAGGTTGCAGTGAGCCAAGATAGCGCCATTGCACTCCAGCTTGGATGACAGAGCCAGACTCTGTCTGAAAAAAAAAAAAAAAAAAAAAAAAAAAAGACAGGGTCATCTCTAAAGAGGCGGTATTATTTTGTTTATCACAATAATAATGTCTAATTTCCACTTTTTCTTAGGCTCAGTCAACTCTCTAATATTCTTTCAATACCTTACTTTTATTTTCCCTGTTTATGTGAACCCATTAATTTTGGTTCCTTCTGCCTGGAGCATTTTCCCTAAGATGTGGCAGGTCCGTCTTGCTCTCCCTGTGTTTGTTGAAGTGTTACCCTCTCAGTGAGATCTTAAGACCTGTTCTTGCCACATTCCAGGATTCCTGAACCTCTTTACACTAATCAATCATCTAGCTCTTGTCACCTTCTACCTTACTATATATCATATTTATTATATTTATTTTCAGTCTTCAGCCACTTGAACAGTATGTCTTGGACATAACAGGCACTTAATGCATAATTTGATGAATGGCAGGGAAATATTGCAGTTGGGATTAAACACGGTGAACTGCAACGATTTGTGCCCTACACTGAAGACATTGCCTGGCATGTAGTAAGCGCTCATGCAATGCTCACTCTTATTTTTAATTCCTGACTGTCTCTGACTTCTAGACTTCTTCATGCTCAATCCTTCAGTCCAAATTTGAGGATACCGCAAATGTTGCTAACAAGCCCCAACAGACTTAACTCTAAGTGTTTCTTTGGCTAGGAAGGAAGCTTTAATTCTTTGAAAGCCACAAAAATCTTTTAAACGAGGCAGACCTACCATATTGGCCTTGTCTTTCTGGAACTGTTTGGAATGAATGAACAAATCATGCATTTATGCGCCAGAAGTTCGGTTTACTTTTCCTTTAGAGTAACGGCTCTCTGCTTCTGAATGTGAGAGGCCCTGTCAGCGGCCTCAAGATTCCAGGCAACTGCTGCAGCTGTCACAAAGCATCGTGTGGCATTGAGGAATGTGGTCAGAAAACTGCTAAATGAAACAAGGGTCTCAGGAAGGCAAGAAGGAGGGACCGGCCCTAAGTGCCATGTGAGGAATGGGGCTTTTTCAAATCAGCCCCTCTAAAGAATCACTTCCCTGAATCTGTTGAAAGTATAAAGTTTTCACCCTGCAAATCAGAGAAGTTCAGGTTTATATCTAGGTAAAGAAGGTTTCCTTAACGCAGGCCAGCAGCTGCAGTTCTCAGAAGAAAAAGAGGAAGACAATACATTTTCTTGCTTCGGTTCTGTGGTGGCAGGTGCACACCAAGGGGCATGGCCTCCAGAAGGAACAGGGGCTTGGCTGGAGAACTGTCAATTAATCATCCAGGAGAATACCCCTGACAGCAGGGAGAAAACTCCCATTCATGTCCTCAGGATTGTGCTGCGGCCACTAAATGCAATGTTTCTACAAATAAGAATTCATCCGCTGCTGGCGCCGAAGGTCATTTGTTTGCTCCTGTGTGTGGTGGAACAGGCCCTGCTCTGCATCCACGCGGGCCTGTGCTGCGTCGCCGAACACACAGCACGTTCCCATCCAGTTTTCCTCTTGCTGTGCCTCATTTGGAATGCACCCCCCTCCTCTCATCTCGGCCTCATGTAAATTCTACGCATCCTTCACAACCCCACAAAGTTCCACTTCCTCCTCCAGCCACCTCTTCTGATGTCTTTCCCCTTTCCCCTATTTTGTTAAGTCAAGGGATCATGTATTATATGTATAATGATAAATAGTAAAAATGCCCCACTTTCCCATCTACTATCTGTACTCCCTTGAGCAAGTAGTCACTTCACCTCTTTGAGCCTCTGGTTCCTTATCTTTAAGATGGGGATTCCATCCAATTCAGAGTTGGAAGGGATAACCTATGAAAATTTTCCCAGGTCACTTTAGCCATCGTAATTGCAAAGTAAATAGCAGTTGAAGCTGAAACTTCTGTCCTCAGGATGGTTCAGACGCTAAACTAGAGTCTGGCATTTTAAAATCATTTCTGTGAGGGCGGGCAGAGGGGGCGGTCACACAAGCTTCCTGAGATGCAATCTTTGTAGGGCAGAGCCCTTATCAGAATGGGCTTGAGTGGGGTGGACTCCTCATTAGCACTAACTGAATACTCCACCCCATGGTTTTAATTACCTTATTCTCCTAGATTTACATTTTGTCTTCTAACTGTATTATAGTCTTCTTGGGGTCAGGAGGAAGGCTTTTACAGGATTTATGCTCTACCCAGGGTCTCTGTGCTGTTAAGTCGTCAATAAATGTACTGGCTCATGGAAAACACTGCTGTGGTTAACACACTGTAAGGTGTACTACCTTCCCTGGACTGCTTAGTGTTCACCCTTCACAACATTTCATTTCTATGCACGTTCGGCAATTAATTGCTAGGTGCCATCTACCATTTAAAACCCAAGCAGAGAGAAATTGTGCTTGTAAGAAAAAAAAAAGTAGAAAGAAAAGTTACATTGTTATACTTTTCGTGTTATAAAATATGGATTCTGGCATTTATTTCTTTACCATACTGGAGTAAATTGGTCCTTTTATTGTTCAAGATTTCCACATCACTAAATAACTTTATAATAACTCTTCCCTTATATAAGGTGATGTCAGGTATTCTGATGCAATCAACAAATGCTCTCTCTGTTTGGACTCTCAGTGGGGTGCCCTTAGAAAACCAGTTCAACTTGGTATTCTTATAAAGGGAAGAGACAACAAGGAATGCTTAGTTGGATCTTCATGGTTGACTATAGCTATTTACCTCAATTACTGGAAATAGTCAAAGACCTCTAATTGAGTGTTTCTTTTGCCCTGTGACCTCTTCACAAGCCATATTATATGGCTTAGAATCAACATTATTTAACATTTTAATGATAAATCTCAGTCTTCAGTGAAGGATCCTATAAATCTGTTTTCTCAATCCTGGCTACCCATTAGAATCACTTGGAATTAAAAAAAAAAAAAAGTACCAGTACTCTGGCCCCATCCCAGACAAATGAATCAGAATCTCTGGCAATGATATTTTCCTGAAACTCCCCGGGTGCTTCTCCTACGCAGCCAGGGCTGAGGCTCACTCCTGAATCATGGAGAAAATGTTACAGAAATAGCTGCCAAGGTCTTCCTTCATTTCTTCATTATCAATAAGCCTCTATAGGATAGACAATGCTTGAATATAGTAGTAGTTCGATTGAAGATGTTGATATTTTAATATTGGCTGCTGGCTAATCTGAGTTCTACAGGTAAACATGGAAATTTAACTTCTCCTGGATCAGAGAAAGAGTTAATTCATTCTGCCTATGTGCTCTGTTTGTGGCAAGATTGATTTGGGAAGAACATTCTAATTACTCTCCTTGAAGGTTGCCTGAAAGATCCAAAAAATGTTTTAAAACATCTAATTTTTCTTAAAGCAATTCCTTTACCCTCTTTTCTTCTTTTTCAGAATTACTTGGTAGTTCTTAAACATTTTTCTTTTCATAAATTAAAATTATTTTGTTTAATTTCATAAAAAACTTAGAGTTCCAATGCAAATGTGTTGCATTTGTAGATTAAATTGGGGTAAGAATTAAAATACTTATATAATTTATAAACACAATAAATAAGTTATTGCATTTAATAGATATTTGGATTCATTCACATACTTGACTATTCTCTTTGCTCGGTATTTTTTCTAATTATGTGTTTATTTTTCTTGCTGTTGTAGAATATCCTCAAGTAGTTCTTTCAATTAAGGTAGGATATAGCATTAGTATGTACAAAAATGTCTTTATTTCACCCTCACTCATGAATTATTTTTTTGTTAGAATTCTAAATTTACATTTTTTTTTTAGCACTTGAAGTTGTAATTCATTTGTCTTCTGGCATCTATTGCTGCTGAAAATAATTTTGTTTTTGGCCTACTTGTAGTGCCTTTGTAGGTAAACTGTGTTTTCCCCTGGCAATTTTTAATAATTTGTGTTAATGTTCTCGCATTTCACTAAAAACTATAACTAGGTATTGTTTGTTTTTTCTTTTCTTTTTTTTGGTTGCATTCTTCATTCAGTGTAGATAAAGACTTTAGGAAATTCTCAAATTCATAAAAAACCACAGCCATTATCTCTTCAAATACTGCTTTTCTCCCATTTCTTCAATCCTCTGCTTCTAGGTCTCTATTTATACATATGATGTAACTTCTTAGCAAGCCCACATAAATGTCTTAAATTCTCTTTCATATTTGAAAAAATTCTTTTATTTTTCTGGGCAAAATTCTGTGTTCATCCATTAGTCTTATTTTCCACTTCTCTTTGTGTTCAGCCTAATATTTATTTCAGCTATTCAGCTTTTTATTTCAATGACTGTATTTTTTATGTCTACATTTTTTATCATTTATTTACTAAAATATCCTCTTATTTTTCACTCATGACAATGAATTTTATTTTATAATTTCTTCTTCCTTTGTGGACATCATTCCTTCCTTACCTCATTGAAGGTTGTAAACACATATACCATGACACTTTTTTCTTCAGATAATTGAACTAATTGTATTTTCTGTGAGTGAATTCTCTTGTTGTTATGTTCTTTGTCTATCTTTTGTTGTTAGTTTTCTTTATATGCCCTGAATCGTAGTATGCAAGCTCATTTTGAAGAGAGACTAATTCTACCACTGCTGCTCTTGTTCCTCTTCCTCCTTCTCTCTGCTTTTCCTTCATCCTCTTCCTCCTCCTCTTGTTCACTCTTCCTCCTCTTCCTTCTTGTTCTTCCTCTTCCTCCTTCTCCTTTTTCTTTTTCTTACTTCCTTGTTCACTGTTCATTCCCTGCTATGTCTGGTCATTTTGTAATTACATTCCTACAAACCTCCATTATGGCAAAGTATGTCTTATTTTGGGACTCTCACTGTACATTAATATCACAAACCTAGTTCCAAAGCTAGTAGGCAGTATGGCCTAGATCCTCCTTCTCTCGATATCTGCTTCTCCTTCCGGTTCAGAGAGTAATGCAATAAAGATCACCAGTCCTGAATCGTGTTGCTATTTTAAAGAATGCATTCATTTCAGGGTGAGCTCTCCACTGCCTAAAGTTTTACATCATTCACCAGGCACTGGTCACCTGTCTTCATTGCAAGCAGATTCATTCCCCCCTATCTCATGGGAGAATGGACAGTCCTAACTATTTCCAGTCCCAGAATCCAATAGGCTTTTTTCTGTCTCCCTGCTTATTATGTTTTTTTTTTTTTTGTGGGAGTTCCATCTTTGATGTATGACTCACTTTGTTTGTGAGTCTGTCTTTTATTATTATTTTTTCCAACTTTTTATTTGGAAGGCTTTAAATCACTGAAAAGTGGTAAGAGTAGTCAAATTAACATATTAGTCACCTAGTTTCATCAATTCTTAACACGTCCCAAGATTTGCTTTTTCCCTTTTTTACTTTTTGTCTGGACCATTTGAGAGTTAATTGTAGACATAATTATTCTTGACCTTTACCCATAAATACTTCAGTCATCCATCTCCTGAGTATAAGAACATTCTTCTGCATAACCTCAATATGATTATTACACTCAGAAAATTTATTATCTAACACATATGTCATATACAGATTTTCCCCTAAGTATCCATTATAAACATGTTTTTGATCCAGGACTCTATTGTGGGCTAAGAATTCCTTTTCACTGTCATCAGTCTTTATTCTCTTTTCCAAGATGTGTGTGTGTGTGTGTGTGTGTGTGTGTGTGTGTTGTGTGTGTGTGTGTGTGTAAGAGATGGGATGGGAAGGGGCAACGAGGGGTCGTTTCATGGCATCTTTTGAAGAAACCAGGAAAGTTGGTTTATAGAATGTCCTCAATTTGGATTTGTCTGATTATTTTACTTGATTTGATTCAGGGTAAGCATTCTGTCAGAGGACCACATTGTGTATTTCATATTATATGATACCAGAGACCTATGGTATCAGTTCATTGTTTTGTTTTTTTTAAATCAGTTCATGATTTTTAAAAAGATATTTTACTGCTCTGTGTATTTTGGCCTGGGAATCTCAATATTTTGGCCTGGGAAGGAAATTCTGTATGAACTCATAGCACCATGGTGTGTGGAACTCTTTTTTTTTTTTTTCTTTTTCTTTTTGGGAAGTAAGGTAAGTGGAACTCTTAATTGGCTTTTACTGTTGCACTAGAATTGCATTCATGAGGTTGCAATTTTAAAATATACTGATGAAAGTCATTTTGAAAATCTCATGTCATTGCCCTTTTGAATCTAGTAGTAGCAATGAGGAATCAAATGTCAATCTTTTTTTTTTTCTTCCTATGCAGGAGAGTTCTTTTTTTCATTCTGGATCACTTTAGGATGTTTCCTCATACTTACCGTGCTGTGTCCGCCATTTGTCCAAGTGTGCATAACAATGTTTTATTTTGGCCAATACTCAGAATACCCTTTCTTTTTGCAACTTTCTATCTCTTTATTGTTTGTGATATATTTTTGAAAAATCCTTGGCTCTGTTTTCCATGTTACTAATTGTGTCAGGCCCTACTGCTATAAAGAAATACCTGAGACTGGGTAACTTATAAAGAAGAGAGGTTTAATTGTCTCCCAGTTCCACTGGCTGTACAGGAAGCATGATGCTTGCATCTGCTCAGCTTCTTGGGAGGCCTCAGGAGACTTACAATATGGTGGAAGGCGAAGTGGGAGCACACACATCACATGGCCAGAACAGGAGCAAGAGAGAGACAGTGAAGGTGCCACATACTTTTAAACAACCTGATCTTGCAAGAACTCATTCACTCTCATGAGAACAGCACAAAGAGGATGGTGCTGAATCATTCGTGAGCAATATCTTCATGATCCAATCACCTCCCTCCAGGCTTCACCTCCAAAACTGGGGACAGCAATTTGACATGAGATTTGAGCAGGGGCACAGATCCAAACTATATCACTAATGAAGACATTCACTCCTTGACCTTGCTACTTTGCCATTCTCCCTCATCCTATCACACCCCAGAGATGTTCTCGCTTTCCTCCGTTCTTGCTTTGGTCCAATTTGACCTCTTGAAATTTATTTCTTTGCCCCATTTCTCACTTTGTCATATTTCATTGGCAAACTCCAATTCTCATGAAATTCAATTACCAACCTACTCTGTCCCTGCACCCAAACAACTGAACATTGTTGAGAAAAAGGAAGACGTGCTTGTGCTGCCAGTTCTTATTTAAAATTCCATACCACAGACTTCCAATGGGCACCCAACCAGAATTTCTATGATGCTTCCCTGGTGTGGTTATTGCACCATTTTCTAAAACAACTGCTCCACATTTCCCCCTCTCTCTGTAGACTGCCTTACACCCAACTCTTGCTCTCCAACACCTGTGACTTCAGTACTTACCTTATTCAGAGAGTCAAATCAAGCAGCAGGTAACGAAACAACATATCTACCAGCATCATTCCTAAACGTAGTCCCTTGTCTGTCTTTCCTGCTTTAACAGATACATGAATGAGTTCTTGTGCCAGTGCTATTGCTATGTGTCTTTGTTGTCCTTCCAAGAAATTTTTCCTGTGCTCGTTGTCTCAGTGAACTTTCTTTTTTCTCTCCCATTAGCTGCCTTCCTCACTTTTCTCCATTAAATGCTGTTGTCAATATAACCAATAACTTTAATATTATGGAATCCAGCTGTCCTCCTTTTGTCCTTATCTTAAGTGACATTTCAACCACATTTGAAAAAAGTGACTACTTCTTCCTTCTTGAACATATGATTTTTTTTCCTCTTGGAGACACTCTGCATGCTGATTTTCCAACTATCTTTCTGGCTGTTACTTCTCAGGTTAACTCCTTCTCCTCTTAGGACTCTGAATATTGGAGTATTCCCAAGGTTCAGTATTGGTTTCTCCTCTTTTCTCAAGACACTTTTCTTCTAAAGAATTTCTTCCAGTTCTCAATGCTTTAAATACCATATATGTATGAATCACGTACACAAACACACACACACACACACACACACACACACACACACACACAGAGAGAGAGAGAGAGAGAGAGAGAGAGAGAGCCATATACACACATACCCATTTCTGGCCTCTTTTCTGATTTCCAGAGTTGAATATCCAACTGACAACTAGATCTCTTCATTCAGGTATTTATGAGGCATCTCAATTTAACATATTTGAAACAGAACCCTTACTCCCCCTTCCCAAGCTTGATGTTGTTTTAGACATCAGTATTTCACAAAAGAGAACCACCATTAACCTAGTTTCTCAGGCCCAAAGTGGAAAAGTACTTCTTATAACTTTTCATGCCTTTCCTGCCTACACCTAACCCATCATCAAGTCCTGTTGAATCTATCCTGAAAACATGACCTAACTGTTTCTTTCTCTCCATTTCCCCTGCAATCACATTATACCAGTGATTCTCAACGCTGGCAAGCAAGCTTTTAAAATTTGTTTAGGTTTTACTTCAAAGCAATTAAACTGCAATCTCTAACACAGGGACAGAACCTTATTTAGTTTTTCTTTCCTTTTTTTTGAGTTGTCTAGGTGGTCCTTGCATGCATCCAAGCTGGAGACCACTGCCTTCCTCCAGGCCACTATCATGTTTGTATTAGTTTGTTTTCATACTGCTGTAAAGAACTTCCTTGAGAATGGGTCATTTATTAAAAAAAGAGGTTTACAAACACCACATGTTCTCACTCATAAGCGGGAGTTGAACAATGAGAACAGGTGGACACAGGGAAAGGAACAACAAACACCAGGTCTGTTGGGGGTTGTGGGGCGAGGGGAGAGAACTTAGAGGACAGGTCAGTAGGTACAGCAAACCACCATGACATATGTGTACCTATGTAACAAACTTGCATGTTCTGCACATGTATCCTGGAACTTAAAGTAAAATAAAAATAATAAATAAATAGGAAAAAAAGAAATTTAGGTGACTCACAGTTCCATATGGCTACGGAGGCTTCAGGAATCTTACAATCATGGCAGAAGGTGAAGGGGAAGCCAGGCACCTTCTTCACAGGGTAGCAGGAGATGGGGAGAAAGCAAAAGGGGAAGAGCCCCTTATAAAACCATACGATCTCATGAGAACTCACTCACTATTATGAGAACAGCATGGGGGAAATCACCCGCCATGATCAAATTATTTCCCACTAGGTCCCTCCCTCTGTACATGAGGATCACAGTTCAAGATGATATTTGGGTGGGAACACAGAGTCAAACCACCTGAATGTCTCATGCACAGCAATAGACTTTTCATACATCTCCAAGCTTCTGTCCCTACTAGTCCTCAATAAGTTTTCATCTAACATTCAGTGTAAGCTCTATAAGCTACAAATTATTTAATGCTACTCTCTTGTTTAGGATTGACTAAGGATTTCCCATTACTCTTAGAATAAAATTCAAATTGCTAATAACCCACCTAGAATGCCCCTTGCTGATCTTGCAGATATCATCTTGAACAACTCTGTACCTCACTCATCTTGTGCCAAGCCAACTGACCATTCCACTCCCTTCCTACCCAAACCTTATTCTCAGTCTTGAACTTGGCACCAGCTATTCTCTCTGTCTGGAATGCTCCTTCCCCAGATATTTATGTCATTTAGGTCTCAATTTAAGTGAAACCTCATAAGAGGTGGCCAACTAGTTTTATTTATTTATTTATTTAGATTCATGTCACTAACTAGCCTTTTATTTTCCACTTGGTTATTTGCCTTATTATTCCATCTTTCCGTTAGAAGAGATTAGTGGCCTTTTCTGTTTTTTTTTTTTTTTACTTAGATCAACGCTTGACTCATGATAAACTTTCCATTCCTGTTGTAAAAGCAATGAATGAATGAATTGTTTTCAGTTGAGCTTATTCTGCTATTTTTTTAAATTTGAGTTTTACTGTTATTAATTAGTGTATAATTAGCACAGTTTAAACAAATAATTAATTCTTAAAGGATTTTAAACTCTATTTGCTTCTAGAGGAAGAGATCAAAGAAGCCATTTCAAATAGTTAAGACATGAAGTGACTCAAGGCCCAGTATTCCTGGGACTGCAGCCCCTCTGGGTCACTAATAGAGCTAAGTGGCTTGCTGAAATTATTCTTTGGACCGGGTTCAGGGACAAGAGAAACATAGGAAGTCTCAGAGAAAACTGGGACTAGGTAGGGACTAGGTATTCCTATTTGTTCTGAAGTTGTGTGACCTTGAGCAAGTCACTTAGCACCGTTAAACCTCATTGTTTTCACTTATAAAGGGGGTAGTCGAGACTGAGGGCAAACAAATTCACACCAATCAGTCTCCATGTTCCCTACTGGCTAGGGGTGCCCTTCCATGCCACTCTTTGCCAGCAAGACAAGATGTGGACTGGGAGTTATCCAAGAATCTCCTATTAATTATTTACAGTTGAAGAAGAAGAGGAAGTCTGTTCATCATCCTGGAGATACAATTTTAACCTCCAGGGATTTGATGAGATTGTGTTGATATGAAAGAAGAGAGGACCTAGAGACTGTCTTAGGTTATTGGAGAAGGCAAACACATCATAGTAAAGCAGGGTGATTCTGGAATATGGGTACCAGGAGGACAAACTTTTGGCTTGTTTAGTGTACTGATGTATCTCCAGTACCTTAATCAGTGCCTGGGTATAAAGTGAACATTCCGAAAATAATTGTGGAATGAATATATTTTCTTATCCCAAAGTCTTTCCCATATGGTATCAACTCAACTCATGTGTTGTACACTACAATGTACTCTGTGATGGTCCTAATCAATTATAGGTCTATGCTCAATAATAGAGAGAGAGAGAGAACATGTATTAGTTTGAAAATTTTCATACTGCTGATAAAGACATACCCAAGACTGGGCAATTTACAAAAGAAAGAGGTTTAATAGACATGCAGTTCTATTGAACTGGGGAGGCCTCACAATCATGGTAGAAGGTGAAAGGCACATCTCACATGGTGGCAGACAAGAGAAAAGAATGAGAGCCAAGCAAAACGGTTTTACCCTTATAAAACTGTCAGATCTCCTGAGACTTATTCACTACCATAAGAACAGTATGGGGGAAACCGCCCCATGATTCAATTATCTCCCACTGGGTCCCTCCCACAACATGAGGGAATTATGGGAGCTACAATTCAAGATGGGATTTGGGTGGGGACACAGGCAAACCATATCAGAAAGATAACAGGAACCTGCAGGGGAGCTGATTGTCTTCATGCAGGGCACATACATGCATGCTTCCTAGGTGTGACAGAGACTCTTGGTACAAGACTTCTAACTCTGGGAAGACATTCAAGCTGTGCAAACTGTGTCTACATGGAAGGCTGTGAAATGAACTGCCTAGAGGGCCCAGACAGGGCATATACGTTAGCAAACAGGCTGAGCAGGAGCTATGATGAGTTTAAGATCCGTGTTCCATCGAAGGCAAGCACCTGATGCTCAAACCTTGCCTGTTGCAGAAATCTAGTTCCAGGATTGCCAGATGTATGACTTTCTTTCAAAGAAGTCAAGAAGTTAGGATTTTAAAAATGAAAATCTCTTGATTTTTAAAAGCTAGCATCTAATTAACTTAAAAAAAAATTGTGCTGAACAGGCAAAACATGACTAAAGACCGGATGTACAACCTTTGGCCTAGACATAGAAATTTGTTTGTAAAATTTACAGCTTTAATTTAGCAAGCGGATATTTTGAAAATCATCAGTCAGATTCAATCAAGCAACTACATCAAAACCAAGTTCCAAGTATTTCAAAATAAACTGTTTGACTAGACTTTGGCTTTAAAAATATCTTTTCTAAAATGTCATGGAATGAAACAACACATTCAGAGATTTCAAAACCAAAAGACATCTTACCTTCTAAATGAGCAGACATAACTGAAATGGGATTCGTATATATTCATAAATATATTTTTCCCTAGACTTAGATACAAGCCCATAACTTTTTATGATATATAAATAGTTTCTCCTCACTGTGCTTTTTGTAACTATCTGGAACCTAAAACAATAACATCCCACAGCATAATGCCTATTTAAAATTTTTCTATAAGTAATATTATTTAATATTTAAAAGTGTAGGAAAAGCGAGAAACATCTTATAAATTAACTGTTATTATTTGTAACAGTGGTGAAGGTAATACATAGCATTTCTGTGTTAAAAATTTTTATCTAATATAACCTGACTTCAACTTGTGTTTATATTTTTCTTATGCGATTAAAGCTGAAAGATCTAACTTAGATGAAAGCACAGTACAGATAATAGGATAAATGCTTTCACATTTGCAATTCTTTCCATTTGATGCCAGCGTAACTCAGGCACCAAGAGCTTGTGGGAGAAGCGACCCTCAGTTACCATGTGTCATTTCAGGTTATGTAAGGTCTTAACGCAGTTTCCATTTTTAGCTACATTAATAAAAGGGATTGTTCATCATTACACAAGCTTAGCAGACACAAATCACACACTGGGTCAAACCTTTAGGGGAAATGAGGTGATTCATTCTATTAATCCTTGCCCTCTGAAGTCCTGATAAATCTTGCTTCTAATGTTGAAAGGCAAAGTTGAACACCCAGAGATGTACTATCTCTTGCTTTGCTGATGTTGTTGTTGAAATATCATATTTAGAACTCTATTTGGGCCATAGAAAGTGGCTATGAATATAAGCCCAGAAAGATAAGGAACATCCTTTGGAGATATTGTTGAGCAAAACAGATTATTGCAAAGTAGCTTGGTTCAAAATGCAAAGTCTTAAATGCTGTGATGATGGAGCTCATATCCATACCAGCTGCCCCAGTGTCCTGTTTAGGAACCTCTAGGTTCTGGAGACTGGAGCTCTGGGAAGCTGAAGTGATTGCTGCTGTCCCTCAAGTAATCCTCCTTCACTTGCTCCAGGGGCATTTTAAGCAACCAGGAGGCAGCTCAGAGCATCCAGGGGGAAGAGGGGCTACTGTTCCCACCAGTATTTTGTGTGGGGGATGTCACCCAACAAGGAGATTTAGGATGCATTTATGCTATTTTCAAAGCAGCTGGGACAATGGGTGAGAGATCAAAACTCAAGCAGATAAAAGAGCAGGACATTTCAATGCTTAGCTGAAGCTTTTCCAGATTTATCCCTTTTTAGGCTAAAAACTCAACTGGGGTTTTTGCAAGACAACTCAAGCCTCCTGGTTACTCAGGGCCAAAGGCTGGGGGCCCTTTGCCATGGGATGGGACACAGAGAGGGGCCATTTGAGGGTGGCGAAGATGGAAAAGAACAAAGTCTAGGCATTCTTGAATAGTGGAGAGATCTTAATATGCACATCTTGATTGCATTTTTCATGTAGTATAAAAACAGCTTTGGCATGGTAGGAGAGATCATTGGAATCAGGACTATTAATAAACACTATAAGCAACAGTAGAACACTGATGATGTAGGTCATTTACTCTGTGTATTGTCTTCAGCAGCTCTCGGGCCTTTCTGCACTTTTTGGTTATAGCTCCACAAGTTGTCCTTTGAAGTTAGGCCTAATTAAGAAAAGGGTTGGGTGAGACAGAGCTGGGCTATGTGTGTGTCGAAGCCTGTGTGTGTTGAAGAAATGGAGAATCTTACGATTTGCTTTTACAACCAAAGGTGGTGAGTTAAAGAAGCTATGATACATTCTTAGTTATGCTAGATTGGGCAGGGTTTTTTCAGTCTCCCTGAGCCTCTTAACTCCTTGAGTTTCCTTATCTGTAAAATGGGAACAATAATATTGACTTTGAAGGAGTGTTATAAATTAATTACATAACATATTAAATCTAATTTCCACTTGCCTGGTATGAAGTGATTCTTAAGAAATGGTTATTATATTTAGACTAAATTTGGTCATGAAGGAAAAAAATCATTCCAGTGAACGCTCATGCTCTTCTGCCAATATACTGGTGGATTGTGTTCCTGCGTCTTTTCTCTCATATAATACTAACATAGGCTTTGATTTATTTTTAATATTTTATGCGGCAGTACTACTTTGCTGATAGTTTACATTTTCTCATTTTAAAATATATCTGTAGGGGAGGTTTCACTTTCAAGTCAGGGAAGAATGAGAGCCTTGCCAACAGTAGTTCTCAATAAATGTTTACATTTTATGTAGGGTTGTCTCCCAATTATCCCCTCAATTCTAAGGGAAATGAAGTAAAACATGGTCGTTACAAAAGCAGAATTTTGAGATGGATTGTCCAAAATGAGGCCCTCAGCTTGTATGTCGATTCTTTGTTTGACTTTAGCCAAATCTCTATGCCTGGAAAGAGATATACTAAGCCAAAGGAACTGACCAATGATTTGAAGTGTTGACCACTTTTTAACCTAGAAGGTATATCTGTCTAAATTGTATACATGACTTTATCCCCATTTTTGTGTCCTCATAGGATAAATGTATTAGATTCTTTGTGAGCATCTCTTCTGCATTGGTCATTTAATTAATTTATTCATCCAGCAAACATTTCCAACAAGTATTCACTGAATGTGGACTGCTTACAAGACGCTGTAATAGATTTGAGGTGCAGCAGGGTATATTAAAATAGGTCATATATGCATTTTATATATATATATATATGTGTGTGTGTGTGTGTGTGTGTGTGTGTATTTCCTACTCTCTCTCTCTCTCTGTCTCTCTCTCTCTCTCTACATATATATATATATATATATATATATATATATATATATATATAAAGGAACCAGTATATGTCAGTTATTTATATATGGAAGAAAATGCTAAACACTTTGAGAGAATCAGTAAGCATTCTAGGAGACATCATACTTGCTCAGGATGAAGATTTTGGAGGGCTTCCTGGAAGTGGCATCTGATGGAAGCTTTGACTTATTAATAAGGTTTGGATATCCAGAGGTGGGCACTTGGGCAATGGAGGCAGAGAGAGCAATATGACTAGGTACAGAGCCAGGCACGTGCAAGGCACATGCTGGAGGTATCAGGTCCTTGTCCTTCTTTTCTTCTTGTCCTTGTTACGTGATCTCTTTACCTACTCTAGAAAGAGGTTTTAAAAAGTAGAAGAGCAATAAAGATAATAAAAACTTAAAATGCAAAGTGTATTCGTATTTATCAAGCAAAGAACAGTACGTCTGAGGCTTTCCAAAATGAATGATCTGACAGCCCAGATTGGAACATCTTAGCATTGCACTGTTCCCAAAATGCTCAACTAAGATGAGTAACAGTTCCTGTCTTGAGGGAGGGACAAGTGATTCCCTCGGTGGCATCCAACCTCTCCAACAGGTGTCTACACTCCTTACGTTGGATGTGAAAGGCTTTTATTGAAGGCGTAGCCAACTGTGCCAAACCTCAATCAAAATCCCACAATAAAGCACATACATCGTAGTGGAAATTTTACAAAACAATATTTTGTTTATTACAAGGCAACTGAACCAATCTATCCAATGGTGGTTTGTCTTGTTTCCTATTATAAATATTTCATGTGTCAGTCCTATTTCTCCTGCCAGATTAAAGCATCTTTGAGCACACACCCTTCCCCCTCACTTGATAGCTTGACATATAATGTTGAGCAGAATTGGTACTTACCATTATCCATTTAGTGGTGACTTTTTTAAAAAGTTTGAAAACATGCTTCTTCTTCTTCTTCTTCTTTTTTTTTGTTCTAGTTTGTTTGTTTTTGCTTCATCCTAGCAGGGTAAGTACCCTACAGGAATGAGTCTCCAATGAATGAGAATTCACTCAAGGTTAAAATAGAATTTATCCTAAGTCTAAGCTACTGAAGACCTTCCTCATTTTTTGTGAATGCCCTCTAGAAATATAAAACTGCAACTGGAAAGGTTATCCAATTTAATCAAACTCACGGCACTTTAGTTCAAGTTAGCAAATGTTGTAAACATTAGCAAATATTGTAGTTCAAGTTAGCAGACCAATTAACCAACTTGAGATAAGGAGAGCAGTTTTCTGAGGCCTCTAAAACCACCACTTACAAGGTTGACTAAAATGGTTTTAATGCTTGGCTCAAGGCTTCACGTAGAAGTGATATTTTCTAGGCTAACTTTGGATAGAGGAATGCTTTCCTCTTGTATGGGTGGAACCATTGTCTTCTGTGTCATCCAACACACATAGTCCAGGTTTTGAAATCCTAAAGAAGGGTTGAGCTTGCTTAGTGCCTAGGGGATATGTGCCCAAAGGAACTGGGACATAAATCCAGTGATTCTCCAGGGAAACCTTGGCCAACTCCCCATGGCCCTCAGAGGCCATCTGCTGCCTTTCTCAAAGAACCTGCTGCCAGCAGCCTGTCCTGGGAGCCTTGGCAGCCGGTGAACTCCCTTTCAGTCTACATTATCTTGCGTAAAGGAAAAACCCAGCCATCGATGGAGTGGACTCTTCCCCTTCTGAATACTGGGAACATTTTATCAATCTAATATAAAGGATGTTTGCATACACTTTGTTTCTCCCAAGGGAAAAATTCCACTCAAAACACTCCTCCCACAAGAAGTGAGCATTGGTTGGGTACTATCTACCCAGTAGAACTGGCAAGCAGAGAGGGTCTTAAGACCGCACGTGTACTCAGAGCCTGCCAGTTCTGTGACTCATGACACGGCAGAAACTGAGTTGGCAGAGAAGCCCTGTCCCAACCAAATGTCTCCTGCCTACAAAATCTAATTCTCTACTCACTTCTGAAAAAGAGCGGTCTCTGGAAGCACACAGTCACTTCCCTGATTTGTTCCTTTGTGCATTTGTGGATGTTTATGTTTGCCAATGAGTAAGGTTCATTCTTAAACGGCACATGCAAAGTGTGAGTTTAACAGTTTCTATTATATTTTTATGAGAAAATCTTACTCTAACACACTATTGTAGCCCACTGTTTCCAACTCACAAACTTGCAAAATTATTTGTGGAGCCCTCTTTTCCTGTTTGGCTCTGATTTTGGAAATATGCCAAACTAAACTTTGATCTAAGTCTGAAATACTGCTCTTGGACCCGGCCGCTCTTGGACACAAGCACTCTGATCATGGTGAAGCGACCCCTAGGCATCCTTTGCCCACTCCTATTTTCATGCTTTTGCTCATGCTGTTGTCCTTGCCTCAAGTCCCCCTTCCCTTCTCTGCTTATGTGTCCCCTACTCGCCTGTAGAGACCCACCTAAAGTATATGGTCCCAGTTGACATGACATTTTACTTTGTGGAATCATCAAATTTTGAGTTGTGGGACAACAAAGTGCAAGATGGCAAACTAGACCAGATTAGTCATTTAATGGTTATCCTAATCATGAGAATGAATGTGAGGTCAGAGCCTAGGCTGCCCAGCCAATCACAGCACGGTTGTGAAGTTCAGCATCTACACACAAGGACTAAGAATAGTGTTTAGTATGCTGTGCCAGACTAAGAGCAAAAGCAGCAAAGTTTAACATAGAATCATAGTGCTAGAAAGTACTTTAGAAATCAGGTAACTACTTCCATATTTGCAGAGATTCTGAGGCCAGAGGATTTGGGTGACATTCCCGAGGTCATTAAATATTAAGAGACAGAGCCATGACCAGAGCTCAGAGAGCACAGGCTTCCAGAAATTTCCATATGTTTCATTCAGCTATGCAGGCATCAGAGTATATACAGAGTTTCTGACTCAGTAGGTTTCAGAAATCAGCACTTTTAAGAAATGCCTCAAGTGCAGATGATGCACAACAAATTTATAAAATGGCTGGTCCAGGTTTTCTGGTGAACCCTCAAAGTTGTGTCATATGGGTTGGGCTATTTAATGTGACTGTTACTTATTATCTTCACTATTTTGTGTATGGGATGTGTATAGACTAATTGTCTTTACTATATCAGGCTTTGAGTATTAAGTGGGCCTCATCCTTTTCAAAATAGTGATTCTGGGGGGCTCTACAATGATCCCAGTACCTCTTAGTGAGCATATCTGAAAGAAGAACTCTCAGAGCCTGCAACATAATTTTTTCAGGTGCAGTCCTTCCTCCTTTTTCTCCTCTTCCTTTTTCTTTCTTTCTTCTTTTATTTATCTTCCCTTTCTCCTTCCTCCTCTTCTTTTTCTGGTCCTTTGTGAGTTGATTTTGTTACTTTAGAAACTGAAGCAAGTTGTTCAGAGGCCACTTTAGAAAACAAGTTAGTCAATGATACTGGACCACATTGGATAAAATTGTGGTGAGCCGGTAAAGTAACGAGATCACTTTTTCTATGCTTAATTAGTAAACATTTATCAAGAGCCTGCTACATACATCACCATAATCTAGGGGTGAGCAAACTAAAAGAGCTCAGGTTCTAGACATACAGTAAATAAAACAACAATGCAATGCCTAGAGTGAGTGTTGTAGTTGGTATACACAGAGGAAGTTGGAGAATATCTGCAAAGCACCTTTTAAATCCAAGGACAATGGTGCAGAAGCAGCAAACTGGCTCTCAGATAAGTTTTCGAGGAGGAAGCTTAGATGCATTTTGAGCAATGACAGGATTGTAGGCATAGTGCATTATTTTTCAGAGTAACTATTCAAAGTAGAATCCTCCTTTGGAAATGCTACATTTTGAACATCTAAAATTAGGCAATTCCCCATTGGACAATGTGCTAACATTGATAGCTTGAAGATCCCTATAAAGCAGCATATCTAAAACTCAGCTTGTAATCATTCTACTTTTCTTTTTCTTTTCTTCTTCTTTAAGGCAGAGTCTCAGTCTGTCACCCCAGCTGGAGTGCAGGGGCATGTTCACAGCTCACTGTAACCTACAACTCCTGGTCTCACATGATCCTCCCTCCTTAGCCTTCCAAGTAGCTGTGACTATAGGTGAACACCACCGTGTCTAGCTAATTTTTAGCTTTTTTTTTTTTTTGTAGAGATGAGGGTCTTGCTATGTTGTCCAGGCTGGTCTCAAACTTCTGGCTTCAAGCAATCCTCCCGCCTTGGTCTCCCAAAATGTTGGGATTACAGGAGTGAACACTGCACCCAGCCTTATAATCATTCTAAATGAACTTATTTGCCCTTCAGAGCTCTCTACTCTACTCTGTAGCTCAAAGCAGAGCCCCAAAAGCAATCCTCGATTCCTCTTTCACTCTCTACTCATTTATCAATCACATCCTGTCAATTTTATCTCCAAAGTCGTCTTTGAATCCATTGGCTTTTCTCCATTTCTATTGCCACGACTCTGCTTCAAGCCACTGTTGTCTCACCCCTGGACTTTCACAATCACCTAAAAATTACTGTCCCACACTGGGTCCCCTCCAATTGATTCACTGTATCATAGCCTGAAAGATCTTTTTCAATGTTAATCAGATCATATCACTTTCACACTTATAACTATCCAATACTCTTTAGATAAAGATTAGCATCATTTACGGTCTGATGGCGTTGGGTGATTGGGCCTCTCTTTACCCCTCAGTCAAATCAGCATCACTGTCTCCCTTGTTCATTCTGTTCCAGCCTCGCTGGCCTTTCTGTTCCTAGAACTAGCCATGTTCTCCTCCACCTCGGAGTCATGATTTCCTTCCTGACATCTTTATTCTAGCTAAATGCTCACTTTTTCTTCACCTCTCAGAACAGGCTGCACATCCCTAATCCAAAAATCCAAAATCCAAAGTCCTCCACAATCTAAATTTTTTGAGCATTGATGTGAAACAGTGACACCTTTACTTTCTGATAGCCCAATGTATGCAAACTGTTTTATGCACAAGCTATAAAAAAATATTATATACAGTTACCTTCAGGCTATGTTTATAAGGTGTTTATAAAACACAAATGAACTTTATGTTTAGACTTGGGTCCCATCATCAAGATATCTTACTAAAAATATGAAATATTTGAAAAAAAATCTGAAGTCTGAAGCATTTCTTGTCCCACAGCATTTCAGATAAGGGATAGTCAATTTGTACTGAATTCCCCGCTAAAACCAGATTCTTCTGTGTTAATTTCCTAATTCCTTAAGATTGTTCTTCATGGCACTTATCACAATTTGTTACTGCTTATCCACCCAGTAATACAAAGTCTCTTATCCCTACTAGACTATAAGATCTTGGCCATATTTAAATTAGATTACCACTATTTCCTGAGGCCTTGCATTGTACCTGGCCCCTAGTAGCTGTTCAATAAAATTCTATAGCTGGAATGATTGAAAATAATTTTTAAGTAGTGCAAAAAGAAATGCATCTTTGGAATCATTAAATAGTATAAATCAGTTCTGATTCAATAAGATTCAGATAAACACAAGTAGTAAATAAACAAGGGCCATATGTCATACTCTATTAAATACACACACTTCTGGAGAAATACCCTCGTGCTCACACACACAAAATACACACACACTTATAAAACTACTGGCAAGGCAAGAAATCTAATGTGTGCAAAGGAAGGCAAGAATTATTTTCTTCCCAACTTGATAAAGTGCTAGAGATAGGTAGATAGTTAGATAGGTAGGCAGATAGATAGGTAGATAGATAGATGGATAGATAGATAGACAGACAGATAGATTTACAAACACAGTAAAACTGAAAATATTATATCATGAACTCATGTATATCCACCACTTAGATATCACAACTGTTAACATTTTACTATATTTGTTTTATATCTTTTTATATTTCTGTGCTGCACAACTTGAAAGTCAGTCACATTCAGGCCAGGCTTGGTGGCTTATACCTGTAATGCCAGCACTTTGGGAGGCCGAGGCAGGTGAATCACTTGAGGTCAGGAGTTCGAGGCCAGCCTGGCCAACATGGTGAAACTCTGTCTCTACCAAAAAATACAAAAACTTAGCCAGTCATGGTGGTGCGCACCTGTAGTCCAAGCTACTTAGGCAGCTGAGGCGGGAGAATCACTTGAAACTGGGAAGCAGAGGTTGCAGGGAGCTGAGATCATACCAGCTGAGGTCAAAGCCTGGGGACTGAATGAGACTCTATCTCAAAAAAAAAAAAAAAGAAAGTTAATTACATTCATCATGAAGACATGCTTCTAACTGCAAGATCATTATGATCTAAGAAAATAATTACCTAAAGAATTTAATAACTGATTCGAATTTAAATATCCACCTGTGTTCCCAATATGTCTGCTACATGTTTGTATCAAACTAGAATACGGAATTCATACCTTGCTTTCTGGTTCTCCTGTTTCTTTTAATCTGTAACAGTTCCTTACTTTTTAAAGTTTGTTACATTTACCTTTTGCAGGGACTAGACTATGGTCTTGGATTGTTCATCATCCTGGATCATCCTGATTGTTTCTGGTTGAAGTTATTAATGTTCTATTTCCTGCAAACTGCAGGTTAGCTTTAAAGACTTGATTAGAAAGAACAAGGTTAAACAAGAAGCCAGTTAGCAAGAAGCCTCATAGCAAGACCTACATGTTGCCGGATACTGCATCCTATAAGTCAGAACATTATTCAGAGAGTTCACTATTAGTGATGTTAAAATGAGACAGTCAGATTCCTCCATTGTAAAGATTGTTTTTCTTTGCAGTTAGCAAACTATCTATGGAATGACACATGACACCTTAGGAATGGTCTTTCCACAATATTTATCCAATGATTTTGGTTCCCAGTGATGATCCTTGTCTGAGTCAATGCTTTCATAGGGCTGGCAGGGAGAGTGCAGATTGCAAAAATCATGATTTAAATTTTTTCTATCATTCCTTCTACATTAAGTATTTGGCAATCATTTGTAAAGAAGAGCTTTCCCACATCAACTGGGGATAAATTAAATTGCCTCCTTTAAGCATTTAAAATGGTTAATTCTTTGTGAGAAATATTCCAAGTAGATGAATCAGTGCACCTTTAACACAGCATTCTGAGTAGTTGTTTGAAGGAGTTGATTCACTGATGATCTGCAATAGTGCAGATGCCCGAGCCAATTATGGTGCTTTGGTCAATGATCCATGAATTTCAAATTCTAATTAAGTCTTGACACGTTAGGTTAGAATGATGCAAGAGGTCATTAAAGATTACCGAGTCTATAATACCTGTTTTTAAAATACTCTAATTATGTAGTTAGTCAATTACTATTGTAGATGGCCAAGTAAATTCTGTGCATTTTAAGAAGTCTCTCAACTCAATATTTACATAAACAGCCTGAATGGGCAGAATATCAAGTAATTAATATACATTTTTAAATGCCAAAAATATCCACATTCAGAAAGTTAATTATGTATTTATGTGAAATGGATGGGTAGGCAACTGATATGCATTTTTAAAAGTTCATTGTGTCATATCTTCACAGAGGCTTACTATGGTTTGTAAAGAGCCACAATGGTAGACCCATGTCACAAATCCTTTCGCAGGCAGCACAGTGGATCTCTCTTTTCACCCTGTCTAGTATCTGGTGAATTTCTCATTTAGGTTTTCCCTCCTTCAAAAAGCTGAGGGAAATAAATCTATAACAGCCAACTGCATGCTAGAGGAAGTGTTATGCTTTCAACTCCCGGAATTCAACCAAGAAACAATAAAAATCTAGGGGTAGAGCTGGCAGTCTCTCTTCTAGTTTGGGATGTTGGAATTTGTAAGTAAGGCACATTCATGGAAATTAAAATGAGGCTGTCAGTTCAGATGGGAATCCCTAACACAGATTGTCTCACTTTTTGTATTCTCATCTTTTATTGAAAATGGACTTCTTGGGAATTTTTTTTTTATTTAGTTTCAGATATCTCCATTGTCTTGCCTTTAGAGGCATTATATTTTTAAAGGAGGTTTAAAAATAGAAGACTTGTGTGTGCACTGCAGGCTATTTTTTAAAATGGGATCAATTAGCATCAGCTACTAAAATTCCTAAGTGGAAATAAGAGAAAAAATCATTTATTGAGCTTATTATGTGCTCTGTTGTGTGTTGATACATTGATGATAAAATAATATATTTACTGATAGTTAACACTATTCATCAGAAAGAATCTTTAGAGCACAACTGAACATAATCCTTTATAGGAGAGTTGGCTGACTTTGGGGACACAATAAAAGCAAAAAAAAAAAAAAATAGACTTCTTAATGATAGTTCTTGCCACATAACTTTTATGCATAATGATTCAATCAAAATCAATTTAACTGTCATTTATTGAGTTGTATTGGTCATGAGAGGCTAGGCAATGCTGCAAAAACAGACAGCTCCAACATCACAGTGGCTTAACCCAGTAAAAGTTTATCTCTTACCTACGGTTCTCTTGCCACAACTCTACTGTGGGTCTGGGTGCTGGTCCAGGGCAACAGCCCTTAATGCAATGAATCAATAATCTTGGCTGCTCGGGTCCTGTGACTCTGCTATTTCTTTATGAGACCTCCACATTCTCTGCAACAAGGGACTAGAAAGACTGGAGGATTACAGTGGCTCTCTCACTGCACCAGGCTAGAAGTAGCACACATCATTTCTGTGCAAATTTCATTGGTAATAATTAGTCATGTAGCCACTCCCTAGGAAGGAAGAGTTAGAAACAGGTTTTGGTGAACACATAGCATAATCTATGACATGTATGCTTTGTGCTGGGCAATGTGTTATGTGCACTGAATAATAAGATCAAGTGACCCTGTTTTGTCCTCACGTGGCTCCTGTCATATAGAAGAACTAAATGGATAAATAAATTGCAACAGAGCGTGGTAACATCCACAATGCAAGTGTGATGTTTATGAAGGTGGTTTGACTTAAGAGAATAATAAGCTCTCTTTAATAAGGGTCAAGGATGGTTTCCAGGAGGAAAGATTAAAGCAGAAATAGGAATTTGCCAGCAATGTAATATGGGGGATGCTATTGTAGACAGAATGAGGAGCCTGTGAAGCTGAGAGAGTGTATGGGATTAATCTGCAGGAAGATGGCTGAGGGGAGTCAAGGCCAGTATGAGGCTTAAAATGAGGCAGGAGTCAATCTATAATAAATCTAATCGTCGCAGGAAATAGCTAGCATTTAATGATAGCTCATTTTTACCAGGTACTGCTCTCAGTGTTTTACCTGTATTAACTTCTGTAATATTTCTAATGACCTATGGAGTAGACAGCATTATCATCATCCCCGTTTTAAAGATGACGAAACTGAAGTGTGAGGGGATGAAGTAACCTGCCTGAGATCACACAGCTAGAAAAGGAGAAGCTGGATGTTGAACTGAGGTATTCCTGGCCCTAGAAGCTTCTCCCTTATCTTGTTCACTCCACTTCTTCCTGGTTTAAACAGGGTCAGTGAGTGCTTTGATGCAGGGGAAAGACACAGGCTCACAAAGGAAGTGTCAGCAATTGTACAAGTAGGGATAGCACAGGTGTGCACATGGCTAGATTGGAATCTTATCTCTGCCAGTAACTAGCTATGATCTTGACATTGCCTGTCTGGCTTCAATTTCCTCAGCTGAAAAATGAAAGTGAATAAAATCTGTACGCGCGCGCGCGTGTGTGTGTGTGTGTGTGTGTGTGTGTGTGTGTTAGGCTGTTCTTACATTGCTATAAAGAAATACCTAAGGCTGGGTAATTTATAAAGAAAAGAGATTTAACTGGCTTATAGTTCTGCAGGCTTTAAGGGAAGCATGATGCTAGCATCTGTTCGGCTTCTGGTGAAGTCTCAGGGAACTTTCAATCATGGTCAAAGGCAAAGGTGGAGCTGGCATCTCATGTGGCCAGAGCAGCAGCAAAAGAGAGAGAGCAGGGGAGGTGCCACACTTTACAACAACCAGATCTTGAGAGAATTCATTCACTATTGCAAGGACAGGACCAAGAGGATGGTACTAAACCATTCATGAGAAACTCAGCCTCACAATCCAATTCCTTCCCACCCCCACCAGGCCCCACCTCCAATACTGGGGATTACAATTTAACATGAGATTTGGGAAGGAGAGAGAGAGACAACGAGAGAGAGAGAGAGAGAGAAAGAGAGAGAGACAGAGAGAGAGAGAGAGAGACAGAGAATGCGGGCAAAAGGTCTGATGCTAACAAATTTCTATCCTCTTGCAATGGTTTCCTTTCAAATTTCATGCAGAGCATTTTAATTGGCTTTTTAGGCTTTTAGATTGTAGCTCTTGATATCTTTATGTCTCTCCCCATTCCCTCTTCACATTCCCCAAAGCAAGTTCCTGAAATCATCAGGAGAACCAAATCAAGTCTGCTCTCTGAGAACATGTGCTGTCACCTTGCATAACCAAAGTCCTCAGGAATAATGATGCCATGAGGACTAATCTATGCTTTACAGAAAGGGAGCTTTTAAAACACAACTGTTTTTCTACCACAAGGCAAAGCCATACTCAGTATACAGGTGTTCAGACACTTGGCCATTTCAATGACAGAAAAAAAATCTCCAGAGAGGAATTGACATCAGAAATGTGTTTCTGTTATTTTTTTCCTCAATGCCTGTTACCAAGGTGGTTCTGACTATTATAAGCTTGGTATTTGAACTCGAGGAGACATAGGCAGACAGAAGACCTCCCCCTTGTGACAGGGGCTATATTTATAAGCCCTGCCACAACCCCCACCCAGAGGCTCTTCTGACAAGAATTCTGACTCCAACAGGTCCTTCCTCTGTTTCATCCAGGATGAAGCACAGAGATCCAATGAAATGGTAAGGTGGGCTTGACCACATTAGGACCTGAGTCTCTGTCTTAACTACTCATGCCTAATTCATCCAGAACTTCAAAGTACAGTGCAAAAACCTGGCTTAGATGCTGTTCACTGTAGCAGGGTAGATATTCAGCAGCCGGCAGCCAGAGATATTCTTTCCAGAACAGTCTTCACCCAGAGAGCAGACTGGATCCTAAAACTGTAGGAGGAGATTTTGCTGGAAATTGGCCAACTGTAGCTATTGTATATGCTCCTCAGATAAGAGAGCAAATAAAAGTATAACTCTTTTGTTCTCTCTTTTTTTTTCAAGTCAAAAATAAAGTAAAACAATGCCAAAAATAGAGGAAACCCTTCCTAGATCTGGGTCTTTGGTGAAACTATCAGATGAGCAGACCCCTTCTGGGGCTTTCCTTAATTCCTCTGTCCCAACTCCACTGCTGCTTTATCTGGCCCAAGGACCAGTGACTGATACTCCTCTTGGGTTATACATTAATTCAAGCCGTCCTCTGGGGAGGTATTCAATTTGAAGGGCCTTAAACATGCTTCCAGTGGGAATAAATTTGAGTGCAGACAGATGTCAACATAAAATTTCAGACTATGAGACAGCTTAAATTTAGGGGCTAACCGTGTTGTGTGTCTTTGAATTCTATGCAATACGCATAGGGAGTATGTCCCCACATCCCAACCTAGGCAGTGATGGACTAACATGGCTCTTTCCCCATCAGAAACAACTTTTTGACTCTGGTCACACCATTTGCTTCACAAGTGACAGTAAACAGAAATGCTAAGACAGCCTAGGCACCAGGATATAGTTGTGTAGAAGCAGGTTCACTTTTCTGCTTAGGTTGAATTGGGCCTTGTGAAAATGGGAAACAAAGAAGGGTGTGTCCTAGGTACACAGCCTGAGCAAGCAGGGCAGCAGGGATATTCAGGCCATTGCCTTGGGGACTTGTGACTTTGTAGGGAGAGGTCAGAGGCAGATTTGGAAAAGTTGATGGGAGTCCAGTTTGAAAGACAGTCCTAGACATGTAGTATATTCCACTGGATCGCATAATAGAATTCTCTTGGAAGATAACTAAGAGATCATTAAGTGGGCCATAGATATAAACCCAGGCACATGTTTATTTTTAAGCACCCCATCATGCTAATTGGAAGCCTGGGTTGAGAACTGGTGTCAAAGCAAAGGGAAACCAATGAATGTGAGATAAAAGCTTTTATGCTCAGTTGTTGAGAGTGTACCTGCAGATGAATCACCTCCCACTGCTGTGGCCTCTGAAAGACTAGTTCAGACTTAGAGATGATAGTATAGAAAGTCTTTTAAACATTTTACTTACTTTTTTTATTATTTACAGGGAGGTGAGTAGAGATGGCTCAGTACTTGAGCTTATGAATTGATTTTAAGAAGTCTAAAGGCCACGTATTTATGAATGCAAATGCTTTCTATCATGGGTGCGTTTGTTTATTGATCTTGTAGCCATGTCAGGAAAAGGGGCTAAACTTGGTTTTAACGTGTTACGCTGGCTTTAATTTTCTCCCCTAGTCTGTTTCTAGTCCCGCACCTACATATCCATTCTCATTTCCCTTTAAGAATTTGGCACAGTGCCATGTGTCCAGAAAAGGTTCAGTAAATGTTAATTAACTTTGATTTTCAAGGAGGGTTATTCTGTGGAGAATGGTGATCAGCTGCTTCTCTTTTCTGCTAAAGCTAGAATAAGAAAATTGCAGCAGTAGAAAATATCTACTGAGTCCAAAATGTGTGTGTGTGTGTGTGTGTGTGTGTGTTAGGGAGAAAGGTAACCTAATGAGAGCACGGGACAGGGTTGAGATATAACGTAGGAGGTTAATGAAGGGTCTCCTGGACCTTAGCATGGCTCTCCAACTGTCAGCTGCTGGAAGAGGGGAAAAGACTGAAGAGCAACAGAGTCAATTTCTCTGGATAGTGTGCCACATCCCTCACCTTCCCTTCATAGCCTCACTTTTGGAGGGCAAACCTCCATTTTCTTAAATCACATTCATTCTTCATTCCAATGCAATCTGGCTTTTGTCTCCAGAATCTCAAATTATTTTCTCCTTGCAAAGTTATTTCTTATTTTAGAACATGACATTGCCACCTATTACCACCCAAGCTAAAACCTGGAAGTCATCCTAGTCTCCTCCCTCATCTTTTTTGCCTTATTTTAGTGTCTTCTACTCTCAACCTGCCACACGTAAGAGGTGCTCTCTGTTCCCACTTCCATTGCCCATCGAAGGTGCTAACTCTTGCACTGCCCTGTATCTGGCCTTTCCTACCTCCAATCCACCCCCTACTCAGCTCTGTGTGGACTCATATTTCTCAATGATATGGAGGAGGCCTTAAAATATCAATGTGCTTTCTTTTCCCATCAACACCCATCTGCCCATCCCTTGTTGGTCTTGCAGCTGTCATGACCCCAGGTCAGAGAAAGCCCAGCCAAATTCCCATGTGGAAAAGCCTGTAGTTAATGATCAGGACATCTGCAAACCTTACAAAGCAAAGCTTGAGGCCTGGGACATCTGGAGGGGATGCAGGTGCTGTTGACAGAAAGACCCCAGTGATTTTGCTGGTGCAAGGGGGTGTGAACAGAGACAGTTTGGGGTTTTCCTTCCACTGAGTCTGTGATGAAACCCATTTATGGTGTAAGACTACTCAAAGGGCCGGGCGCGGTGGCTCAAGCCTGTAATCCCAGCACTTTGGGAGGCCGAGGCGGGTGGATCACAAGGTCAAGAGATCGAGACCATCCTGGTCAATATGGTGAAACCCCGTCTCTACTAAAAATACAAAAAATTAGCTGGGCATGGTGGCTCGTGCCTGTAATCCCAGCTACTCAGGAGGCTGAGGCAGGAGAATTGCCTGAACCCAGGAGGCGGAGGTTGCAGTGAGCCGAGATCGCGCCATTGCACTCCAGCCTGGGTAACATGAGTGAAACTCCGTCTCAAAAAAAAAAAAAAAAAAGACTACTCAAAGTTCCACATATTTGAATTTCTTTCCTATGCAGATCTTTGATGACCCCATAAAGAACTTTTATTTTCCTTCAGAATTCTAGAAGAGCTCTAGACCTCCTCTCCCATAGTCTCCAGAGTAGTGAGAAATGGGGTCTGACTTGCACCTCTGCTTCCAGAAAGGACCTTCCCACAGGGAGGGCTGTGCATGATGGTGCAGGTGATGTGTTCCCCAGGGTCCCACCCTAGCAGGTCAATGAAGCTGAGTATCGAGTGAGTATCTTGCTACCTGCTTTGGGGCTTATGAATGGTCTCGCCAGATCTAGAGGCCATTTCTGCGGGCATGATGGTCTTAGGTTTTCTGTGCTCTAATCTTTTTCTTGGTTACCCCTTGTTTTATCTCAAGTTTAGAAGAGCCAGGAGCCTCAGGTCCCTCTGTGGACATCAGAACTGACCCCTACCTATGTTTTGAGATTTTACTGAGCCCACCCTAAAAGCCCTGTGTGTTCCCTCTTCCTAACAGGGCAAGTATATCTCCCCAAAAAGAGTGTAAGGGTTTGTGATATGAGAGACTAAAGTTGGCAGCGTGGATGAGACAGACCTTCAGCACCTTTACTTGTGGTGGGGGTACTTAACAGAAGGGGTTTGACATCCCCTTAGGAGGACAGCAGTAAAACACCAGTTTATGAAAGGTTGTTAACTTAGGTTACCCTATGGGTATACTAACATTTCTACGCTTAGCCCAATCATCCCTCCCTTGCTGTTTTTTGTTTTTTTAAGCATCATCTCAGATAGGATCCAGATTGATGAAAGAATGTTACGTAGGACTCAAGACTTACTGGCTTTTGGCCATGAGGATGATGGAGATAGTAAGTCAGGGATTATGCAGTGATCAGTCATTCTTACCGTATCATGATACATTTTCTCTCGATTTAGATACTTCCGTCCCTGTAGCCTTCCTCCAGAAAGGTCAAGAGTTATTCAGTTTTTTCATAAATTATTACTCTCCTTAAACATCATCTATGTCCCATTCATGGAGACAAAAATATCCTTCCCTTAGCTTGGAGTTCTTCCCAGACTCCTCTCTGCCTTAGATATCAGGGAGTCCATAAAAATCAACATCCCTAGGCTGTAATTTGGAAAATCCTTCAGGATTATACAGTCCTGGAGGACAGAACAAGGGTCATGGCTTATGTCTTTGTTTTTCCTTTTTTTGTAGGCATTTGTACCCCCAAAAATATCAGAAGAAAATCTAGGTGTTCGGTGCTCATCTGCTGCTGACAGACTGAGCATCCATTTTATAAAGTTGGAATTAGACGCTATTAGCTTTTGTCACATTCCTCCATTTTGGTAAAAAGTAAAGAAATCTAGTAAAGGATGTATGTGTATGATTGTACCCTGATCCAAACTTTAAAACTGTTACTACTTGGTACTCCACATGCCTTGAACCTTTGCTAGGGAGTCAGTGATCTTCAGGACTGAGCATGGGGAATAAGCAGAATAAGTGTCTTCAAATATCCATGGCTGATGAGTGCAAAGAAGAACTGCCTTCATGTGACCTGCATGTTGTTGTCCATTGCCTTGAGGTACATGCCTATGTGGATGAAATAACACTTTCCCCAGGACCCAGTTGCTCTTTCCACAAACAACTGTGAAGTGTCAGTACCCATAAAAGCCTTCTGGGAGAACTAGTTACAGTCAGAATCCCTGCTCTGTTGTGGTGGTAGGAACAAATAGAAATTCTTCATGGAATTATAATATACTCAGGACTGGGATACAAGGGGATGTGTCTTAAAAAACATTAATGTGATATTGCACAGAAGTGGTTTCTCCACTGTTGTAGATGAGAGGAAATCACAAGCTGGCCTTCTTCAATTACCACCTCCCACCCTGCTCCTCCAAGTTGAAATGCAGACACACCTTCTCTTCCATGGTACTTGCACTTTCTATGGATGACAAGGCCTCACACTTCCTTTCTGAGGCTTACAAATGTCCCAGACCTTTGAAGAAGACCTCTTCCACACAGGGTGATCTGGCTGAGCTGAGCAGTCTGAAGGCCAGGGCATGGTTCACTGTTTCAGAGTACAGGCAGTTGTTGATGAGAGGTCCTCAAGGGACAACTCAAGGGGCTCTTCAGGCAATAGACACTAGTGATGTTAGCTCAAAGAGAGATAGAGGAGGCCAGCTGAGCTCCCTCAAAGTTCCCTGGTTCTGGCCATTGGAGGTGCTCACTCAGTGGCTCGACCATCTCTCAGTGTTGCCCACTTCTCCAAGAGATTCCTTTAGGTGCAGGGTCCCTACTGGTTCCCTGGTACCCTACATTCTTTGCTAAATGCCTAGGTAGGCAATACAATGTACTTTCTTCTACTTCATCAATTTTCTTCTTAGTTTATTGTTTATGGGTTGCCCTATGGGTATTTTAGAAGTTCTAGATTTAACCCAACCTTCTATCTCTTCCTTGTTATCTCAGAATCATCTCAGTGAGACTCTGGATTAATGAAAGGGTGGTATGTAGGACTAGCAAGTCATTGGTCTTAAGCCATGTGAGTGGTGGGGATACAGGCTGAGGGATGCTGCAGTAATTAGTAATTTACTGCGTTTTCCTAGATTCTGCCAGCTCTCTCAGGGCTTTGCCTTGTGATTTGCAAAAGCTTTTTTTCCTCTCAAAGTCTTGATTTTTGAAAATTAAAAGCAGTGACTTTCACTCTTGTTTTGGAAGTTGAAGGTTGAAATAGATTCTTTCTTCTTGCTTTCTTGCTATACAAACCCTAATTTTCTCTGAAGCAACAGGGACCTCTGCTTGAGTTTTTATCTGCACACCTGAATATCTGCTCAAATCACTCTCTGACTTCCAATTGTCTGTAGGGGGAAGTCCCAGCTCCAAAATGGATTTAGGGCATTAGTGATCTAGCTTAATTCTTTTCCAGCCTCATCTTCTGCCTCTCTCCCAGGCTCTACTTGTTACAGCCATGGTATTTCCCAAAGATGCCTTACCCCTTCCTACCATCATGGCTTTTTTTCATGCGAATTCTCCACTATGGTGCATTTCTGACTCTGCTCAGTTTGACAACTTGCTACTTAACTTCACCAAATGGAAAAGCTCAAATTCACTATTATTTCCCCCATGAAATTTGTATGCATTCCACAAGTGAAGTTAATCTCATCCCCACCTTGTCCTCTGAAACATACTGTTCATCACAAAAGCATAGCATTTATTGTATTATGGAATAACCAATTGTATCCTTCTCTCACCCACTATACTGTTGTCTCCTTGAGGCAGAGACCATGTCTGATTAATCTTTGCTGCTGTAGTGTCTACCACAGAGCCTAGTAAAGTTGATTCTCAATGAGTTTGCTGAATTGGATACTACAGAATTATTTAAATTAAAACTATATTTGGATTATGCTAATTTAGATTTTTTTGGGCTAGAATGCTGTTGCCATTTACAAGGAAACAACTAATACACTAATTAAAAATTAATCCTTGTTTATTAAAGCAAATCCCTAATGAGTTTCACATGTCAGTGTTTTGTTAGACCAGAGCTACTCTATGCATTTGAAATCTGTAAGCTTAATTTCTTTAAAATATTCCAGCTTTTGCAAATTGCTCATCATTCCCTTTGGTATGAATTTAAGACATTGTATGATACTATCATCTGAAGACATGGCATTTCTAGACCTGTAATCAGGCATGAAGATCTCTTGAAAACCTGATAGCTCTTGTTCTGGCCGCTGAACTGGGTTTCACTGGATAACATTTCTAAAGGAGAAGGGCAGATTTGTTCCATCATATTCTGCAGAAGTATTCATGGTTTGGCATTTGACTAAGTCATAATCCCCTCATAGGAACAGATCACCAATGTGTCCATTTGGGTGCCCCCCTCATCACAGAAGACTTTACAATGATTCCAGCCGTGAAGAACCTGAGGCTGTCACTTGAGATGTAGACCTGCAATGCGAAATTCGTCATGCTGACACAGTCAATATTTGGTCCAACCAAAGTGTCCTTTTAATCCTGATTCTTGAGAATATTGCATATCAAGTGGATGTTTATTTTCAGCTAGTAGCTCCTTTGAGAAGCAGATAGTAAAGGAATAAGAGACTTTTTTTTCCCCATTTATTTATTTTATTGCATTTTAGGTTTTGGGGTACATGTGAAGAACATGCCAAATTGTTGCATAGGTACACACGTGGCAGTGTGATTTGCTGCCTTCCTCCCCATCACCTACATCTGGCATTTCTCCCCTTGCTATCTCTCCCCAGCTCCCCACACCCCACCGTCCCTCCCCTATTTCCCCCCAACTGACCCCAGTGTGTAGTGCTCCCCTCCCTGTGTCCACGCGTTCTCTTTGTTCAACACCCGCCTATGAGTGAGAACATGCGGTGTTTGATCTTCTGCTCTTCTGTCAGTTTGCTGAGAATGATGATTTCCATGTTCATCCATGTCCCTACAAAGGACACAAACTCATCGTTTTTGATGGCTGCATAATATTCCATGGTGTATATGTGCCATATTTTCCCTATCCAGTCTATCGTTGATGGGCATTTGGGTTGGTTCCAGGTCTTTGCTATTGTAAACAGTGCTGCAATGAACATTCGTGTGCACGTGTCCTTATAGAACGATTTGTAATCCTTTGGATATATATCCAGTAATGGGATTGCTGGGTCAAATGGAATTTCTATTTCTACGTCCTTGAGGAATCGCCACACTGTCTTCCACAATGGTTGAACTAATTTACACTCCCACCAACAGTGCAAAAGTGTTCCTATTTCTCCACATCCTCTCCAGCATCTGTTGTCTCCAGATTTTTTAATGATCACCATTCTAACTGGCGTGAGATGGTATCTCAATGTTGTTTTGATTTGCATTTCTCTGATGACCAGTGATGATGAGCATTTTTTCATATGTTTGTTGGCCTCATGTATGTCTTCTTTTGTAAAGTATCTGTTCATATCCTTTGCCCACTTTTGAATGAGCTTGTTAGTTTTTTTCTTGTAAATCTATTTTAGTTCTTTGTAAATTCTGGATATCAGCCCTTTGTCAGATAGGTAAACTGCAAAAATTTTTTCCCATTCTGTTGGTTGCTGATTCACTCTAATGACTGTTTCTTTTGCCGTACAGAAGCTGTGGAGTTTGATTAGGTGCCATTTGTCTATTTTGGCTTTTGTTGTCAATGCTTTTGGTGTTTTGGTCATGAAGTCCTTGCCTACACCTATGTCCTGAATGGTTTTGCCTAGATTTTCTTCTAGGGTTTTTATGGTGTTAGGTCTTATGTTTAAGCCTTTAATCCATCTGGAGTTAATTTTAGTGTAAGGTGTCAGGAAGGGGTCCAGTTTCTGCTTTCTGCACATGGCTAGCCAGCTTTCCCAACACCATTTATTGAACAGGGAATCCTTTCCCCATTGCTTGTTTTTGTCTGGTTTGTCAAAGATCAGATGGTTGTAGATATGTTGTGTTGCCTCTGAGACCTCTGTTCTGTTCCATTGGTCTATATCTCTGTTTTGGTACCAGTACCATGCTGTTTTGATTACTGTAGCCTTGTAGTATAGTTTGAAGTCCGGTAGTGTGATGCCTCCCGCTTTGTTCTTTTTGCTTAGAATTGACTTGGCTATGCGGGCTCTCTTTTGGTTCCATATGAAGTTTAAGGTAGTTTTATCCAGTTATGCGAAGAAGGTCATTGGTAGCTTGATGGGGATAGCATTGAATCTGTAAATTACTTTGGGCAATATGGCCATTTTCACGATACTGATTCTTCCTAACCATGAACATGGAATGTTTCTCCATCTGTTTGTGTCCTCTCTTATTTTGTTGAGCAGTGGCTTGTAGTTCTCCTTGAAGAGGTCCTTTACATTCCTTGTTAGTTGTATTCCTAGGTATTTTATTCTCTTTGTGGCAATTGTGAATGGAAGTTCGTTCTTGATTTGGCTCTGTTTAAGTCTGTTATTGGTGTATAGGAATGCATGTGATTTTTGCACATTGATTTTGTATCCTGAGACTTTGCTGAAGTTGCTTATCAGTTTCAGGAGCTTTTGGGCTGAGATGATGGGGTCTTCTAGATATACAATCATGTCGTCTGCAAATAGAGACAATTTGACTTCCTCCTTTCCTATTTGAATGCCCTTTATTTATTTTTGTTGCCTGATTGCTCTGGCTAGAACTTCTAATACTATATTGAATAGCAGTGGTGAGAGAGGGTATCCTTGTCTGGTGCCACATTTCAAGGGGAATGCTTCCGGTTTTTGCCCCTTCAGTATGACATTGGCTGTTGGTTTGTCATAAACGGCTTTTATTATTTTGAGATACGTTCCATCAATACCTAGCTTATTGAGGGTTTTTAGCATAAAGGGCTGTTGAATTTTGTCAAAGGCCTTCTCTGCATCAATTGAGATAATCATGTGGTTTTTGTCTTTGGTTCTGTTTATGTGGTGAATTACGTTTATAGACTTGCATATGTTGAATCAGCCTTGCATCCCCGTGATGAAGCCTGCTTGATCATGGTGGATAAGCTTTTTGATGTGCTGTTGCAATCGGCTTGTCAGTATTTTATTGAAGATTTTTGCATCTATGTTCATCATGGATATCGGCCTGAAGTTTTCTTTTCTTGTTGAGTCTCTGCCGGGTTTTGGAATCAGGATGATGTTGGTCTCATAAAATGATTTGGGAAGAATTCCCTCTTTTTGTATTGTTTGGAATAGTTTCAGAAGGAATGGTACCAGCTCCTCTTTGTATGTCTGGTAGAATTCGGCTGTGAACCTGTCTGGACCTGGGCTTTTTTTGGGTGGTAAGCTTTTAATTGCTGCCTCAACTTCAGACCTTGTTATGGGTCTGTTCAGGGTTTTGGCTTCTTCCTGGTTTAGGCTTGGGAGGAGGCAAGTGTCCAGGAATTTATCCATTTCTTCCAGGTTTATTAGTTTATGTGCATAGAGTTGTTTGTAATAATCTCTGATGATGGATTGAATTTCTGTGGAATCTGTGGTGATATCCCCTTTATCATTTTTATTGCATCAATTTGGTTATTCTCTCTTTTCTTTTTTATTAATCTGGCTAGTGGTCTGTCTATTTTGTTGATCTTTTCAAAAAACCACCTCCTGGATTTATTGATTTTTTGAAGGGTTCTTTGTGTCTCTATCTCCTTCAGTTCTGCTCTGATCTTAGCTATTTCTTGTCTTCTGCTAGACTTTGAGGTTTTTTGATCTTGCTCCTCTAGCTCTTTCAGTTTTGATGATAGGGTGTCAATTTTTGATCTCTCCTTTCTTCTCATGTGGGCACTTATTGCTATATATTTTCCTCTAGAGACTGCTTTAAATGTGTCCCAGAGATTCTGGTATGTTGTGTCTTCATTCTCGTTGGTTTCAAAGAACATCTTTATTTCTGTCTTCATTTCATTGTTTATCCAGTCAACATTCAAGAGCAAGTTGTTCAGTTTCCATGAAGCTGTGCGGTTCTGGGTTAGCTTTTGAATTCTGAGTTCTAACTTGATTGCACTGTGGTCTGAGAGACTGTTTGTTATGATTTCCGTTCTTTTGCATTTGCTGAGGAGTGATTTACTCCCAATTATGTGGTCAATTTTAGAGTAGGTGTGATGTGGTGCTGAGAAGAATGTATATTCTGTGGATTTGGGGTGGAGAGTTCTGTAAATGTCTATTAGGTTTGCTTGGTCTAGGTATGAGTTCAAGCCCTGGATATCCTTGTTAATTTTCTGTCTGGTTGATCTGTCTAATATTGACAATGGGGTGTTAAAGTCTCCCACTATTATTGTGTGGGAGTCTAAGTCTCTTTGTAAGTCATTAAGAACTTGCCTTATGTATCTGGGTGCTCCTGTATTGGGTGCATATATATTTAGGATCGTTAGCTCTTCTTGTTGCATTGATCCTTTTACCATTATGTAATGTCCTTCTTTGTCTCTTATGATCTTTGTTGCTTTAAAGTCTAATTTAGCAGAGATGAGAATTGCAACTCCTGCTTTTTTTTGCTCTCCATTTGCTTGGTAAATCTTCCTCCATCCCTTTATTTTGAGCCTTTGTGTATCCTTGCATGTGAGATGGGTTTCCTGGATACAGCACCCCGATGGGTTTTGGCTTTTTATCCAATTTGCCAGTCTGTGTCTTTTGATTGGGGCATTTAGCCCATTTACATTTAGGGTTAACATTGTTATGTGTGAATTTGATACTGCCATTTTGGTGCTAGCTGGGTGTTTTGTCCTTTAGTTGAGCTGGTACTTGTTGTTCCTTTATATGTGTAGAGCCTCTTTCAGGAGTTCTTGTAGAGCTGGCCTGGTGGTGACAAAATCTCTGAGTACTTGCATGTTCTCAAAGGATTTTATTTTTCCTTCACTTATGAAGCTTAGTTTGGCTGGATAGGAGATTCTGGGTTGAAAGTTCTTTTCTTTAAGGATGTTGAATATTGGCCCCCACTCTCTTCTGGCTTGTAGTGTTTCTGCTGAGAGATCTGCTGTGAGTCTGATGGGCTTCCCTTTGTGGGTAACCTGACCTTTCTCTCTGACTGCCCTTAGTATTTTCTCCTTCATTTCAACCCTGGTGAATCTGACGATTATGTGTCTTGGGGTTGCTCTTCTTGACAAATATCTTTGTGGTGTTCTCTGTATTTCCTGGACTTGAATGTTTGCCTGCCTTGCTAGGTTGGGGAAGTTTTCTTGGATAATATCCTGAAGGGTATTTTCCAGCTTGGATTCATTCTCTTCGTCTCATTCAGGTACGCCTATCAAATGTAAATTAGGTCTTTTCACATAGTCCCACATTTCTTGGAGATTTTGTTCATTCCTTTTTACCCTTTTCTTGCCTTCCCATTTTATTTCATTGAGTTGATCTTCGACCTCTGATATCCTTTCTTCTGCTTGGTCAATTCGGCTGTTGATACTTGTGCATGCTTTGCGAAGTTCTCGTGTTGCGTTTTTCAGCTCCATCAATTCACTTATATTCCTTTCTATTTTGTCCATTCTCGTTAGCGTTTCGTCAAGTCTTTTTTCAAGGTTCTTAGTTTCTTTGCATTTGGTTAGAACATTTTCTTTAAGTACACAGAAGTTTCTTACTACCCACCTTCTGAAGTCTGATTCTGTCACTTCATCAGACTTATTCTCCATCCAGCCTTGTTCCCTTGCTGGTGAGGAGTTGTGATCCCTTGTAGGAGGAGAGGTGTTCTGGTTTCGGGTGTTTTCATCCTTTTTGCGCTGGTTTCTTTCCATCTTTAAGGATTTATCCACCTGTCGACTTTGTAGTTGCTGGCTTTCAGATTGGGTCTCAAATCTTTCAGATTGACGTTCTGTTTGTTGATGATGAGGTTATTTCTGTTTCTTGGTTTTCCTTCTGACAGTCTGGCCCCTCTGCTGTAGGTCTGCTGAGGTTCACTCCAGGCCCTGCTTGCCTGGGGTTCACCTGCAGCAGCTGCTGAACAGTAAGGGTTGTTACCAGTTTTCTTCTTCTGCTATCTTTGTCCCAGAAGGATACCTGCCTAGTGTCAATCTGATCTCTCCTTTATGAGGTGTCTCTTTGGATATATAGGGGTCAGGGAGCTGCTTGAGGAGACGGTCTCTTCTTTATAGGAGCTCAAGTGCTGAGCTGTGAGCTCTGTTGTTCATTCAGAGCTACTGGGCAGGTACGTTTAGGTCTGCTGCAGCAGAACTCATAAACTGCTTTTTGTTCCCAGGTGCTCTGTCCCTGGGATTTAGGGCCTTATTTATGAGTTTCCGTTATGCTGCTGCCTTCTTTTTTTTTTCCTTCAGACCTGCCCTGCCTGGCAAGGAGGCAGCCTAGTCACTGTCGGCCTGTAGAGGCTTTGCTGAGCTGCTGTGGGCTCTGCCCAGCTGCCGAGTGAGCTTCCCTGCAGTCCTGTTTATATGGGTGTAGTTAGAACTGCTTTGGCAATGGTGGCCCGCCTCTGTTGAGGCGGAGTCTCTCTGCTGTGGTGGGTTGCCTTGGCAATGGCGGGCTGCCTCAGCAATGGTGTGTTGCCTTGGCAATGGCGGGCTGCCTCAGCAATGGTGTGTTGCCTTGGCAACGGCAGGCTGCCTCAGCATTGGCCGACTACCTCTGTCGTGGCGGGCTGCCTTGCTAATGGCGGACGCCCCTCCCCCACAGAGCTGGACCGTCCAGGGCTCAGCTGCATTTGCTGTGAAACTCTCAATCCAGAGTTTCTGGTTGCTGTTCTTTTGTGGGGGTGGGACCAGCCAAGCCTGATCACCTGGCTCCCTGCCTCAGAGCCTGTTTTAAGTTGGTGTTCCAGTCACCTGTTGAAGAGGCGCCGGGGTCTGTTTGTTTTCCCCTGCAGCCACTCACTGCGCTGGCTTAAACAGCGGCACTGAGGTTTGTGGCACTTTTTTTTTTTTTTGCCCTGGAATCTATTGTCCTGGTTCCCTGCTCAGTCCCCTTTTTAAACAGACGAATGGGCGACTTCCCGTGGCTCCAATCACCAGCCAAAAGGGCACCCAGACCAGTGTATTTTGTATGGAGAACTGCTGCTCCGGGGCACTGACAAAGCAGCTGCGTGGGGCAAAGCAGCGGCGCAGGCCGAAACAGCCGCGCTGGTGACCTGTGGAGCTTCTCCGCCTGGGAATTTCCTAGTCTGTGGGCAATAAAAATGCGGCGTCCACTCACCCTCTGCGCTTTCACTGGGAGCTGCAATCCTGAGCTGTTCCTAAAAGGCCATCTTGGATCCTCCCTCGGCATAAGAGACTTTTAATCCAAGATTCAAGTCATGATTTAATTCATAATTCAAGGCAATTACCCTACTTCCTGAAATCACACAATATTGAAAGCAATCAAAGACAACAGTGTAGCCAAATATGTCTGTCATGATCATGTCACAAAGGGAAGACAACTTCCCTCACTATGTTACGTGTTCTGTGCCAACTATGATTGCTCTGTCTAGTCAGAGAGTGCCAAGTAGTAAGCACAAATATAATGAGATTATTTAAGTAGTATTCTTTCCAAACTTTAAAAGTCCTACAGAATAAAGAAGTAATGGTACTTCAACATCATGTCACCCTCTATTTGAGAAACAGTCTGATTATTTTAATTGAAAGATAGAAGAATTTAGTTCTGCAAATATCATGGGCCATGGACTGCCCTCTTCTGGTCACCATTTACAAAAGTATTCAAAACAACGAGGTCACTTTTGAGCTCTAACTGCTGGGGTAATTGGATTGATCTCCATCATTTCTAGATTTCAGACCCTAGCAGGCTTGGTCTCAGAGACCTGATAGTTAAATCTTTCCTTATTTGGTATAAAGGCTTCCTGACCTTTGGCTATTGACCTTAGGTAACCAGGGAAATACTAACCTCTGCTTGATTTTCTGTCTTCCAGGGCTTGGGTAATGTTGGCCTGCTGTGGCCCATTTTGATGTTTTGGCAAATGCTGTGACATTAATGCTCAATGTGCTGATTTAGGAGGTAGGCCCTCTTTCTAGCTCCTTCTCAAATCTGACCCATTCTTCTGGCTTTCCCCTATCCTCTGAAATTCATGCTCAGTGGGAAATTTTGTAAGATTTTGGCCTCTGGAGCAAACACAGAAGTCATTTCATGTAAGCCATAACCATAATGAGCAGAAGGCTTACTTTAGGTTGAGAAGTTCAAAGCCAAAAATCATGTTTAGCTCTAGCAGCAAATTTAAGTACAGTCACATCTTGAGAAGATGTGATGCTCATAGTTAAAGTTGGTGGTTGTGATAATGTGTTTGAAAAAATCTGGGAAATCTGGAATTTTCTTTCAAACCTCTCTACTTGACCCCATACTACTTTTAATTGAATCAATGTAACAACACAAGAAGTACATTCTTTAGTTAAATTAAGTTTGCCTTTCAATTATAAAACATTGTGTGTTTTAACTATTTTTTGATGGAACCTCTTAAATATATTATACAAATGCCTATCTTACTAAAGAGAGTATGCTGAATAAAATAAATTTTTTAAGAAAGGCTGAAGTTCATCATTTCAAATGTTCTCTGATGGAATTAAGGCTTAGTTTTTTTGTTTGTTTTTTTAATTGCTTTTATATTCCCTGTAAACTTCACAAATTCCATTTTCTGTGGCTATATAATAAATGTCCCAAAACTTAGTGGTTGAAGCAATACTTACTTTATTATCACTTATGATTCTGTGAGTTGACTGGGCTCAGCTGTGTGGTTCTTCTGCTTCATGTGATGTGGGAGAGGTGAAGCCTTGACTTGGTTGGACATCCAGGATAGCTTCTTTACATAGCTGGCAGTTGGTGCTGGTTTTGCTGAGAATTCTGTTGGAGCCATTGGTCAGAAGGCCTCTGTTCTCTTCTGTATGACTTTGTTAGAGAATTTGGACTTCTTATGGCATGGCAGCTAAGTTTCAAGAGAAAGCACTGTAAGTGGAATTCAGCAGAGCTGAAAGCTGCAAATCTTAAGGCCCAGCTCCAAAGATAAAAATTGTCCCTTCTGCCAAATGCTATTGGGCAAAGTGAGTCACAGGGCCAATCCAAATTTAATGTGGTAAGGCTATGGTTCACTAGGGCACACTTTCAGGGACTAGCTATTAAATATATTAAGCAAATTTACTTCCACTAATAAAGTTTATTCCACTAATGAAGCCCTAATTTATGAGGTGATTACTCAAGAGGCTCAGAATTTAGTTTGTCTGTCTGTCGGTTCCAGTTCCAGTCTCTGGTCTCTGGAGTTGCGTTCTGTGACTCAATCCTTCCTAGATATCCGATTCAGTTGCTGGTCTCCACCCCTTTACTTTAGTGTCACTAATTGGTGATTGCCATATGCCGCCAAGGTTTTTCTTTCATGCAAACAGCCTAAACCATCCTTGGATATTTTCCTCTTTTCCTGTCTCTTTCCATGCTAACTCCCTAGTTGCTGGGCTTCCTCTTATTCACCAAAAGGTCTGATGTCTCCCTATGGGATCTATTTGACTTGTACCCAATCATCAGTCTGACCTGTCTCACTGTTGCCTGAGTTCCAGTAATGCACCTTCGCTCAGAGGCTGAAGGTGCCTAAATCTTGTATCTGTTTGAGTGGGGTTATCACTATCTCTGGTTTATTCCTAATACAGTTTAATTCTGAGGACAATAAACCTGGTGCTCTCTTAATGTTGTTAGTCAGGCCATATTTGCTATTTATTTAGCTGAGTGGAGTCCTTGGGTCCCCTTACCAGGGCCCAGTTGGCTATGCTTATAAGTTAATACTCTTGCGTCTGTGGCAATATTCCCCTAGCACCTTATTTATGTTGACTCTCGCATGTCAGCTTATAAAACCAAAGAACCCTTGCAATAAAATAATCTTGCAGAGGTCAGCCATACCTGTAACACTGGCCCTTTTTCACAACTTTTAGAATGTCCACCATCTCAAAAACATTAGCATTCTATGCCATAGGCTCCTGGGGTCATGTCGATTCATCTTATTTCATTCTCTTCCAAAAGAAATAGAACGTGGGTTGGCATAAGGTGGATGTCGAATGTTTATGTAATGACATAGTTATTTTAGGATTCCTGACTAGGAAGCAGCTTGTTGCTGCTAAAAAGCTTAAAAGAACACCCCAACCTGCCAGGACAGTCTATTAACAAAATGTCATTTTAGTATGCATGATGTCTGTGTGTGTAACTTTAATTACTGAAGTCACAATTTATTAATAGGTTTGTTTAGCCGCATGTTCTGGACAGGTCCCAATTAGAATGAGGGCATTTTTCCTGCTGAAATTATCCCAGTTCCAGCCTACTGAAAGCAGAATAATCAGCTATCCCTGATATTTTTCTGTGGTTCACTCAGATAACCAATAAATGTTTAATGGAGTATGAACTGAGGGTCCACTAATAAACATGTATTTTCTACAACAGTGATTCCACATAGTAGGTAATGCATATTTATTGATTTGTTTTGAATTCTGACCTGATTCATTGGTAATTCATCACCTGTATAATTATGTCATTGTACACTAATAATAGTACAATATTTTAAGTGTTGAGTATGTATCAGGCACTATCTTAAGTGTTTTTCATGTATTATTTATTTGATCCTCACAAAAGCCTATCACATAGGTTAGATACTATTATTATCCTCTGTTTAAAGACAAGGAAACTGAGGCACAGAGGGATTAAATGACAGTACCATGGGCACTGACAATGCCTCTGCCTTGTCTGATGTAATTTAGCAACAAAATCTCAATGCAAACTGCACTGGTGTCTCATCATAAGGAACTTTATTCTTCCTTTCCAGTAGCTATATAGAGAGATGGGTTTGAAGAAACAGGAATGAAATGGTCACGACAGGTGACATATGACTGAAGAAGTTTATGAACTGTTCTTAAAAACTCTCTCTGTATAGGATACAGGCTGATAAACTTATAAGTGTACAGATGTGTATATGTATATTTATACATATATTCAGTGTTCATAATACTTACATGCATATGCAAGTGTACTGATGTTACAGATTATCTGTGTGTATATGTATGTGCACACCAATACACTTGCAAGTGTGTATAGGTATTATAAATGGACCAAAAAGCCCTGCCAAAAATAGGACAATATTTACTGATTATAAAACTTTCCCTAAATAAAGGAGGCTCTCTCTTAATAAGCCAAATGTAGAGTTCTAAGGGTTTGTAATCAAACAAAATGAGACTCATTCAAACAACCTTGAGAAAGCTTCAGGTGTTGGGGTGTTGGTTTTGCACCTCTATGAAGCTGGCCTGGAGGTATCCATGGTCTCTTTGAACTGTGCCATTTTCATGAATTTATAACTACAAGGGAAATTGAGAAGAGCTTACCACCTTTACCTGGGGAAGGAGTGTTTGCATTGCTTTTTTAAAGCACAGTCTATGACTTTGGTGGCTCCAGAGAGTGCTAGATATTTTTTCCACTTTGAAAAAGCTAGAAGAGTTACCTCTCCAGCTTTTGGCCACACCTGTTTCTATAGATGGGACACCTACCTATGCTATTTGTAAATGGAGACATGTTTTTCCTGTCTGTACTGTGTGCTCCAACCAGCGTCCTTTGCCTATAGCTGCTACTTGTATATTGCAGCCACCCTGTCTTCAGCTTTAGTTCTCTATTCTGTCACTGTCTGCGCAGCGGTCTTGCCACAGCCCACCAGGCACTGAGGATCCCCTTCTGGTGTCACATGTGACTGGATTATTTTGTCTGAAATATTATTCATGTAGCTGCCTCCATGGAAGGGGAGGGGGGCACCTACTGAGAGTCAACTGTATCTTCTAAATTTCTCTGTTCAAGATTCTTGGTAGAAATTGACTTGACTCAACTGCCTCTGAAAATAAGAATCAGAAAGCCCATATATCTATGCTATTTGCTTTGGCAGCTATTTGTTATTTGCTTTGGCAGTTATCAGTACTGTTACTTAGTTTAAAAGTCCCCAAAAACATTAATGCCAAATTGTTAGGCCATGAATACCCCAGAGAATGAATATGTTCAAACACCAGCCCTCATAAATGCTCAAAATAATAACATTGTACTCTAATCTCTAATTTTTGCCTAGGCTTCCAAAGCAAAACTTCTTCAAGTTCTTTTCAAATCCTACTTTCAATTCTTTGACCAACCCTCTGGGGTCCCTTGGATTACATGAATGAAAAATAAACAGCACAGAGTAAAATCATACCCACTGGAATCCAAGTGCTTTCTGTGAACAAGAATTGATTCTATTCGATTGCTCACAGGACTACTACAGTTCTGTTGTTCTTTGAAAAATGAACAGGCTGCAGTGAGCTATGATGGCACCACCACATTCCAGCCTGGGCAATAGAGCAAGACCCTGTCACAAAAACATAAATAAACAAACACATATGTCATATGGAAGCAAGAGATCTGGAAACATTGTCTGAAGTATTGAAGTGTAGCCTAGAAAGCAGTTAGAGGTCAGCTCAAGGTTGATTCATCTTTCCCAAGCCCCACTCCTCTAGGCTGAGAGCAGACCTAAGAGGAAAACACAATTGCATGTTTGCTTTTGGAACACAGATGGACAACATAAAGTCATACATCTTTATTAGCAGCCATTGTGAAGCAGCTGTAAGCGGCATGGGGAAAGGCTGTCATTAGGTTTCATTACTTGTCTTAGGACAGGGTATGTGATTCTGGCACAAGTGCACGGCTTGGGAAGAGATGTCAGAGGTAGATGGAAATCATTGCATGAGCGTGCGGTCAGCTCTCCTGACATGGAAGCTTTATCCCTTTCTCTAGATTTGGGAAGGGCATTAATCAAGACCTTGGTGGGGGGAACTGCTGCTGTTTACCAAAAGCACCCTCTGCGCTGGTCTTGTTTCCTGTTATTGGGTTATGTTCTGCAATTCATATTTTATTGTTTAAGCTGAGACAGGGCCAGGGCAATCACAGTATGACTTTTTCACTAGGTGTCTCATTGTGATTATTTTCCTGTTCTGATAAGGAAGTCGAACCTGAGGCGAATGTCTGGCTGCTCTGTAGGTTCTCAGCATCAATGGGATATCCTGGAAATTAATGGTAAAGAAGCTGTGGGCATTGAGAGTTCCCACTGACTCCCTTGCAGTTGTCATCATGAACTGGCTCTTCTCTTTACCCCTTCTGATGGCTGGGACACAGGTGGGCGTGAGTTCACTGGGCACATGGTCAGAATGCACATGGGGCTTGCCCAGTTCAATATTATGAAGCTTCTCATTTGTTTCCTTAACCTCCAATAGAACTCCCAGCTTCCAAGCCCACACAGTTTTGCTGATGACGAATGAAATCTTGAAGAACACCCATTTCTTGTGTGAGTAGGAAGAGAATTTATTAAAAGTTATTCATGTCAAAGTGTTAGTAATTTTAGTCCTTTTCAGGAGCATTTACATTTTTAAGGAGACTATCTGGAAACACCAATGATGATTGCAAAGGTTCATTCAGTAATGATCGAATTTTAAGCATTGCAAAGAGAGAGAATGTTTATTCAGGGTAGGTCCCAGCCTGATTAGATGGCTAACTGCTTTACTTACAAAACCAACTATGAAGCATAAGACTGAGAAGTGTCTTTTCTTAATTTTGTGCTTTCCATCTCCCTTTTTATTTACCCTTCACAGCCACATTTCTGCTCTAGTTTCAAAAAAAAAAAAAAAGATGCAACTGGAAGCCAACAATGGAAAAGAGGGACCAAAAAGGCGAGAAGTGAACATTTTAAAGAAAGATATTAAATGTCTAAAGGCATGAAGATGACTTGTGTTTATTTGGGAATAATCTAGATGCTTTGCACCTGGAGCAGAAAGAATGCAATTAACGATTAAGGACTTGTCCAAATGATGAGAAAAAATTCACAATGTGGGCCTACTCTACATCTCTGAAAGGGAGAAGTCAGCAAACATCCCTAAAGGCCTACATTTCAGCTATTTGTTGCATTTACTTCACTTAAAAATTCCCAAGGGACATGAACAGAGACAAGATCTATTTTGAAAGTGCAATTTACACTCTCAAGGTGTCCTATATTAGCTAGCACATTAGTGAAAAACAAGCCAACCAGTAGGAAAGAAGATGGCAGGGAAACAAGAGAGAGTGTGGGCATAGATATTAATATTAAATGGGTCAGGTTAAAGTTAAATTAATTCACTGCCTCTTATGCTCTACATTAAACTGGCAGCCCATGAAAGTTAGATGCACAGAAATAATGTTGGGTCTTTCTTTCAAGGTTTCCACAGCATTTCATCCGGGTACAGATACTAAACTTAATATGTGAGCTTTTTTTTTTTTTTTTAAAAGAAGATCTGTGCTTAAAATAAATGTTTCTTTTTTTTTTCTCATTGTGAAATAATACTACACACTACTTTTAGGAAAACAATAAGGGCAGTATAAGAAAACAATTAAAATGACAGTAATCTTACTATCGAGGTAAGTACTACTAATATTTTTGATACATTTCCTATAATATCCTTACATTATTACAGTCTTCAAACAATAGCCCACTTAGTATTCTTTTATTACATGTTAAGATTGGTCCTCATTTTTAAAATATTACAAATGAAACACTAATGAATATACTGGTACAACTGTCATATGCTTACTTACTACTTTATCAGGTTAAAACATTATTTTCCATGCAACACCTATTTTATCCTTTTTTCTAATTCAGGGTTCTTGCTTTTCTTATTAAGCTGCAATTGTTCTTCATATGGTAAAGATATTAACATTTGTAATATGTGTGTCAAATGTTCCCCCAATTTTTCATCCATCTCTTTTATATTATGATGTTTCTATTGATTTGCAGAAGTTGTCCAAATGTATTTATCTTCTTTGGGTGATTCTTCCATTGCTTTTGAAAGGCCTTCATTACCCTGAGATAAATAAAATATTGGTCAATAGAATACTATATTTTCTCCTCATTTAAAAAAGTATTCATGACATTGTTGCTTGTTGTTTTTAAAAGACAACAGAGATGTAAAAAGTAACAGAAGAAATTGTTTTGTGCCTCACCAGCCACCTTCCACCAATTCCTGTCTACATATGCTCTTTCAAGTTTTTATAATTCTGTTTACACTTCACTTTTAAATTTTAGCTGAAAGTTATTTTGTTAAATGATCTGAGGTGACAATCTAACTTGAGGATTTTATTTTTTTCAAATGGCCAATTTTTCTAACACCATTGTTGAATAATTCATTTCTTCCTTCTTGGTTTGTAACAGACCATATTTTTTGAGTTACAAAGACAGGAAATTCACAATGACATTATGCAACAAAAATAACCTGCTTTCAGTGCTTGAATACACGACTGGCTAAGCATGTGGTTATTCATACACCTACACTCTATGTGGAGGCAGAGCATGTCACTGTAGGGCAAGAGATTGGATTGTCCATTTTTAACAGAATGTTCTAATTTGCTGAACCACACAAGTCTTTAATTTTTCAGTTCAGTTCAGTTCAATTCAACTGACTTAATTTCAACCATTGTTTATTAAATGTGTATTACGTGCATTCACTGTAGTATGTGAATTCTGGTTGATCCAGTTTTGGATTTCAACCCAGCCTATGAATAAGAAGTTGAACAACTTGTCTAATAACTCAGTCAAAAAAACAAATAAAATTGCCCAAACAATTCTGGGGAAAAATGGAGGAGGCTTTGTTGATATAATTTTACATGACTCTCTTTTGAGTTTGAATGGATATGTTTTTAGGGCCACAGGATGTCTTCATGTTCTCATCTCCAAAACCAACAATAACAAATTGTCCAAGTCATTTAGATTACGCCATGGGAGCAGACTGAAAGCTCATATGCACATGATAGAACAAAATAAATAAATAAATATACATATGTAAGTCAAAGAGACATATTCCTTTCCCAGTATAAAAACATAGGAAGACAAAGATGCCTGCCATTCTCGGATAACTACTCATAGTTTATCAAGTACAGAGGAGTGAGCAGAAACAACATTCTTATCACAGATGCCATATGAATATCTAAAATAATCATGTCCACAAATATTCCATTTTACTTGTATTTCTATTGCTTATCTCTTCTTTTCATCATGTTAGTATTCATTTTTTCATAGTATGATTTAAAAACAAACTGATGAGATTATACATATATTTTTGGTTCCGATTAGAGAAAACAAAATTATTCATATGATCCCATTAGGGTATGACAGAAAACTGCTGACAGGATGGAAATGTACCAAAGACGTGTTTCTTCTGTTTGTAGTTACACTGCCATTTTTCTTTATTACTCCTGACATGTTGCCTATCACACCAAGAACAGTACAGGAGACTGGGGAATGCTGTTTGAAAACCTCACTCCTCCAGGGAGTTCAGAAGCACCTGCTAATTGCCTGACACCATTGTATTTGCCTTCTCCCCATTCCATTGCTCTCTCTGATTGGAATCTCCATAGGGCAAGATTTTTCACAATCCATATAAGAATTTGGGTTTTTCTTTTTTAGTTTATTCCACAGCATCATTGTTTTCGAATTTAGTTATGAGGGCATTTTTTAAAACATGATGTGCTTTTAATTTCAAACATTCAGCGTGGTTATAATTTTACATTCATTTGTGTGAATATTTGATTGATTCTGTAAATTAGGTATGGAGAATTCAGTGTATTTTCACACCAAGGTACTTCTTGTTCCTAAAACAGTGCACAGTATGGGAACTCAATAAGTATTTATTAACTGAATGTTGAATGAACCAGTTATACAAGAGCCATTTTGCTGCATAAGAAGGGAGACACAAAGATGCATGACATATTGTTTCTATTCTCAAAGTACTTAACTGGGAGCCATGACAGACACAAGATTAAATAGGAAGACAAGCCAATAATACAAGAGATGTCTTTCAAAAGTATAGAAAGTATCCAATTAAAGGTACCACAGTCTGTGCTTGTGTCAGCAACAGTATTCACCAAATGAAACACTCCTACACATTCCTCAGCATCCTTTGCAGTTAAGGGGCCAAGTGACTAGTGCTAGTCAATAAAATGTGAATAGAGTTTTGTGTCTATCATCCAGGTGGAGGCTTTAAGAGCCAGTGTGTCTCTATCTTGCTCTTCCTCTGCTGGGGAAAACTTGGAGACCATGTGTTCTTAACTGCATACCTAATGAGATAGAAGCATCCTGGATCTGTGAGTCAACACTTGGAGGAGTGGTGCCCTGCAAAGCCACTCAACTTACCTGCTATGGTTTGAAAGTTTGTCCCCTCTAAAACACATGTCAAAACTTAATTCCTCATGTAACACTTTTAAGAAGTGGGGCATCTAAGACATAATTGGGAAGAGCCCTCATTAATGAATTAACTCATTCCTGGATTGATTAATGGGTTATCATGGGAGTGGATTAGTTCTTACTAGAATGGGTCTGTTATAAAAGCCAGCTTGGCTCTCATACACCTTTAACATCCTGTGATGCCTTCTGCCATGTTATGACGCAGCAGAAGGCCCTTACCAGAAGCTGACCAGATGCAACCACCCAATCTTGTACTTCCCAGCCTCCAAAACCATGAGCTAAACAAAATATTTTCTTTACAAATTATCCAGTGTCAGATATTCTGCTATAGCAATAGAAAATGGACTAAGACACTGCCTCAGACTGTGATGTGAGCCAGAGATAAACTTTTGTGTTAAATCACTGATTTCCCTGTGCAACAGCTAGGGAAGACCATATTAATACAATATTATCACAGTTTCAGAACTTTGGAAGGTCATGAAAAGCTTCTGCAGGTGGTGGATTAAAGCTGAATTTTGAACAGTGTTTAATAATTTTAATAGTAAGTGTTAAAATTAAGGCAGGGCCCAATGGTATTTTTGCAGACATGGGAAAATACATTCTAAAATTCATATGGAATCTCAAGGAACACTGAATAGCCAAAACAATTTTAACAAATAAAAATAATTTTATGTCTCACATTTCCTATTTTCAAAACTTATTACACAGATTCAGTGATCAAAACAGTGTGGTACTGGCATGATGATGGGCATATAGATAAATGGAATAAAATATAAAATACAGAGCCCAGAAGTACATGCTAACTTTTATGCCCAAGTGATTTTTAACAAGATGTTGAGGACATTTCATTGAGAAGGACTACCTTTTTAACAAATGGGGCTGTGAACACTAGATATCTACATGTAAAAGATTAAAATTAGGCCCATACCTTACACCATATACAAAACAAATTCAAAACAGTCTGGGCATAGTGGTTCACAACTGTAATCTCAACGAGCTATTCAGGAGGCAGGAGGATCACTTGAACCCAGGAGTCTGAGGCTAGAGTGAACCTAGATGGTTCATACCACTGCACTCCAGCCTGGGTGACAGAGAAAGACCCTGTCTCAAAAAAAACATAAGGAAGGGAGAAGGAAGGAGGGAAGGAAGGAAGGAATGTTGGTGGAAACTGTTGAATTTTTGTAAACGGTTCTACAGAAACTCCCTGATTTGAATGTTATGGGCAACTTTTAGTCTAATGGATCTCCTACCCTGATGTCCTTGACTCCCAGCTCATCAGAGGCTCTAGTTTTCCTCTTTTAATTTGCCTCTTAATGCTAGAGTTTAGCTGTAAAGATAAAATGTCTAAGTTACTTGTAGTAACATTTCTAAGGAATAACACCAGTACTATAAGTAATGCCTCTCTGTAGTCATTGTGTGTGTGTGCGTGTGTGTGTGTGTCTATTAGTGATAGCTATAAAATAGAAATAAAACTTAGGAATTTGTTCCAGAAGTGCCACACCATCACTGTTCAGCCACATACAGGCTGCTGCTGGAACTCCAAGTAATGTCTTATTAAGTTTTTGATCAATGGTAACTGGCAAAATACCTGGAAAAGCATTTCAGCATTAAAATAGTTTTAGGTCAAATGAGGCCTGGGGAACTGCAGGTTATTTGATCCACTGCGGTAAGGAAACAACAAAAGGCTTTCAGGTATTTGGTGGCACCGGTCCCACCACAGTGTCATATTCAGCACTCTGGGTCAATACAATATTTAATTATATCGGTTAAGAAGAGAACTAATCAAATACAGGCTTTGTGCAAACGCTCTTTCTATATTTAACTCTGCATAACATGAACCTGCTAGATAGGAAAATTTGAGTTTAATAATATTAAAAAGCTCTTTAAAAGAAGCACCATCTATCTTTCTAGAGGCTTGCTTTTTTAAAAAATAGAAAAGCTATCTCTTGGGGGCTTAGTGGGAATTGAACTGCCTGAGATCTGGACAGTTACTCAGGAGATACCATGTGGAGATGAGAATGGTAGCTCTGTCATTAAATTAGAAGGAGCTGAGGCTCACAGGTACACAGGCAGTGCGCCTTGTGCCCATCCACACCATTAGGGAGGCAGCATGGGCGCAACGCGTCTAGTCTATTGTAATTCACTCTGAGCATGCGCAGGGCGTGAGCATGCGCAGCACTGTCAGAGCGCAGGGCCTTTCTCTCTTCTTTTCCACCTTTGAGTCGGCGCCTCTGGATGCTCATTGTAACCTGACTTTCTTTGCAGGAAGAGAGGAATGCAATTCCCCAGTGACTTCCCCCATTTCTTGATTCCCTTTAGGTATATTTATTCCTGCTTAATCCTCACCTCAAATTTGCAAAATACGTGATGGAGACTTGAACGTTTTTTTTTGTTTTTGTTTTTTAAATTCCCATAGAGGCAAAACCTTATCAGTCTGTTGGAATATTGCTGCAAACCCGTGTTTTGAACGGGTGTGTTCTGTCAGATTGATTGGAGGTTTCTGGCTGGAATGTTTAATTATCACCTAATTAAGACAGGCTTTCGTTAGTCTCTTTTTTGTATGCCTTGAGATAGCCAGCGGCAGGGTAAGTCTTGCTTGACTGACAGCTGTCAGTGGCCCATATGGAAATGACAAATAATGTGACAGGCTGAAGATAAAACGTTTCACCTCGACACTGACCTGTGCCAGGATTCCTTTTCTCCACTCCAAGCTTTTAAGGCAGATGCCATGGCCATGTGCTGCGTTGACTTGGCTGTTTGAAGGTTGCGTGCTGGTCAATGACTGCAGTGATCCATCAGGCCGTCCATCATAATTCAGACGTTAAGCTGTTTGGGCTGATGGGCCACTTCACTGGATGATCCACTGCTCTGCCCCCAACCACTCAGATGGTCAGAAACAATTGATTCTACTCAGAGGAGCTGAACAAATGCCTTCTCAAGCCACACCCAGTGTATGGAAAATGTTAAAGATAAGACCTCCATAAGGCTCTTATTTTGTAAATCTGGTGTATGAGGTCAAATGGGGTTTTCATGGGCTCCAAGACATCCTCAATTCAAATTTTGTTCTTATTTCATTCATCCTGCCCAGCACTCCAAACATTTTTTTTTTTGAAACATCAGCTTTAGCCACATTAATCACCTACTTGGAGGCTGCCAGAAGACTGCCCATTGTTGACTGTAGAATTCAACTCAGAGTTCAAGGCTGCCCAGGCACTGCCATAAGACTATCTGTCCAGATGCATTTCCTCCTGCTCCCTTAGAGGAGCTCCACTTTACAAAACTCTTTGCCCTTTGTTCCTTGAACCCATCTTTACCATTCTTATTTCCAGCCTTGACTGGGCTTTCTTCCATTTCCTCCTCCTCTGCCTGGATGTCTTCCAAGAATACTCACTACACTCCTTGCATCAACTGAAGTTTGGCTATCCCTGGGGCCACAGATCCTTCTGGGGCTCAAAAGAGCAGAGGTGATTCACTCCCTGGAGCTCAAGCGACTTAGGAGAGAGAAAGAGAGGACCGCCGCATGTTCTCTGACCTTCATTGCCACTCTCATTATTCTTCCACCCTTGCAGAAAATCTCCATCTGTCTGGAGAAGTACTGCATCCTTCCAGATTATCTTCCATACTATACCTTATTGTTAACTGGTGAGTCATCACCACTCTATCCCCCACACCACAGATTTTGCTTTCTGACTTCTGCCTTTAATTTCTGCTAACCATAATAAGGCATCTTCAGTGTATTTCAAATTCATCTAATCGCCATCTATACTCACTTTCCCTCTGACAACTCCAAAAGACATTTGCCCTGTTTTTGTTTTAATAGCACACTTTGCTGGCCACACTCAGCACTGTACCATCTCTGAAACCTCTGCATGTCTGTTTGTCTTCCCATTTCAGTCTTTTACCATCATTAGACTTGTTCATCAGTTTCACGGAGTCCTTCAGACTTTGGACCCTTTAATTTTCAATTGAGTAAGCAGCTTTTTGATCTCAATGATGGGTCACTTCAGTTGTTCACTGGCTAATCACTTCAGAGACATCTCCTTTATCTCTTTGTTCTTTAGCTACACCTATGTTTTAAGACACAACCTCCTGATATTCCAACTATGTATGCTGTTAGAGATAAATATCTGAGCTACTGAAGATAAGAAAAATATGGTCAGATGATGTTCCATAACTTGAAACAGTGGCACTGTGGTCATGTCCTAAAAGTCCTTTTAGAATCTTTAATAATTAAAGATTCTAACATGACATAAAGGAATGAACACAGCTAAGAACCTGGAGATTCCATCTTTAATACCAGAGTATGTTTATTCAATCCCACAGAGATATCTATCCCTCCCTTCCTTTCATTCTACACTCCTCTTTTCATCTATATCTCCTTCATTACATTTCCCTGTCCTTTTTCTGTCATCTACATTGATAAATCACTTATATTGTTTATGTCTTTGGAGATGATACAAAAATAGAGCCTGCCCTCAAGGAACTTATAGGAAGGCAGCCAAAGAAATTGTTTACTCTGGTGCTATGCAATAGGTGTAGCTGTAGAGGTCTGCACCTCTACACAGAGGAGGAAGAAACCAGCTCTACCTGGGAGAGTTATACAAGGCTCCAGAGAGAAGATGGCTTTGAGCTAAGTGCAATTCATCTCCTATGACTTAGGGCATTGATCTATACAGGTAGACAAATCAGGCCTCATATTCCAGCCCCCAAATAAATTTTGCTATTCTGGGTTATTTCCTTTGGAATCAACAAAGTTTAAACTCACACCTTTTCTTTGAACTGTGGCAGCCTCACTGGGGGATCCCTGCAGTGATCCTGTGTTCAGCCACCTTTCCAGAGACAGGACGTCACAGAAACTCATTAACATACAGAGCTTCTAGAACTGCGCTGTCGAGTATGCTAGATGCCAGACATGGGTGGCTATTTAATTTTAAATACAAATTAATAAAACTTAACTGATATTAAGAATCAGTTTCACAGTTGTGCTAACCATGCACTAAGTGATTGATAGCCACCTGTAGCTAGTGGCTACTATATTGGACAGTACTTGTTACAGATCATTTTCTTCATTGCAGAAAGTTCTGTTAGACTGCTTTGCTTTAGAAGATGTGTCTTCTATTTTTCTAGTCACCTGCTTTTCCATCAAATCTAAGTTACTGTGATAGCCAGGTGTTGTTAGACCCAGCCAATATGTTGGAGTTTTTCCATGCCTTATCCTTAACATGACACAGCATGGATGAACTTGCTGGATATTAGTATTCATGTCTTTGAGAATATTATGCTATGTGAAATAAGTCAGCCACATAGAGACAAAGTGGAGTTGTAGTTGCCAGGTTCTGGAGGAGGGGAAAATGGGGAGTTGTTTAATGGATATACAGTTTCAGGAATGCAAGATGAAAAAGTTCTAGAGAGATGGTACACAACAATTTGAATATAGTAAGACTATTGAATTGTATACTTAAAAATGGTTCAGATAGTAAACGCTATGTTATGTGCTTTTTACCAGAATTTTAAAAAAGAACAGTGTTGCCATGTACAAGGTCAACTTACATATTCAAGCAAAAAAAGTAATAAAAAGTAAAATAGAATTTGCAATAGAAAAAAATGGATAAAATATGCAAGAATTAATCAAAACAATTTTTGTATACTTAAGAATAATAAAATACATAGATGATGATCTTATGCAGTATAACAGTATTTCATGTTCTTGGTTGAAACAAAAATATAAAAAGATGCCAATTATTTTCAAATTGAATATTTTTTTGGGAGTAATTCAATAAACTTCCTCATGAACCTTTGGAGGAATAAAGATCCAGAAATTCCTAAATCAACTTTGAAAAAGAACAAAGAGGGGAAACTTTCTCCACCTGATGTGAAGATAAACTACAAAGCCATGTTAATCAAAACAGCATCGCACTGGCACAAGAACAGACAAATACACCAATGGAATAGAGTGGAGAGCTCAAAAACATGTCCATGAATATACAGAAAATTATGGTATGATTAGTGCTATAAATCACTGGGGTAAAGAAGAGATTATCTAGTAGGGTTGGCAACACTGGCTTGCCATATGCAGCAGAAAAAAAAAAATAAGCCAGAATCCCTACCTAAGACTATTTATAAAGATGGGTGCATGATAGGTTAAAAATCTAAATGTGCAAGGAGAAGCTATAAAGTAAGTGCGATATAGTGTAGGAGTGTATCTTTGAGACACAGATGAGGACACACTTTCTTACTTGTTCTACCTTCTGTTGGTTCTCTCCCTACCCCACAAGCACATAGTCTCCTTTGATGCCTCCTCCACTTCTCCCTGGCCTCTAACCATGGGAAGGCCCTGGAGCTCAGTACTTGGATCCTTTCTCTTTTTTATCCTACCCTACTTTATGGGTTATTTTAGCCAGTCTCAAGATTTTAAATACCATCTCTGTTTTGAGAAATTTCCCAAATTTTAATCTCCAGCTGAACCTACTTGACACCCCCACATGGAGGTCTGATGAACATGTCAAACTTCACAGGCCTAGATTAAACTTGTAATCCTCCCTGTAAAATCTGCTGCACCCACATCATTCGTCATTTCATCTCTAGGTTTCTCAATGCTTAAAACAAAATGTTGAAGTCATTTCTGACTCTTCTGTCTGTCACACACACACCCCACCTTTAACCTATCAGGGCATTGTCTTGGCTTTGTTTTCAAAGGTTTTCCAGAATTCCACCACTGTTCCCACCTCCATTGCTTGGACTCTGGTCAAAGCCACTGTCAGCCTTTTTGTGGACTTGGGGGAAACCCATGTCTATTGACAACTGACATTGCAAACAATTAATATCCCCAATATATAAATAGTTTCTCAAATTAGAGAACAAAACAACAAATAACCTTAGAAAAATGAGCTAAAAAAATGAAGAAACAGGTAATGGAAAAAGATGTAAATGACTCAAACTAATGAAAAAGTGCTTGACCTTCCTCTGCATAAGAGAAATGCAAAATAAAATTACATTAAGTGACTATTACTAAAAGTAAAAAGAAAAAAGAGCTGCTCCCAAGGTTGGAGAGAAAAGGGAATGCTTACATACTGCTAGTGGGCATGGAAATTAGTTCTGCCACTGTAGAAAGCAATTTGGAGATTTCTTAAAGAACTTAAAACAGAACTACCATTTGACCTAGCAATCCTATTACTGGATATGTACCTAAGGGAATATAAGTCATTCTACCATAAAGACACACTCATGTATATGTTCATTACAATAGCAAAGGCATGAAATCAACCTCAATGCCCATCAATTGTAGACTGGATTAAAAAACGTGACACAAAATGTGACAGATAAACACCATTGAATACTACCCAATCATGAAAAAGAATGAGATCATGTTCTTTGGAGCAATATGGATGGAACTAAAGACCATCGTCCTAAGCAAATTAACACAGGAACAGAAAATCAAATATTAGGTGTTCTCACTTATAAGTAGGAGCTAAACACTGAGTACACATGGGTATAAAGAAATGAACAACAGACACTGGGGCCTACTTGAGAGTGGAGGTTGGGAGGAGGGTGAGGATTGAAAAACTGAGGATTGAAAAATCAGGTACTATTTTTATGACCTGGGTGACAAAATAATCTGTACAGCAAACCCCTGAGACATGCAATTTACACGTATACAAACCTGCATGTGTTCCCCTGAACCTAAAATAAAAGTTGGAAAGAAAAAGAAGTAATAAATAAATAAATAAATAAAATAACATTTAGATATTGTCTCTCATGTCTCAAATTGGCAAAATTCCAGACTTTCAAGGCACACTGCATTCGGAAGGCTGTGGGTAAACAGCCCTCTCCTGATGGGAATACAAGATGGCACCAACTTGTGGAAGGGAATCTGACCATGTCTAGAAAAATTATGTGCCCACAAGCTTTGATCCTCAAATCTCACTTTTAGAAAACTATCACAAAAATACACTGTCAAAAACTTAAGAGATGTTTATTATAGACTATTGATTCCAGAATTATATGGAATAGTGAAGATCTAAAACAACCCAAATGTTCAGCAACAGTATTAGATTGACCAAAGTATGGTGCATCCACATAAAAGAGTAATATTTATAAATATTGACATAGAGTGAACTATTTGATAAACAGAAGACAATCATTTTTTTAAAATTGCTGTATTAGTCTGTTCTCAGGCAGCTAATAAAGAATTACCAGCTGGGTACAGTGGCTCAAACCTGTAATCCCAGCACTTTGGGAGGCTGAGGCGGCTGCATCATGAGGTCAGGAGATCGAGATCATCCTGGCTAACATGATGAAACCCTGTCTCTACTAAAAATACAAAAATTAGCTGGGTGTGGTGGCACATGTCTGTAATCCCAGCTACTCAGGAGGCTGAGGCAGGAGACTCTCTTGAACTCAGGAGGCGGAGCTTGCAGTGAGTCGAGATAGGGCCACTGCACTCCAGCCTGGAAACAGAGAGAGACTCCTTTTCAAAAAAATAAAAAATAAAAAGAATTGCCAAGACTAGGCAATTTGTTAAAAAAAAGAGGTTTAATGGGCTCACAGTTCCATTAGGCTGGGGAGGCCACATAATCATGGCTGAAGATGAATGAGGAGCTAAGTCACTTCTTATATGGCAGCAGGCAAGAGAGTGTGTGCAGGAGAATTGCCCTTGATAAAACCATCACAAGAACAGCATGGGAAAAACCCACTCCCATGATTCAATTACCTCCCACCAGGTCCCTCTTATGACATCGGGATTATCAGAATACAACATGAAATTTGGGTGTGGACACAGAACCAAACCATATCAATGACCTGAAAAGTAAAAGACGGATAGAAGTTTGACTTACCTGAATACATCTTTTTTTTGTTTTGACTTGGTATCTTTGTAAATAATTTACACAAGTATGAAACAAAATTTAAATTTAAAAAGCCATCACTACAACATTAGAAGGAAACAGAAACAAATAAATCCAAATTTTTGTTCTAGATAGAGACTTTTTCATGACTATTGCCTGATAATTTCTTTCTGCTGGTTTATCATTTTGTTCTCCTTTCTTTTCCATCTTTTTCTCTGTCTCTTTTTTTTCTTTTTTTGTTCTTTTTGGCTGCAGTATTTTTACCTAGTTTCAGAAATTGTATTGAGTCTGATGTACTGTTTGGAGAATTTGGATTTTATTTTCACTGAATCTGAGCCCAGTTTGTTTTTCCCTCACAGATACAGTTTGATTGCTGGCTAATTACAATTTGTAGCAAACATTACTAGTTGTCTACTTATATCTATTCACTTTTTCCTTAGTAAGGGACCATTGATTTTTTTTCCTATGGAGCAATGTGCTCTGATAGATACAATTATGTTTCCAGTTTGATTCATAGCTAGTAATCATCACTGAAATTTATTTGCAAGTAATTAAATGGAGCTTCTGGAAGATTTTATTAAAAGATACAACTTAGATATGAGAAATTTTTGTTTTCTTGCTCTTTACCTTCTTCCTTCCTAGAGTGTAAATGTAATGTCTGGATCTTCAACAACCATACTACAACTTTGAGAATAAATGTCAAATGCTGCTGATGACAGAAAGAGAGAAGGAACTTGAGTGTATTATAAATTTATGGTTTTACTATCCTGACCCTGGATTACCTGCCTTTGGAATTCTTCCATGTAAAATATTAAGCTTTAGATTTTTAAGACAGTATAATCTGGTCTCTGTTGCCTATAGTTGAAGGCAATTCCTAATCAATACGCTGTTCTATTGAGTTCTTAGCAGTCTCAGGGGTAGTGATATGGTTTGGCTGTGTCCCCACCCAAATCTCATCTTGAATTGTAGCTTCCATAATCCCCATGTGCTATGGGAGGGACCCAGCTGGAGGAAATTGAATCACAGGGGTGGGTTTTTCCCATGCTGTTCTCTCGATAGTGAATAAATTGCATGAGATATGATGGTTTTATAAAGGGCAGTTCTCCTGCACATCCCTTCTTGCCTGCAGCCAGGTGTCTTTGCTCTTCCTTCACCTTCCACCATTGTGAGGCCTCCCCAGCCATGTGGAACAGTGAGCCCATTCAGCCTCTTTTTCTTTATAAATTACCAGCCTGAGATATTTGTTCATAGAAGTATGAAAATGGATGAATACAGATAGCAAAGTGAGAGTATTTAGCTAATGCAACAGTTGTCCTTGTTAGAATAACTGAGCTGTGCTCCCTCAGAAATATTATTCCTTTTCTTAACTTATAAATATGATTTATTTTTAAATTGACATGTAAAAATTGTATATATTTATGATGTACAACATGATGTTTTGAAATATGTACATACACACTGTTGAATGGCTAAATCAAGCTCATTAACATATGCATTATCTCACATATTTATTTGTGGTGAGAACATTCAAAGTCTATTCTTAGCAATTTTCAAGTACACAATACATTGTTATTAACTATAATCACCATGTTGTACAATAGAGCTCTTGAAATTATTCCTCCTAACTAAAATTTTGTATTCTTTCACCAAGAGGAGATACTATTCTTTATCAGTGTTTTATCTACTTAATTAGGGGGCATGTACCATTACGGTTAAGGTACAGCTTGCTCTTGCAATTCCTTGTGTAGCCCTGAAGGCTTCACTTCATCTGAGAGTCAGTCCCACGACACCTTTTTCCATTTCTTCCTACAGGCTGGTTCCACTAACGGGTCAGAAGAATGAAAATTGCAAATACCTATTCTGCGTATTTCTTTCCAGAATGGGGGATGTTAGAGACCCTACTGAGGATTTGTGGACTCACTAATGTAGTCTCTAAAAGATGAGGGCAGAGTTTGGAGCTAAACCATGCCCAGCCTCTGTTTCCCTCCAGAATCTTTTGCTTTCTTCCATGGTAACTTGTCTTTCATCCTTATTTCACTATGTCTCTTTATTTGTATGAATAATCATATCCTTACATAGCAAAGATGAGAGATTATTTAATAGAGTTTTAACCTACCATTTTAAACCAGAATCCATCTATACCATTTGAAGTTCCATAAATACTATAAAAAGAAAAATTTTTAAATCAATATTACCTTTATTTTTATTTAGCATAGAGGCTAAATTTAATATGTAATATTGGAAAAATCTAATTTTAGTGTCTTTTTAGCTAGTTTATGTAAATGAATTAAATAAATAGCTTCATGGCATTCTTAATGAGAGTGATCAGCTCTAATATGCAGCCAGGATGCAGTCATATGGCGATGCTGGTTGTTTACAGCCAGTGTCCCTTCTAAGTGATCATTTCCTTGCTATATTTGTTGTTATATAGTTAGGATATCATCCCTCATGTTTCATAAAAAGAACCCCTAGAGTGATAGTCAAAATATGTGTCCAAAAGGATAATTCTTTGGGGAAATCAAGGAATAAAACTAAGCAAGCACGTGTCTTTGCTACAGTATTTAACAGAGACTTTAATATACTAATATGATTTGGAAAGTTCTAAGTAAATAGCTTAGTAACTGATAGGAGAGTGAACTTCCTTAGTTTATTTAAATTCAGAACCCTTTTTACTGAATAATCTTCTGTGACTGGTCACCTAAAATAAACTGAGATACACTGCCTTAAACTTTTAAAATTTTTATTGAACTCTGAAATGTTTAAGAATAAAGAAAATAATGACAATTACCTTTTAGCACTACAAATACTAGACAAAATATTTAGCTATGTTTTTCTTTTTGTATACCTTCAGCTTTTTCTTATAGTTAAAAATCTTTATTTATGTGCAGATTTAGATTTCAAAGTATTCTCTGATATTCAGGGAGACACTGATTAGTAGATGAATCCATGATTTTAGCCTCTGACCCAGAAGTTCAAAGAGAACTTCAAAGAACTAATATTTGAACTAGGACTAATTGTATTTTTAAAATAAACACACATACGTATACATACAAATCAAAGACTTCAACAACTTCTCAGAATATTTTAATTATGAAGACATTATGGGCTTCATATCAAAAACAAGCATATTATGGATTAAATAATGTTCCTCTAGGGAAGTCTGTAAAGCTGTAATATTAAGAACGCAGGGGGAAGGATAAGTACTCTCTTTAAAATGTGGTTGAGTCTGTTCAATATCGAATATATATACAAGTGCTGAATAGTTCAATTTATCATCAGCATCTCTTGATTAAAAATTTTCCTTTCATCTCTTTATATAAAAAATATTTTATGAATATACGGACACTTTTTCAGCTTTCTCATAGCAGGTACTTTTGAAATTTGAATTCCAATTTTATTTTCCCCTTAAGTTTTAAATCCTCTTCAATCCATACTCAAGTTAATGTATGAATTAATCCTGTTTCCCATGTGCCTGCCTTTCATACCAACTTTCACCCCTGTGACTTCAATTTTGAGCAGTTTTTCAAACTATTCCTACATATTGGCTACTTAATTGGTGGCCCTTTGTTGTCTTCTCAAGTGGCAGGACTCACTAACTGCTTTGGCTTTGAATACTCTCTTAATCCTTTTGGTTTTAGCAACAATCTATTTGTTGTTTGTCTGAGTCTGTTTAGGATGCTGTAATAAAAATTCTGTTCATGGTTTATAAACAGAAACGAACAGAAATTGATTTCTCACAGTTCTGGAGACTGGGAAGTCCAAGTTGAAGATGGCAGCAGATTCAGTGTCTAATGAGGGCTGCCTTTCTGGATCATAGATGGCACCTTCTAGCTGTGTCCTCATGTGGTGGAAGAGACAAAGAGTCTGTCTGGGCCTCTTTTATAGGGGTACTAATCCCATTCATGGGCACTCTGCCACCACGACCTAATCACCCCCAAAGGCTCCATCCTAATACCATCACGTTGCTGATTGGTTTCATCATCTAAATTTTGTGGGGACAGAAACATTCAGACAATAACACTGTTGTTGTTTGTTTACCAGGGCTTGATTTTAGAACCAAGCTCATGGGTCCTGACACCACAAGCTCTAGAGGAATAAATGAGATAAAATTCTCTGACTGCCCCCATTATGGGTAAAGATCAAATTCAGTAACTCTGCATGGAACTTTTCCCATGAAGCAAATTGCAATTTGCAAGTTGGAGAACTAGATTTATTAGAGAGACACCAAAATATGAACAATGGTTATTTCTTGGTGGTTACGCCGGTGACTCTTGTTAAAAAAGAATGTTGTGCTTTTCCATGTTTTCTGAAATTTCTGCAAATTGTAATCCCTGATGTAGTCATCTGAAAAAGATCAATAAAAGCCTTTGGTCTTATGAGAGCCACATGATACACATCTTATCTTCAGAGGCAGAAAATGCTTCCTTTTCTTCTTTCTCCTCTCCTTCCCTCATGTCCCCGGCTGTACCCCCTGTAGCCTTCCTCAAAATTAAATTTAATGATTTCTTATCAAAAATTTACAAAGTATTCACTGTTTTCTAGGAGGATAAGGTGGAGTAGAAGTGTTTAAAATAAAGTGTTCTCCACACTCAAGGTATTTGTAATTCCTCAAGGAAGATATACATAAAATAATTACAGAATAATACACAGCAATAAAAATCATGGACAGAAATGCATGGTGTACATTACAATTGCTTAAGCATTCCGAGGAGGTGACCCATCCTGTATCTCAGTGTGTTTTTAGAACTTTCTTTCAGATTTCTGGGAGCTCCACCTCAAATTTATTAATTCAGAATCTCAAGAGAAGGGGCCTGGGAGTCTGCATTTCCCAGATGATTTCGGTCATTCTTGGAGTTTGAGAAACCACGAGCTTGAGTGTTAAGGAAAGATTTCAGGAGTTGCTGGAACATGAGAAAAACATTAAAAGACAGGCAAAAATTAGGCGGAAAGATCAGAGGGCAAGTGCTTTGGGGAAGGCTTCTAGGAAGAAATAAGACCTAAGCTTAGATCCACATGAGCTGGAAAAGTGACTGAATGAATTCCTCGGATAGCTGCGAAAGGGGTGTGTTTTTTAGAGGTATTTGACCCTCTAAATCACTGATTTTCTGGATAATATAATTAAAATAACCTTATGTAAAATGTCCACCTCTCTATCTTTTTTTAAGAATGGAGTGTGCCGTGGTCTAACAGCCAAGGCTTTTGAAGATTTACATTTGGACTTGCCAACCAGATTTTCAAATGAGTACCAGAGCCGAAAAGTTATCTGTTAAATTCATTGGCAGAACCAGAAGAAGTTATCACTCAATTTTATCCATTTACATTAAATTCAAACCATCCATCCCCATACAATTTTTTTCTGCCTTCCCTATAGGATTAATATAAATCATGTGAGATAATTTGCAAAAAAAAAAAAAAAAAGGCTATTTAAAATTGCAGCAGAGCAGTTCATTTGGTAATAATTGGTGTAAAATTCAATTATTACTGACAAATAAAGGTTAGTAACTTAATCATTGTAAAGAACAGACATCTGGGTGACGAACAAGTAAATTAGGGGATTCCCAAGTCTTTTCATCTCTACCCCCGAGTGATTCTAGAGAATTTTTAAACCTTGGAAGGGCTTTTAAAAAATCTCATCTTTCCTGTTCTTGGATAGAATTCTTCCCATCAGTTTATTTTCAAAGTAATAAATGTGTAAATACATGCCACTACAACTCTGTGGTAATTTTCAATCCAGCCTAACTATTCAGAAAATTTGGTCCTGACTTTTCCCCTTCTGGCACAGACCAAAGAGAGAACCACAGCCCATTTGTTGGAAGCCCCGACATCTGCTGATGTGTCAGTTTTGTTTAGTTAAAACGGATTTATGTTTGTGAGGAAGGGGGCCACTGAGAGGCGACAGCGCTAGAGAAAATTAGTGCTACTTTTACCAACATTAACTCCCCTGATTTTGCATTGATTGTGATATGCTTTGCGGCTGGGGAAACCACCTCGGCACAAAGATTTGGGACACTGGAAGGTTTCATAAATCAACATGAATACCAAAAGGGAGGCTGGGTGTGACAGAGGTCACAGGCTGGGAGGCGGTACACCTGGGGAAAACGGGGCTCCTCTCCTGCCCCTGCTGGAACTGAGGCCTGGTTCTGATGAGCATGCAGAAATTCTGAAGAGCTAGACTTTGCCCTTCCCCTTAGTATAGTTTCCCACTTTGGCTAGTTAGTATGCATTTAATCCATTCACGTTTCTATTGGAATCCACAGCTCTATCCGGACCCAAAGGAGTGCTACTAAACAGTTTCCACAGCTCAGCATTTTTTTGCACTAAGGAGGAAAGCTGGGCAACAAGTTTATAAAATTCTGACAGAAATACACAATAATTTAGTGAGCTTCCATTCACAGTCTTCAAGACTAACTGCCCTGTATCTCCCATTATTGTTTCAACTCATCCTTCTGAAATGGCTCACCAAGTAGAGAGGCGCCGTAAAGGTACAGTCAGCGATGAATTATTAGTAAGCAGTATAAGTATGGTGATAAACCTTTTAAAACTTGCATCTATACAGCAGGCACTTCAGAAGGTAAATAGGTATAATAACACATCTATGAGGTTCCCCCTCTCTCCCACCGTCACATGTATTTCTTTTCAAAGAGAAGAAAGGCTGGCTAGGTAGCTGGCCTTTAAGCCTTCAATTAATTGAACAAAGATTTTTAAATTGTTCAATTGGTTTCATTAGGAAGTGTACAATGAAATAATAAAGTAAAACAAATGATATAAAGCAGAGCCACTAATTAGCTCTACATGATTGATATAGCTTTGGACCAGGCATTTGATCTCAAACAAAATGCAGTTTCTTGTTAAGAGGATTTTTAATTGATGTGCAGAGAGGTATTAGTTGATGTTAGAAAATAATTACTCCAAAGCTATTCATGCATTTGGCTGAACATAACAAATGAAGTTTGGGCACTGGATCTGGCGAAGTGGACACGTGCTAATTAATAACGAGAAGAACAAGCATCTTCCAGGCGTTTTTAACCCAGTATTTGCTAGAATATTGCTGAGCAATTATGCGCCATAATGAGGTTGTCATATAAACAAGATCAACGTTACTCAGATGTCAGATGAGATTTCAAATTCATGCAACCCATATGTATTTTCCGGTTGTTATAGATTGCAATGGAGAGCTAACCAATCAAGGTCACTGCTCCAAGTTCAGGTGTGATTAAGGAGACATCATAATGAGATAGCAAATCTTTGCTATTTTCTGATGGTCAAATTAAGGCTGTCCCCTAAGAATAAATAACCAGAGATATTGAGCTCACATCAAAGCACAATACATTAAAAAAAAAGAACTTCTCTCAAAGATATGAATATTGACTAGGGTAAATATGCTCTTCATCTCTAAAAACTTGATGAGCATATGCGCCAAGTTACACATAATTTGTTAAATTTGACAAGAACGTTAAATTAGCATTTGGTTGGTCTCGGCCAAATTCCTTGCTCAGAAAAATGTGTGCATGTTGACATGAAATTAGAGGGACTTATGGGTGAATATCTGAAGGCGGAATTTGTCTTTCTTTGTTTTATATAAGGCTGTTCCCCCTCCCCCACAAATGGTAGAAAATAAAGCTAATTTGGAATATGTCTTCATAGTTAAAAATGCAGCAGATTCAAACATGTAGATAACAGACAAACAACTTAAGCTGCAGTAAGGGGAACCTGAGTTTGGTATGAGTTAAGTGTTGAATAATTGCTTAATAGCTGAACTTAACTTTTGCAGCATATAAACTCAGTCTGAGTGACTAATTTGATACCTGCCTTTTAGAAAGTTCATTATACTTAATTATTCTCCACAAATTCTTATAGTTCCCCACTATTGTACTGAAAACCTGATATTTTCCCATGAAATGGTGGAATGTGTGAGTTTTAAAGACTTTCTCAGTTCTTGCCAGATCAAAATATGTGGGGTGTGTGTGTGTGTGTGTGTGTGTGTGTGTGTGTGTGTTTACTGTGTAGATTGTGTGTTTGTGTGTGTGTTGGGAACCTGTAGAAGTGAAAGAAAGGTCAGGGTCAGAGGAACAGGAATTCCAGGCTACTAATGAATTTTTCAGTTTCTTCATGAAGCTTTACTGCTCATCCTAGTTGGTGCATAATTCTCTACCCAGAGACCACTTTCACCTAGATGGAGCAATTAATTGCCAAAGCAAAGAGGGGTGTGTGTGTTTATTCACAATGTCTCTTTCCTGAAAAGACAGGAGTGAGGGTACTGTTCTCCGTTATTCTTTGTTAATGTTAATCTCTATTACCTTTATTATTTGTACTCATTTCTTGGCTACTCAGTATTTCATTTTTTAAAATGTAACAAATTATTTAATTTTTTAAACAGAAAATCTCCTGAAATGGAGTGGTGATTATTAAAGGACACTCAATGCCCTGATCAGTACCAAGCCCTGTTTTTGTATTTCCTGCACAGTCTGCAGGACAATGCAGTGATTAGAAGACGAAGATCTTTGAGAGGAGTTTCCCAGATTCCATGGGGGCAATAGAACCTGCAGCAAGAACAGGAGGACAGAGTATACTTGTGCCCTGTGAGAGGCTGCAACCTTGTCTGGATGAGGTCAGATGCAGACCGTATCACTGTGGCCTGAAGGATGGGTAGGGCTTACATGGATGAATAGGAATGTGAAGAAATTCTAGTGGAAAAAGCGGATTTCTTCTCTGAAATAAATGAAGGAAATTGCATTGCTGCCCAGTTCTATGGTGACAGAAATCAAAATGAAGGAGTGGAATGTGAAACTCAAGGTGTGAGCTCGACTCTTATCAAAGGACAGGTCACTAATTTTGATCTGTGAACTTGAAAATATCTATTTGGAGCTTAAGAAGGCCCCCTTCTCTTTGGTTAAGCACTGGACCATCTGAATAAACACTGCAAAGCAAAAAAGAACAGAAAAACCCCTGGAATCTATATGAAAGTTTGAGTTCTCTCTTAAACATGGCTGTTGAGTATGTCCTGATGCTGCCTGGAGGAAATGCCGTGGATATTTAGAAACTAAGTAATTACACAGGTTATTATGCTCAATAATCATAAGTGAAAAGAGAGTTATTGAAAATATAATAACAATTATGACCCTGTTAAATAGATGAGTAGGAATAAGACTGGGAGGAGTTAAACCAGAATGCCAATATTGGTTTTATTAGAGTCGCGAGATTATGAGTCATTTATCTCTTCTTTTCCAAATTTTCTGTAAACTTTTAAAATTATTTTTTAATGAACATTCTTTAAAGTAAGAATTTGCTACACTAACTTCTCTCAGAGCAAAAAGTGGGAAAGTTTCTGGAAGTGCAATTGGCAATTCTGATTGTTCTGCATAACTGGAAATTGCAAGTAGACTGACATTACTCAATAACTTCTATGACATCAAAAGATTTCAAAGTAAATTGTCATCCCCAATGAGGCTGGATTGATTTGATTATGAGAGTGGTTCATCTTTTGGTTGGATTGTTGGGTAAAGAATGCATAGGCTACGTTCTACACCTCCTGTATATAGCACATCAGCTTGACAAGTAACCAATACTTTTAGGAGGTCTGGTCTTGGCACCACTGGGAAAATTTAGCCACCCACGAAAGGAGCAATGGTCCAAAGTCACTCCCTATGGCAGAACTGACAGATTTTGCTCCTCATGATCTATGAAATGCAGCCTCAGATGAGATTTTAAATCAGCTCTGAAATATGCTTGAAGATTTAAAGAAAATTACTTGCAGGTAAATATCTTTCTTTTGTGCAAGGAAGATCACAAGGACAACTACTCTGTGCAAGAGAGGGCAGAAAGAGGATGTTTCTTCCTGCAATTCACCTAACATCAGAATTTAAACTACTATATAGTCAGTGGTTCTCAAAGTGTGGTCCCAGCCTAGCAGCATCAGCATTACTGGGGAACTTGTTAGAAATGCAAAAATCTCACACCTAATGCATCTGATGCTGTGAGGGGGGCATATTCATCTGTCTTTATGAGACATCCAAGTAATTCTGGATTCTGGATGCTACACACAAAAATTTGAGAAATGTTGACACAAGTACAGTGGCAAAGAGCATGACTTTTGAATTAACTACCTGGGCTTAGATCTCTATCACTTACTAGCAGGATGAATTTAGTGGAAGAGAGAAGTAGATGGAAGGAAGATATGAAATTTCAAGGATTTCCATGTGCCTCTTCATTGACTAGGAAAAGCCCAAGTAAAGAATTGAAGATATTTTGAATTTTCTTTCTTCTTAAGTAACTCTGTTTCTTTGATCATTCTTAGACTAAACTATTTGAGTGATTATTTCATAAGTGTTAATATTTGTAAGTTTTTTTTAAGTTGCAGAGTATATATTTTATTAGGAAAGAGTATGTTATGGTTTTCTATGAGTAGTTATGTTCCAACTAAACAGGAATACAGGAAAGACAAATGTTCACACATAAAATAGTTCATATGAGATAGAAGAATGGAGGGGAAGAAGACCTGGCCTAGGGATCTATAGGAAATGTAGGTAATTGTCTGGAAATGGAAAGAAACATAAATCTTCATGAGAAGAGATCTGAGTCCTCAAGAAAATTTAGCAAACAACTGAGAAGTGATTGTTCTAGGCTATGTCTCTTATCTAACTTAATCTGTAGCTTTCACCTGGGCAGTAGTAGCAGAGCTAGTTACACAATTTGCAAGACCTAGTGCTAGATGAAAACATGAAGAGCTCTGTATAAAAAGTAAGAAAACAGTGGCATTAAAGGTAATAATGGTAGTGTGTCTCTAGGCTTGTCTCATAGATTTTATTGTTTATCCTTATTTGTGCAATGCCGGTTGGAAATGCAAATGTCAGAGCATTTAACTCCTATGTGAAATCACTGAACTTTTCAATTATTTTTTTTGTCATGGTTTGTCTCTGGAGGGTGCCTAAAGCTAGCCAGAAAAGACGCAAACAGGCTGGACATGGTGGATCACAACTGTGATCTTTGGGGGCCAAAGTGGGAGGATCGCTTGAGGCCAGGAGTTTGAGACCAGCCTGGGCAATGTAGGGAGACCCCTGACTCTACAAATAATTTAAAAATTAGCTGGGCATGGTGGCATGTGCCTGTGGTCCCTCCTACTCAGGAGGCTGAGGCAGGAGGATCACTGAGCCCAAGAGGTCAAGGCTGTGAAGTCAAGGGTGCAGTCATGGTGACACTGTACTCCAGTGACACTGGACTGTAGCATAAGTGACAGAGTACTCCAGCATAAGTGACAGAGCAAGACCCAGTCCCCCCTCCCCAAATAAAATAGGCAGAAACCGGGCCAGATTTAGAAAGGTTGGAAAGAGGAAGAGAGGGTTCCCCAAAGCACCAAGTGGTCTGAGAGAGCACTCCCTTCTGCTGGGATACTCTTAGGGTGAGTACGGATCCCAGAAGCATCTGGGAACTCAGCTCCTGTCTTGCAAATCAGGGAAACTGAGAGGACTCAGGCCTGAGAACTGTTGGATTCCATCTCTTGCCAAGAACTAGATTTACACACTGGGCCCCAGCAGAGGTGGAAAGTGAAGCCAGGAATCTCCCTTATCCATAGACTTGCTGCCCCAACCCACTGCAAACGGCAACCTCCAAGCCCAGGGGTTTACTAGGTCCCCTGATTGGGGGTAAGCAAAATGCTCAACCCTGCCCAGTTGCCCGCAGAATGTGCTGTGGCCCTGTCATGCTCCACCCTGACTCTCGGCCTCCTGAGGGTGGCAGAGGTGGTCAGAAGGGAGCCAGGATCTCACATGCAGGGAGTGGGGAGAGTGAGGCCAAGTGGAGCTGAGTGCACCAGGAGTGGGGGGCACCTGGCAGGTGAGGGCCTGTCCTGACCAATGCAGGGAGACTATAGAAGGTGGGCCTTGAATGAGCCAAGGCTCCAAGTTCCCCATTTCCTTTCCCCCTCCCCAATCCCAGGCACCACCATCTTATTTTACTCCACTTACAAAACATGTATTCAGAGACAAAGTTATTAAGAATCTCAGGACGACAACTGGAGAGTAGTAAATCACAAGCACAAGGACTTCTATGTACAGGGCCCCAGGGGCTGCACTGGTGCCAGCCCATGAAGCCGGTGGCTATGTGATGAATGGGGCTCACCAGGTAATATGCTGTGCAAAGGTAACCAACCCACATCCTTTGTATTTGGGATCTCTTGTCTTTTGAGAAGAATTGGAGACATAGGAATTGTGGTTAATAAAATGTGGCCACAGAGTTTGGTCAAACATCTTATTGAAGCAATTTGCTGAGCTACTTTATCAGAATCAAAGGCTCTAAAACATAGAAATTTTCAGGCTCTCCATGTGATATGGTTTGGCTGTGTCCCCAAGCAAATCACATCTTGAATTGTAGCCGTAATTCCCACATGTTGTGGGAGGGAACTGGTGGGAGATAATTGAATCATGGAGGCAGTTTCCCCCATACCATTCTCATGGTAGTGAATAAGTCTCAGGAGACCTGATAGTTTTTTATACGGGGTTTCCCCTTTCACTTGGCTTTCATTCTCTCTTGCCTGCCACCATGTAAGACATGACTTTCGCTTTCTGCCGTGATTGTGAGGCCTCACCAGCCACATGGAACTGTAAGTCCATTAAACCTCTTTTTCTTTATAAATTACCCAGTCATTGATATCTCTTTATAAATTACCCAGTCTTAGGTATTGTCTTTATCAGCAGCATGAAAACACAGACTAATACACTGAAGCACATAAGAATGCAGTTTCTTACAGATATGGAAAAACATCTGAATATTCTGAACTTGAAACTACAGGAAAAAAGTACAAGCCTTAGTGTTTTGTTTAAGAGTGTGTAGGTCATCAGAATTCTATTGGATAGCCTGGCAACTGAATTTTATATTTTACATTTTACCTTCATTTCTCATTGTTGACTTCCTTAGAATCAATGAAAGCGCTACTTATGTTTCTGGATGTAGTCATTTAAAGTAGATGTATTTCAGAGAAATTCGCAAACAGTCACATATATGAATCATGTTTTAAATTTTTATTGCTGCCTTTGGAGAACCAGCTTCAGGGGAAGCAGAGTTTCAGTACTTAGAGCCGTCCATGGCGTACAGTAAGTGCCCAACCAATGTTGATGAATGAAATTTTGTGAAGCCGCTTTTCCGCACAGTTCAGTCAGTTCAGCCTATCAAGGCTCACCAAGAAGACACTCTATGGATGGACGGCAGAGCCATCTTGACATTTCTGGCATTGTGGGCAAATTCAGGCCAACATTTGGATCATAATATTTTAAGTGAAGCCACTAAAATAAAAGCCAGGTGCTTCCTTTGGTGGTTTAAACCCGGAGTCAGAAACAAGATGTACGAAGATCAAAGCAGAAACTGTCACAGTGGATGACAAGTTGGGAGTAATACCCAGGAGCCTTCTCTTTTGATTTAAATTGTTGTAATATTTCCTCCGATCTCCCATCTTTTTTTTTTTTTTTCTTTTTGCAGGTGCTTCATCTGTACAAATGAATCCAGTATTTCCATGTTGAATCCAAAGTTCTCAAATTCTTCACTGGCAGTAGTATACGCTTTGGTGTAAAGTCCATTTTCATGGCTTAAAAAATCTGACTATTTTCCTGGGACGTTTGATGATAGAGAATAATTTGGTTTGCCAAATAATACTGTTTTAATTGGCTTGCTCCCCAAACTGACTCTTGTCTAGCATTCCACTTACAGGTATAATTATATTTTTGTATATGTCTGATTGAACAGCCTTTGAAATATTTATGCACATTTAAAATAAGAGGCTGTGTTTCACCAATGGTTATCAATGAAAAATTCATGTATACATAAAAATTCCTGATCCTGCAGTCCTCTCCTGAAAAAAAAAATGCCATTTGAGTGTCTACTATATGTGATAAACATTACAGATGATATTTCATTTACCCTTCACTGCAGCTTTATGAGAGTCACCGTTATTATTGCCCCCAACTTCCCAGAGGCACAGAGAAGTTGAATTAGTTACCCAGAGTCACACAGCTAATGTGTAACAGAGGGAAGATATAAATTGTAGTCACTGGACCCCAAAACTCTTGCCATTGTGGCTGTGACCTCTCCCCTTGACTCCTAACTTTTTTCAAAGGAACGTAGCATTCTGTTTCCTTTTTTCCCCAAGAAAAGAGATGCCTGTCCCCGATGCATCAGGCAATATTCTCTCTTTAGGAGATTTCTAAAGCTTTTCTAGTCCCCTGGATTACCACCCCCACCCCTTTCACATTCATGATGACTTCACCTTCCTGCTAGAATATCTTTTAGGGAGAAAGTTGGGGAGAGAGCCTGGGAGGGTTGTATTCACAGCTAACTAATCTTCTCCTCCAAATCTCCTTCCTCCTTTCTCCTCCTAAGTAAATGACTCTTTTCAGTGAGTCATTTATTTTGAATAAATAACTTCTTTGCTGAGCAAGATTTCAGCAATTTTTACAGCCTTATGCTTTTTTATTTTTCAAACACTACTGGGCTCTTTCCCTTCTGGATGTGTTTGGGCTTATTGTGAGCATAACATAAAACAATGTTAGACCCCTGCAGGTTTGTGTCATAGAACAGCTAGTGCTTAAAGAATAAGCCTTCCCTCCAGCTCCAAAGGTAAACCTCCCACACAAGTCTTTACATGGTTGCTTAAAGTATGTTCTCACCTGTTGCCTCCTTTTATCATCCAACATCTTGTGAAATAACCAGAGTGGCCTGTTAGTACTCCCATTACTCAGATTAAAGGCACTGAAACTCAAGCTTTAGAAATTAGCGGCAGAACCAGGATTCCTACTCGTTTCTCTGGCATTGGGGCTGTGCCCATCCCAGTGCTGGATGCTGCAGCCTCCCTCTAGGAAAGGGCTACGTCCACCCTTCCCTTGACCTGGGGTCACTGCTATTTCCAGCCATTCTTTGTTCTGCCATTCTCTGCCCTTTCTCAGCCACACATCTCTTTGACCTAAAAGCGAAGTGAGAAAAATAAATGTGCAGTAGAAACAAATTTTTCAAGTCTGAGAGACCATTACTGTCAATATTTTGGTCTCTTGTTTAATTTTTTTTAATGTTTGTGCAGTTGTCTGTGTGTCTTTTTGTTATGAGTCTGTATCAATATTTTTCGTTTGTTTGTTTTAGAGGGCAGGCTTCCGGAGAGAGAATTGTGTCTATTTTTCTTTTCCTGCCCTCCACAAAACACCCAAACTACATGGTTACTTGGCAGAATTTTTTTGATGTCAAATTTTCACAGCCTGGCAATCCCCCTCACAGTTTTGTTCTAATTCTTTTAGGGAAAAAGAAAGTGAATTTTTTGATTCTCAGAAATACTTGTTTAAGTAATTTTTCTTTGAAAATTCTCAGCTGTAAGGTCTTGTGGTAAACTTGTGCAACAGTGTGGCTCATAACCCTTTGGTTCTGCTCTCCGTACTAAGAGAAACGGGGAATTGTAGCCTTCAAGCCGGACCTTAAGAGTCAGTATTGGCTTAAAAACACAAGTTTACTTGTAATATGTTTTAGAGTGGGTCTCTGTTCACTGGATATATGTGACCTTTTAATTACAAAGAATGACAGAGCAGAAAGGATATACCCCATGGACAGTTCCTTAAAAGCACAAATAAATTCTATAGTTATAATATAAAATGCATATTAAGTTTGACACTTTGACCAAGTGGCACAGAGAGATTCTCTTCACTGCAGATTTCTCCAGAGCCACTTAATCTACTCTTGTGTCTTCTGACTTTTAGAAGAGAAAATGGGCAATGACCTTGACTATAGAACATCAATCAAAAGGAGAAAAATCCAGCCAGAGTCCAAATATTTGATCTCCTATGATGCCAAATAACTGGATGCTTGTGGTCTAACTCTGATGGAAACGGCCTGGCTTATTTGTGACAATAGTCCAAGCCTAGTTTCTGTTGCATTTGGGAGGTTTTATTTGTGTTTATGTCACTCTGTGAGTGAGACTTCAGATTCCAACCTACCTTTCTCCTAGTCTCACTCGCGTGGAGCCTGCTGCTGCTGGGACTTCTCAGTCGTTCATGGTGGGGTTTGCATGGTAAATGACACTCATCATTGAGAACCCTTCTACCACCTAGTTCCTCTGATGAGTAGCTCTGGGGACAGTCGGGGTACCCTGCAAGGCCTTTCAAGTTGGAGGCAGACACAGACTGTACTTGAAAAGGAATAAGGACCCCAGGCTAGTCTGAGGCTTTAGCTGGAGCCGCTAACTTCTCAGTAATGAATAACATTCCATGGAAGACGTGAAAGAGATTTTTCATTCCGTGAAGACATACCTACATCACAACCATGTCTGAGAAGCAGCTGAGCTTCTAGGAATGAAGAGGAGCCTCAAGAGGAGTGATTCTCTGATCCACCCATCTTCGTGATTAAACTGATCTCTTCAGATGAATCCAGTGAGGTGAAGGGGGATCTCCAGTTTCTTCCCACTAACGTCTTTGGTGCCCATCAAAGCTGGAGCATCTTATTTCATTCACACATTTACTGAGCAAACATATGTACCAGGCACTGCAAGGGGTTGACTAGACTGACTAAATAATATAATGCAATAAACGCAGGTGCGTGTTTAATGTGATGGTGAATTAACAGAGGCAGTGATCAATTCTGGGAAAGATAATTGGGACTTATCGGGAAAATTCCCACCTCAAAAGAACTCAGGTAAGTGAAACAAGGAAGGGAATATTTCCTGATGGGAGAAATATATCTCCCATCAAAATTTAATTTCCTTGGAATTTATTTTTATTGCTGCCAAAAAATATTTTGACACAAGTATTTGCACAAGTATATCCTTGTAGGCACAGATTTCAGTTTTTTATTTTTACTTTAATTTGTATATATTATTGAAACAATTTCTATTTATTGCTAAAAATGATTGCAGAATGCACACAGCAGAATATTATTCAGCCTTAAAAAGTGTATTAGTCTGTTTTCACACTGCTAATAAAGAAATACCCAAGACTAGGTAATTTATAAAGGAAAGAGGGTTAATGGACTCACAGTTCCACATGGCTGGAACTCACAGTTCCAATACCATGATTGAGGTCTCACAATCATGGTAGAAGGTGAAGGAAGAGCAAAGGCATCTTACATAGCGGCAGGCAAGAGAGCATGTGCAGGGGAACTGCCCTTTATAAAAACATCAGATCTCATCAGACTTATTCACTATCATGAGAAAGGCATGGGAAAGACTCACTGCCATGATTCAATTACCTCCCACTGGGTCCTTCCCATGACACATGGGAATTATGGGAGCTACAATTCAAGATGAGATTTGGGTGGGGACACAGCCAAACCATCTCAAAAAGAAGGGGAATTCCAACACATACCAGAACATGGATGAACTTTGAAGATATTATGCTAAATGAAAAAGCCTGGAACAAAAAAAAAAGTACCGTATGATTCCACTTTTGTGAAATACTTAGGGAAATCATATTTGTAGCAACAAAAAATAGAATGGTGGTGGCCAGGGGCTAGAGGAAGGGAAGTGGGGAGTTAGTGTTTAATGGGTATGGAGTTTCAGTTTGGGAAGATGAAACAAATTCTGGAGATAGATGGTGGTGATGGTTGAATGATCATGAGAATACAGTATACCCAGTGCCACTGAACTGCACACTTTAAAATGGTTATGATGGTAAATTTCATGCTATGTATATTTTACCACAGTTTAAATGGTTAAAATGTTTTTTTAAAAAATTGCAAAGTAAATGCACTAAAAATCAAGTCTCCCTTAACTTCTTCCCTCTATTCCTTAATCATATCCTCTTCTTAAAAAGTAATTTCTACAATAGTTCGCTTTGCTTTATTAGTTAATAATATATCTCAGAGTTTTAAAAATGGTTTAGTATTCTGATTCTTGATGACTCTGAATTAATAATTACTACCGTATACTACAGTGTACATTCTAAATAGTGAAAGATAGTACAAAAGTGTTTCTTAAAAATGCTCTCATTGCTATCAACAATCTGCAAATTAGTCTATATCTTCACATCCTAGCCAATACTGGATATTCTTAATCTTTAAGATTAAATTGTTTTTCCTTTCCTGATTTGCATTTTCTATATTGATTTATAGGGGTTCTTTATATATCAAGGATAGAAAACCTTTGTCTATTATAAAGTGTGCATGTACTTGTTCCAGTCTACTGCTTGTCTTTGCTTCTCAAGTTTTCTATACAAAGACTTATATTGATTTATAGGGTCAAATCTGCTAGTGATTTCCCTTAAGTCTTCTTTGTATTGGGATTTTCTTAGGAATTCTTCACTACTCTCAATAGGAACTTTCTTTTATCTGTTATATAGTTTGTTTTTATGACATTTAAATATTTTATCAATTTGTATATTTGCATGTATATCACATAAGATAGTATCTAATAATTGTGTGATTCCTTTGATTTCTCTTACTATCATCTTTCAATGGCAAAGTCAGCAATTACTTTTGCACCATCCTAATACAATGCTTTAGGTTTGGTCTTGCCAAGTGCCCAGTAAAGAATCTTCCAGAATAATTCTCCATGTGGACTTTTCTCCATTTATGAACTTGTGTCAGCATTTTCCCCTTTAGTGTCTATTTAGCTAAGTACCTACTGAAATAACCTTATGTGGCATGTTCGTTTCTTCTCTTCCTACTTGATGGTGTATTTGTGCTTTTTGTGTTTGTTTTTATTTTTAGAAATAATATCAAATGGGAAAAAAAGTTGCTGCTTTATCCCAGCAGATATCAGAAGAACAAAGTGTTTCTAAAAACAGCCTTTGCACTGGTGACTGCTTTGTGAAGAAATTTCATAACCAAAGGCCCGTTAACAGGACTGATTATTTAAGACAACTGTGGTTCCTGTGTAGATTTCTTGTGCAATGTGCGAACCACACTACTAATTTACTCTTTGACCAAATGCTCCTGCGTCATAATATGCCGTACTCCCCTAAAGCTTTGGAAAACAGCTTTGAGCTTCTCACTTCTTTAGTAAAGAACTTCTCAGTTGATTTCAAGTGAAATGCCAACAGTCTCACTTTTTTCAAACACGCTTCACAGCCATGGCTGTATATCCACTTTAAAAGTGTATGTTTTGTGGGTGGGGGTGCGGTGTGCTTTGAGCAGTTGTCAGATGTTTTATTTTTGGAAAATTCTAAATAGCATTTTGAAAGATAATTAAGGGCTGCTCAAGTTTCTTTCAGAATCAAAAAAGATATATTTTACCTCCTTTGTGAATTTTTGCACTCAATACTTCACTTGTCACCCCCTCCTCTATTTTATAAATCTTTTAATTAATAGTTTATTCTCCTCTCAGTCTGGCCTGAGTCGTGTTTTTATGATCATATTATTAGGAAGTGATAACATGTGTGGGTTTTTTTTTTTTTTTTTTCTGTATCTGGGCTTGCCAATCACTATGGAAACAAGCAAATATTTACATAGTCCAGATACTGATTAATATCTACTGGTTATTTTGACATTATCAAGTTACTGTTTGAATGTAAAGAATTTCTCCTGAATAGTAAAGCAGTCTATTCTAATGTTTTTACATTTATAATTTTCCCATCAGAAATTAATACAGTTACCAAAGCTCTATCAAATTGTAGCCATTTCTGAAAGAGCCATTTTTGCCAACATATGACTCAAAATGTTAAAACATGCTAGACGTGTACAAATGGTTGTTTTAAATTTTAACAGGGACAACTTTTGTAAAAGAAAAAATTTCACCTGACATTCGTGATACAGATAAATCGCTTAAGATAATATCAGCACGACACTACATACTACATGTTGAACCTGAAAAGGACTCATTAAAGAGATATTTTATTAGGTCCTCAAAGAAATATTTAGCAAGAAATGTAGGCCCTGGAATTTAACCTCTGGGGGCACTTGGTAGCTCCCTCTGAGAACAAGATTATACCACTCTTTCACTCTCCATTTGGAATGTTTTTTTTTCTAGGAAGATTTTTTTTAACCTTTTTTATTTTTTTTTTCAGCCTTGGATCCAAAAAGTTGTAGTTTGTATTGTAGAATAGTGATTTTTAAACTTGAAAGTGCATCAGTATTACTGAGGGGGTTGGGCTCCACTTCCTCGAGTCCGTGATTCAGTAGGTTTGAGTGCGGCCACCAATAGAATATGTGCTCTTAATAGATTCCAAGGTGATGCTGCTGGCCCAGGTACTGCAGGTTATGAAACCCTGCAGGAGAGTCTTTTTCTTGTTATCCAAGTTGGGAAGTTTTTATAGATATTGCAGAATGTTTTGAAACCTCAAGATTACAATTCAGCATATTTTCTAGCAGAGATAGGGCTTCCTGAAACTAAATGAAATGGATTTATTACTCCATCAAAGCTGGAAGTGGTACCCTATGGGTCAAGATCCCAATAACAGCACAACCATCATCTCTTCAAGAAAAGTGTTTCTCAAAAATTATGGAAGTATCTCATCTTATTAATCAACTCTTAATATCAACTGTACGCTTATCAAATAAGTCTAAAATTAAATGGTGTGTGGGTTGGTCAAGTGGAGATTGAATCTGTGGAGATTGACTCTTACATTTTTCATTAATATAGGCTCACAGTCTTCAAAAAGACTGATTCGTTTACCATATTACCCATTTCTATAGAATTGAATGTGAATCATCACGTCTCATCTTAGCCAGCAAAATCAATGGAGTGGAAAATCCTTGAGCAGCATATTCTACTAAGAAAAGACTAAAATTTGAAATCAGAAGAGCTGGATGATTCTTGGTTCTGCCTTTCACTTGTAATAAAATCTTGGACACATTCCTTATTGTCTCTAGATTTTAATATCCTCACCGCTAAAGTAGGGCTAGTAATATTTACTTGATTGAGTCAGCAAATATTTTTTGAATGTCATCCATGCACTGGGCTCTGCTGTAATTCAAGAGATTATGCCATGCTTTCCTCTTTCAAGGCATTTATAGCATTATTTTACTGAATAAATGAGAGCAAGAGTGTGAAGAACTTAGTACACTACAAATGCCTAATGTAAAATCTTATTGTTCTTTGCATAGTAGCTGGCCTTGAACATGGATTAAGTGAGCCTCATCTACTCTTGGAAAGAAGACAGGGTAACTCCATGCTAAATGGAATCTTGCCCTGAGAAAAGTCACTGTCATTGATTTTGGCATCTGACTAGTGGGTTGCAGTTACAACAGGTATTTTTCCTCAAAATACTTTTGATCTCTGGGGAATTCAAATTATATTTTCATTTCAAGAAAATATTGATTTAGCTGCAAACCAGGGTATCTAAAAGGGATGGTCAGAATACTTGCTCAATGAACAGCATTCAGGTGTGTGATATAAAAAACAATAAAGGTTGAGATAAAAAAAAAACAGTCCTTTTAAAGATTTTTTGACATCAAATGATTTGTTGCCTTACAACAGGTAGTTGTTTTGGTTTGTTTTGCTTTGCTTTTTAATGAATAGAGCTCTTAAAACTCCAGCTCTGAATAGATAGTAAATTTCCTCCTAAGGAAGTTGGGCACTATTAGCAGTGAAGGCTGCGGGCTTCAAAAGTTATTGGATTTTGTTCTGATAAAACAATTTCATTCTCAAATGGAAGGTGTCATTTCTTCCTTATTAAATTTCCCAGTTATTCTTTCACCTTGGGTTTTTATGTTGCCTCCTATTTATTTCTGGACTTATTCACTCAAAATATGGGAAGGCACAAGGGTTTCTATCAAGTCCCATACATCCCACAGCTATCAGAAACCGACAGGAAAGGACAGAACTCACACTCAAAATGGCTTCTGCTGGCAAACCAGGGTAAAGCTCTGAGGGAGAACTTCCATCATCAGAAGACAAATGGCCCTCAAGTGTCACTGCGTCTGTCAGTCAGTCTTCATGTCTGTGTATTTTCAGAAGGGAGTGATGCAAGCATGGTGTCCCTCCTCCAACATTTTGTGCTAGGTTCCCATTGTCTTCCCGTGAAACACCAAGTCACCTAAAACTGGAAAGAGAAAACTGGTCCATGTGCTTCAGGTTTTGAAATAGTCCAGTTATGTTTCTGTATTACTTTGCAATATGTATTTTCCTTAAGATTCAATTTACAAAGTTAAATATCTATTCTAGTTTAAATTATCTGGTCCTTTCACCTTTGCCCATGCTACTTTACTACATGTCCCGACCCTGCCAACATAGTCAAATTTTAAAAATGTTTTTATTTCCACAGGTTATTGGGGAACAGGTGGTATTTGGTTACATGAGTAAATTCTTTCTTTCTTTCTTTTTTTTTTTTTTTTTTGAGACAGAGTCTCACTCTTGTCACCCAGGTTGTAGTGCAGTGGTATGATCTCGGCTTACTGCAACCTCCACCTCCCAGGTTCAAGTGGTTCTCCTGCCTCAGTCTCCCGAATAGCTGGGATTACAGGTGCCTGCTACCATCCATTTTTAGCAGAGATGGGGTTTTACCATGTTGACCAGACTGGTCTCGAACTCCTGACCTCAGATCATCCACCCTCCTCAGCTTCCCAAAGTTCTGGGATTGCAGAACCACTGCACCAGCCCTGAGTAAGTTCTGCAGTGGTTTGTGAGACTTTGTTGAAGCCATCACCCCAGCAGTATACACTGCACCCAGTTTGTAGTCTTTTATTCCTCACCCCCTTCCCACTCTTTCCTCTGAGGACCCAAAGTACATTCTTATGAATTTGCATCATGGTAGCTTAGCTCCCACTTAAGAGTGAGAACAAAGGATGTACGAATTTTTACTTAATTTGTTGATGACTTCCCTGTGTACAGTCAATTCTTACTGCCTCTAAAGAAGCAATCTCTGATGCCATTACTTTATTCCTTAAAAGACTTATTGAGCTCACAATTCCCACTATGGTCTTCAAGACAGGCTGTTTATCCTCCCACACAATTTCGCCTCATTTTCCCATTGGTCCTTGCTCAGTACCTCTCATTTGGTTTAACTAGTTTACTTCCTGGAATAGCTGTCAACTGGATAATTCCAGCCTTATTTATGCTATTTATTCCAACATGTTAGATTCCTTTCAGTCTTCTAAATCTAGTATATCAACTGCTTTTTCTAGAAAAACTTCTGGGGACATATAGATATTTAGAGTCTCTATAAGAAATGTGCAGTGTATCAATTCAGGGAAATCTTGATAAGTGAGGTTTAATTATTTAATTATATAGAATCATTTTGTCCTCTTATCATAGTTTCATTTTGCTTCTCTTCATCTCTCCCTCCTTCCTACCCTCATTCCTTTTCTCCCTCCCTTCCTTCATTCCTTCTTCCTTTTCTTTCTTTCCTCCTCCCTTCTTCTCTCTCTCTTTCTTTGATACTTACCTTCCTTTCACTTAGACTTCTCAAAATATGGATGGAGAAAAAAAAGAAAAAGCAAAATTCAGATCTGCTGTTTTGGTAACTTTATTAGCATTCTGGCCTAAACATTTTTGTAATTTTTTTTAATGACTAAAATGAGCTGTATTATTTGGAATACGGAGATTTGTTATAGATTGTGAGCATCTGATTCTCTATTTTGGTACCTCTCTGTGTAGAACAAGGATTATTACTGAGCAGTATTGCATAATTATTACACTGCTAGTTAGATCACATCTTTAAATGCAAAAAGTATACACCAAAGCATTAACAATAACAAAATACAATTTCTGGTGTTGGTGGCACCACTTTCCTCAAGAGAAGATAGGTAGTGAACAAAACTAGTCAAGTAAACATTGTAGGTTAACAGATCAACAGTTTCAAGTGAATTCCTGCTAAACATCATCGTCTTGCACAGGTGTGTTAAGCCCTGACAATCTCCAGTGGATTCAAGGCATCTTCTTAGTTTTTCAATTATTAGGCATTTTTATTCATTAAATAAAATTTTATTGATGTCTGCTATTGATAACTCCCACAGAAGTGAGCACATGACTCAAAGAGGTCAGGTCAGAATTTTTTGGAGTGATCAATATGGATACAGATGAGACAGCCCTGCTCCTTCTGAGCTCTTAAATCCTAAAGAACTTTTAAGGCTAGAGCTGCAGGGGGACATCTTTGCAGACATATGGAGAGAGACTTTTGGGGGAATGAAGCCAATATAGAGAAAGTGGAGCCAAAAGAAGGGATAGAAAAAGACAGTTTCCAGAAATAAGTTACTGATGACATTAATAAGTCCCTAATTACCAGTAACATTAATAAGTCCCTAGATCCAGCCATACCTGAAGCACTATCCTTCATATTTCTCATGATGAGAGCCCATACATTCTTTTCTCATTTAAATAAGTTTGAGTTGTATTTCTGCCTTTTTAAACCAAAAAGCCCTGATCTTCTAAAACTTTCCTTATTATAAGAGTAAAAGCTAATTTAAAAAACAGAATGCAGAAAAGTACAATGAAACAAATTACATTTAACTATATGACAATGACATTTTTGTAGGGCAAAGCGGTAGACTTTTAGTAATTGTATACAGTTCAAGCTGCTAAAAGCAATATTAATAGTTTCTTCACTCAGAGACAATGTCTAGCAACATTTTGGAACACAATGTTCTGAAACTCCTGTGATATGTATTTCTAGAAAACATGCACTTTTAGAGTTTTTATTTTATTTGTTTTTATTTTTATTTTTTGCAGATAGAGTCCTGCTATGTTGCTCAGGCTGGACTTAAACTCCTGGCTCAAGCAACTCTTCTGCGACAGGCTTCTGAGTAGCTGGGGTTACAGGTGTGTACCGCCACATCCGGCTTTAGAGTGTTTATCTTTTCTCAGGAAAAAAGAGAGCATGATAACATAAACTTATTTTGTAACTTTTCTCACTACATAATATAACATCTAATAATGATTTAAAATTTTAAATCATTTTAGTGACTGAAAATTGTTCCACAGTATGAATAAGCCATAATTTATTTATTACATCTTCATTGTTGAATTTCTGTAGTGGATTCCCATTGTTTATATTATTTTTCAATTTTCATTATATGCACTATAATCACTATGTACATAACACTAAATGAACATGATAACATGACTCTGACTCATTCTTCCTTAATTACGTAAGAAAGGTGCCTTAAATTAAAATCATAGTGAAATCAAGGTAAGAGTTGGCTACCAAACCCCATATTTTGTCCCCATGATTTGCATATGATGTAAAGTATCTTGGCGTGTTTAATAAAATTTCTGTACCTTGCTGAACTAATTTTCAAGCTTCATGGGTTTTTCTCCAACAAGGAAAGAAGCATAGAAATGAAAGGTAAGGTTACTAAAGACAACTGGTCCAGGGTGAATAAGAACTCTAAGAAAAGGAGCTAAGCATCCCTTCCCAGTAAACAAATAGCATCATGTTACAGTAACAATTGCCCTGGTCCTTCCCATGAGAAGAACAGGGCATTCACAGTTGTTTTGCTCTCTTTCTGCTCCCACATTATTGACTTAGAGCATGACATATTTGTACAATTGGAACTAAGTCACCAAATGGGAAATGTCTAAATCAAGCTGCAATTAATGCGTCGTAAAGTGCTGGGTAATAAGCCACACATTACCTCCAGGAGTGACAAATTTTTAGAACTAAACCCCAGTGTAAGTCAGAAGCAGCAGAAGAAGATTGGAGAAAAAAAAAAAAAAAAAAAACAATCCTTGCCAGGTTATTGTGGGGTGTGAAAGCCACGCTGTTGTGGAAAGGCAGTGTGAATCCATATTATGCAGAAATCAATGGCAGCCCAATCTTTCCAAACTCCACGAGGCGCCATGTGACAAGGGCACAACGATTCTCCTAATCAAGCAGGTTGTGTGAAAGCAAAGAGTCCAGCTGAGCTTGATATATCCAGCTGGACTTTGTTTGCTACTTAATGGAGCAGGTCATAGTTATAACACCCCAAAGAAATCAACCAGCCTCGGCCGGAGGAGCATGCGGAAGTGTGGGAACTCCAGCAGCTCTATGTTAAATCACTTCTATAGGTCATCTGCAGAGAAAGAGCTCAGAGGAATAATAAAGGGGCATCATTCTGCTGTCTGTGTTTATGATTCTCCCTCCAGGGAAGGGAATCAGGGTGGGGAGAGAAAGCAATGTTATTGGAGAAACGTTTCATCTTTTTTTATTCTATGCATTATAAAGCTCTTGGCAGGGCATCGGCCACTAAACTTAGCTCCCCCTTTTTGAAAGCCACACATTACAGGGGTTTTTAAGTCAGAGTGATGGTGATAAAAGGCCAATTCAAGGCTTGGGGACAATTTTTCCTAACAACATGCTTTGCCTCTTTGCTTCTTTAAACACCTGCCGCTTTGTGCAGCCTCCTGAGATACAGCCTTCAAAGTACCCCTGGCTCTGAGTTGGAAGGGTGAAGTTCAAAGTTAATGCCACTCTCTATTGCCATGGCCGGGGGTGTGCAGCCACTGCCCTCACCTTGGCATGAATAATGTCACCGTCAGAATGCATACGGAAGTCAGGAGGGTGGGATGGGACTCTTCAACCTTCTTCAACAATGGACTGCTGACTTTGGAAGCACTGAGACCCCTCTCCAATTCTTGACAGAGTCCTTAAAAAGTGTCCCCATCACGAAAGCTCTTGGGATTTAAGCATGCTGTACAAAAGGTACCTGGCAAATAGATAACATGGATCAGTTAGGGAAGTGATGAGTTTTCTGACTACAAGGTGAACTGGGCCAGAGGAAGTAAGTGCTTTATTACATTTTCCTGCTTTCTCCATGGAATAATCTTTACTCACTGCTGAAGAGCTGGACATTGCAACCTGCAGAGATTTAGCCACTAAGATTTGGTGAAGATTCAGTAGGAAAAGCTGGAAGCCCTGATAATTAAGATGATGACTGTGTGAAACTTCATGTCTGGAGAGAATGTATCACACTGATCAAAGCACATTTGTCTGCTGAAACCTCCAAGTCGAATGGTCAGCATTCCCTTGGTCCCTTGAGCTGCAAGAGAAAACAAAAATGAGACGGTGAAGGTGTCCATCCTCCCACCCTTATAAGTCTGAAGTGAAGAGACAAAGGTCATACTACTGACCCTTGCTTTCATGTTGTGAGCAGAACAGTTTTAGGTAGACTGCAGCTTATACTTAAAGGAAATGACATAGGAAATTTGCATCTTTACTCTTTCATAATCAAAGATCAAAATATAAGAACACTGAGTCCCTGGATCTTGGCTGAATGAAATGTTCATCTTTTATATAGAAGGTACCATCGTGGAATGCAAAGAACACGGTGTGGCAAGTAAGGTGGGAGAGCTGGGTTCCAGTCTTGGCTCTGACAGTCCTGCTTAGAAACCCTGAGAAAGTCTCCTCACTTCTCCAGAGCTGAGTTTCTTTAACAGTAAAGTGAGAGGCCTAGACACCACAATTTTTAAAGCCTCACTTAACATCTTGTGATTACTCTGGATGCAGTCTGTCTTAGGAAGTGCCTTGGTGGAATTGAGAGGAAATTTTACAAGAGTGAGTCTCCCCATGATGACACCCCTCCCAGACAAGCCCAGCCCTGTTTTCTGGGCCCAGAGGCTTCCTTCCCACTGGAAGATAGCACTAGGCAGCTACCTGCTGTAGGCCATTCTCTTCTGAGGTTGTCCCTGCCATTGGAGGCTTTTCCTTCCTGGTTAGAGCACAGCTTTGCACCATTTGCATCTTTAATACTCCACAGTGAAAACTCACTGTTCAAATTAATCTCCCTGGGCAATGGAAATCCCTGAATGACAAAAAAGATTTCATATTTTTCAGCATAGTATTTAATTCATGAGTCAGGAAAGTTGAATTATTTAATCAGAAAGATTCAGAAACCACATGGCTAAAAAAGGAAGAGTTGACTTGTTTCACAGGCTGAATAATGACCCCCCCAAAGATGTCCCACATCTTAAACTCTAGAATCATGAGTGTTATTTTTCATGACAAATGGGACTTTGTAAATGTGTTAAAGATTTTGAGTAGGGAGATTATTCTGGATTAGCCAATTGGGCCTGATATAATCACAAGGGTTCCTGTAAAAGGGATATACAAGGTGTCAGAGTCAGAAGACAAGGCAATAATATAATGACAGAAGGTAAAGGTGGGAGTGATGGGGCCACAAACCAAGGAATGCCAGTAGCCTCTGGAAGTTGGACAAAGCAAGAAACAAATTATTTTCTAGAGTTTCCTAAAGAAACCAGTCCTGCCATCACCTTCATTTTAGCCCTTAAGGATCCATGCTGGACTTCTGACCTTCAGACTGTAAGATAGTAAATTTGTGTTCTTTTAAGCCACTCAGTTTGTGGTAATTTGTGACAGCAGAATAGGAAGCTAATGCAACTTATAGAGTTAACCAAAAAGCTAAATTTTCAAAATGGACATTCACTAAAGAGTTTGGTTCATTTAGATTTTATTCAAAAGTAAGTTGTCTAATGAATTAATGTTCTAAATATGTCTTTTCTCAAGCAAACCTAAGAATTCACAATTCATGACTTTTTTTCATATTCTTGCCAATCACCAGAGGTTTATTTACCATGATTTCCCACCATGTCATGGCTAGCAGCTGCCATTGCAAAATAGAATCACCCGAAACCGGACGTGTTTTTCCCCATTCAGAGCAATCAGTTCCTGTCCTCAGTGTATCAGTAACCTCTTGGAAGCAGCCTCTCAACGAATCTCTAAGTCCTTAATCTTCAAACTGCAGGTAGGAAAAGTTGGCCTCTTCCAACTCCCAGAATCCCCTGAGAAATACAGGCATGAGGTATTGTTAGTTCTCTATTAAGAAGAGAAACTGTGGAGGATTTGCTACCAAGCCAAGAGGAGCATAACTTTCAGATATCTGCTTCCTCCGCCTCCACTTCATTGCCCCAGGCCTTTCTTTGTAAGCTATTTCAGACAACCCTTCCTTGACTACTTGACTCATCTCAATGTGATTAAATTGAGAGAGTGTACTATGTGATTTAGGGTTGGATGTCCAAGGACGATATAAAGATCAATTTTAAAATAACCAAAAAGAAACAAATTTAAAAACCACCCTTCCTTAAAACTTCAAAAAGGTCAGTATCCTTAATTGGAGAGGCAGGTGTTAGATAACAGTCGTTGCTGAAAATTCTTTGCAGATGTCAGCTTATAACTCCACCAGAGCAATTTCAGTTAATATGGGCCTTGAGATGGAATAGTTACGTCCAAAAGCCCTGCCGTTGATTCTAAATTTGAGGCTCTTTCACAAAGTTGCACACAGATTTCACAGTTGATTATCTGCATGGGTGAATTTTCCACTGGGAGGCTGATTCTGGAATTTGCTATCTGTAAAGACATATACTGGACAATGACAATATAATTAATTTTAAAAGTTATCTATAAACCAAAGAAATTGTTAAGATCTGAAAAACTCTCAGCAAGCCTTTTTGTTCATTTGGTGTAAACCTTTAGATGTATGGAACTAAATTTTGTTTTTTCTTTCTCCTATTCCTGTTTCCTCCCCCTTCTCTTCCTCTTTTTTCTTCTCCTCTTCCTTCTTCTTCTTCTCCTTCTTCTTCTTCCTCTTCCTCTCCTTTTCGCCTTCGCCTTCGCCTTCTCCTTCTCCTTCTCCTTCTCCTTCTCCTTCTCCTTCTCCTTCTCCTTCTCCTTCTTCTTCCTCTTCTTCTTCTTCCACTTCTCCGTCTTCACACTTATTAAAGTTCCCATGATGTTTCAGGTATTTGTTACTATGTGACAAGTACCCCAAACCTTGGTCGGAAAAAAAAAACTTGATAAATAATAGCCTTTCCTCATGACGCTGTGAGCTGACTGAAGCTCAGCAAGGTGATTCTTCTGCTGGTCTTAACATAGTGTCCCTTATGGGGTTGTAGTCTGAAGGCTTCTGGAGTTGCAATATCCCAGATAACTCTGTGCATACATCTGTGGCTTTGAAGAAGATGGCTAGAATGTTGGAACCTCTCTCTCATACTCATTCTCCTTCTCTCTCTCTCTCTTCCCCTCTCCCCCTCTCCACATAGCTAGTTTGGGCCTCCTTATTGGGCAGCTGGATTCCAAGAATGAGCATTCCAAGAGGGCAAGTGGTGATGAGCAAACACTCATCTTCTGTAGACATTGTGTTTGCTAATACCTCATTGGCCAAACTCAGAGTCAGCATGGGAGGGGACCACCAGGGCTTGACTACCGGAGGTGTGAGTCATCGGGAGCCACATCCGAATACCCTTTGCATTCATGGTGCCTTTTCAGAAACAAACCCGGCTTTGAGCTTAATTTCAAGGACATATTCATAGTGTCTTCTTGAAGTGTGGCTAGCTCTAAGGTTTAGTCATTGTTTAGCCATGAAAACAAAAGGGTTGAGGTAATGAATTCATGATTATTGGTACTATCTCATATTTGGTTGTGACAGTTCATAGATTATGTCTTTTTGATGCTGGAGAAAGCACAAGACAGGAGTCAGGCTTCCTGGGTTCGTCGCTAAGGACCACATGATTCTCACTCGGTTTACAGAGTTAATTTTAAGGTCCAGTTGCATTCTAATAATCAGAAGTTGTTAAAATACGAGTTCTGATCAAGTGCATCAAATTTCTCTTGCCTTTACCTACTATGGGAAAGAGTTTGATTTTTGGTGCCTTAATTATTCCTACCCACTGTTTAAGTCAACAGATAGAAATATTCTTTTGCATTGTCTATTAAACACTTCAGTAAATGCTTTCTGACTTGGCTTTCCTAGGGACTGACTACCTTCCTGACAACTTGTTCTGATTGTAGAAACTAGGGCAGAGCTATATTGTTGTATAGTTATACTGGTGCATAATGAGTGTTCAACAAATAATTCTTGAAATTATTCTTGAATGCATGAAACACTAGCCATGCGATCTCAGCATATATTGACTTTTATCATTGGTTCAAACTAGTGAGTTTTTTTTTTTTTTTTTTAACTCTTTAAATGTTGACAAGATTATCTCTTAGATTAAAATTATGATAGGTCTTATTTTAAAATAGATTAGGACAGAACTTTGGAACATTTTCAACCACACAATAATTTATCCAAAAGGAAAACTTTCCCTTTGTCATCTATTAAGGTTATTAAAAAATAATCAAGCAAAAAACTTGCTAAATTAAAAAAAAGTCACCCAAAGTCAGAACCTGAAGAAAGTGTGGTGACTTCTGTTATTAACAGCTGCCTATTCAAGGTCTTTGTAAGTGGTTACTGTACAAAGAAATTGCTAACCACCATGGTTTTTACCTGTGATTCTGAAACATGCTGATAAAATACTCTCATTTTCCTCTCTTTCTTGGACTATTAGCATTATTCTGCTATATTTGGAGCTGAGCTCGAACCAAATCAATAAAGTCATTTATTATAAAGAAAACAGATTTAAGAAACAACAGACGACTGCTCTGATAAAACATAGCAAGCTCAAAGTATGAATGCAGTGTTGAGTGAAGGATTTGATTTATATGCTGTACAGAAAAATTCAGTAAGCAGGAATGAAAGTTTTTATTGTCTTGTCTATGAATGACTGTTCATAAATATAAAATTAGTATTTATTAAAATAAATTTAGCATTTTATTATAAATATGGCCATTGTAAATAACAACCTTTTATTATCTTCCTCTTGCAATGCTGCCTTTTAAATTTTAATCACCTCTGTAAAGTAGCTGCCTCAGTTTGCCAAGATTTACGTAAAAATAAATATCCATTTATGATCCAATTTATGCTTTACAAATTACTCACCATTTAAAAAGCTTTTTGTCTGCAAGAGGAAATAGTACTAAAGGAGCAAGGTGGGGGAATCCCATGTCTCAAATACCATCTGGTGTCAGGAGTGATGAATCCTTAGCTGCTGTGAGACAGCAGGGTCTATACCACACTGTTTCCTAAATGCTGAAATTATTAGCATTTCAGTTTGGGAAGGGCTAGGTTCTTTTACCGAGGGGCTCAGCTGTTTCCTGTGAATGGTGACTCAGGGATGATGGAGACTTCTTGCTGCAAAATATCTTCCCACCCAGATGCCAAGGCATTTGGAATTTTTCTTTTGGATCTGGTTTCCTTTAGCGTTCTTTTGCTTGTTTGTTTTGTTGTTGTTGTTGTTGTTTTTCTGGAAACTGAGAAAGCATGTTAATCGTTCTGGGAAAGGAGGAATTAAGTCAGGTTAACGGTATATAGATGAGATCTTCCCCTACAGGATTAAGGCCAGGGCTGCAGACAGAAGCCAAGAAAAAGAGGAAAGAAAGGAAGGCTCTAGAAAAGCCCAAGGGAGATAGCAGGAGACAGGCCAGGACACTGATGAGGAGCTGGGCCTTCCACATGGTTTTGTCAGGTTAAACCCTGCAAACTGTAAGTAGTAGGAATAGCAGTTTACTGCGGGGTGACAACCAGACCAAGAAGTGACACACGAAAGTCAATGAGAGGAACGTTTCCTCAACTGCGGTATATTTCGATGATAGGTGAAAAGAATAATTTGATACTTTAAGCCCTGAGTTTTGACCTCGGAGTAACTCTGACAACCTCTACCTTTAGCACCCAGCCCCATGGTCACTTGTCGCAGAAAGGATGCTCTTGGTGCTGCATTGACCTGCACGGTCCCAATCAGCTGCCATTTTTTATGATGGCTAATTGGTTAGCAATCATGTGCTTTCTTCATAAATCATAATTGTTAACATTTATAAAATCAATATGACAAGTTATTGAGTTCTCAAAAGTTAAATCAGCAATTATTTCTCATTGGAACTTAACCTGCTTCCTCCTTTTGTTCTTCTAGACATACATACATGCATGTGTGTATACATACATGCATGCATACATAGATACATGAAGGCATGCATGCATATATATGTACATACAGATGTGTATGTGCATATTTGTTAGTATATATTTGTCAACATAAACTAGTATACTGACTTACAATGTATGTTAATGTAACTGATAAAATGATTTACATTGATTAAAATTTCATTTCCTCTTTTAACATTTGTAGTTGTATTGGTTAGGCTTCAGCCAGGGAAACAAGATCCAATCTCAGTGCATAAAACTGAGGGATTTTAATGCTGAGAATTGATTACTGGAGTGACAGAAGAGCTGAGGAGTGCTGGTGAGAATGAGGGATTAACAATACCAGAAAGCCCCTACCACCCCACGACTAGAGGACAAAGAAGAGTCCAGGGGCTGGATGTATCAGTGGAGCCTGATCAGATAGGCCTGTTTGTGGATCTGGAGTGAAGATGGAGACACATCTGTGGTCAGAGTCACTGCATAAAGTTGGGGAGTGATGGGGAAATACTCTGACTTCTGACTTCTCCCTTTCTCCCTTCCACTTTATAATTCCCCATCAGTGCTTCCCACTGGAAGCTGGGACCTCTGCGACATGAAGCCTGGAAACCCAAGTGTATTAATCCATTTTCATACTGCTATAAGAACTGCCTGAGACTGGGTAATTTATAAAGGAAAGAGGTTTAATTGACTCACAGTTCAGCATGACTGAGGAGGCTTCAGGAAACTCATGGCAGAAGGTGAAGAGGCAGGAAAGCACCTTCTTCCCAAGGTGGCAGGAAGAAGAAGTGCTGGGCAAAGGGGGAAGAGCCCCTTACAAAACCATCAGATCTTGGGAAAACTCACTCACTGTCACAAGAACAGCATGGGAGAAACCGCCCCTATGATTTGATTACCTCCACCTGGTCTCTCCCTTGATACATCGTGATTATGGGGATTATGCGGATTACAATTCAAGATGAGATATGGGTGGGGACACAAAGCCTAACCATATCACCAAGTCTTTAAAAAATCAGCCTCCCCACCTTTCACTAGAAGACAGGAGAAGAATGGACCCAAGGCCAGACAGGTCTAAGCAAAGACCATGGTCTTTTGTGCAGCTTGTTCAGAGGTACAAAAGGTCTTGTTAATCATGTCTGTAAGTTCCGGAGGTGGCAGGTTCAACAGAAAAGATGTGATAAGTGTGGACAGAGCCAGATTTCAGATAGGATTCATTATATACACATCCATGCAACTGAATGGTAGCCCAGGGTGCCAGATACCCACAGGCTATCCAGTCCACCAGGCTTCAATGTCAATGCCACTGCCAGTGACTGGGAAGTTCAGCAGGACCCAAGGATATCTTGGTTTTGAATTTCTAGCTTCCAAAACAATAAGAAAATTGATTTCTGTCATTTTAAGCCCCAAGTTTATGGCAATTTGTTTCAGCAGCCCTGAGGAATTATCACAACAAGAAAGTGCTAACTAAGGCTGTGTGTGTGCTGAATGCCCCTTCGTTTGAGAGTGTGGAGTTAACCAGAAGTGATTTACCAGGAAGCCAATGACACCTGTGCTCTGGGGACCCTCACCTACTTAGCTCTGTCAAGGCAAGGTATTCCCATAGTCATATTTTTAAATGATATCACACTAATACATTTTAATAATTGAATTATCAAAAACATGGCAATACGATCTTTTCTTAGCAATTGATTAAGTCTATTGACCCTTTCCACTTGGGCACACTTTCCTTCAAGTCAGGAGGTGCTGGAGTGCCTGTGAGCACCCTTTCAGCTAACGGGATTTGGGATGGGAAGCTTGGTTTATATTTGGAGGAATTTAATGTGTGTAGTTCACAGGGATCTCTGGATTTGGTTTAGAGATTGCTGGAAGTCCTAGTGTTAGACTGGCTCTCAGGAGTTCTCCTATTGCTCACGGAGGGAAAGTCTGAGGTTATACAGTGAAATGCAGGTATCCCATAGCACTAGATGCTGCAAGGATATGATCGACAGCAGAGAAACAATAAGGAATATGAAACCAGAAGCTAGTTTGTGTGATATCTTCGGATGACCAGATGTGTAACTGGTTAAGAATTATGTCTGTAACAGCTCATACAAGAAATTTGCTAAAAGTTTTTCTAAATTTGAAAATGATCCTAAAAATATACATGATATTTTCAATAACTAGTTGTGAACTTGACAAAAATATTTTAAAATTATCAACAATAAAAATGCATTTTAATCAATTATTCTAGAGGAATGATTAAATCCTTTAATCATCTGTATAAAAACTGTATTATAAAACCCTTCTTATAAGGAATGGAAATGAGGTGGATGAGCCAAAAGATGTAGAAAAAACCGTATTATAGAAGTGACTCAGTCCATTACTTAATACAAATATTGTGTCATTTGTCTGGATTTCAGGATGCCTGGGGAATTTGTCACCTTTAAAATGTGTAATTTGTTTTAAATTCTTCTTCTTCTTCTTGTTTTAAATAAATATTCACTTTTGTGATTACATTTAGTATTTTTAATTTTGTACTTTTTTCTTACAGAGGGCCTCCCAAATTGTACAAGTGTCAGGTCACCCAGAGTCTAGATCTACCCTTGGTGAGGAGAGAGAAAAGCTACTGTGTGAGCAAAGTACAGCCACTACAAGACAGCAATTCAAAATTCCTAGACTATCCCTTCCATTTGGAAGTTCCGGAGGCCATTATTTTCAGTCCGCTGCCATAGCTGCCCTGCTTCAGTCTCACCAGCCCTCTCTCCATCTCTCCCCACTTCCAGGCCCCCAACTCCCTTTTGCCTCAGTTGGCCAGTGCAAGAAGCTACTACCTTATTACTCTGTTTTGCAAGTTAAGTTTGATTTAAGCCCCATTCCATATGAGGTTGAAGCCTTGATTTTTGTATCCAAGAACCCCAAAAAGGAATTTTCTACACTTGATCTTAGCCAAAAGACCAAGAAGTGGTGCCAATGTGGAATTTTCTTACCAAAAAAGCTATCTTCCTCTGATCTACATGCTTAGGCACACCCAAAATGTGCAGGATCTTAACACTTGCACTTCTGTTTCCATGGCATAGGCATGTGGCTGGGAAGTGGTGGCTCACTCAGGCTTTATGTTTTCCAGCACTTCACCTCCCATTGATAGGGTTTTGCTCCCTCATTTGCAGTTCTAGTCTGGACTTATTGTCCGGATTCTAGACTCTTATATCCAACGTCTTATTTGATATCTGTCCCCCTTGGTCCAGCTATGCATTCTGAGAGAATTCTTCTCAATGGAATGAAAGAGAAAATAATGCTTAATTTCTTGGCTTGATGTGGATTAGCTTTCTCCCTCCCACACACCTACTCTACCCATGCTCCTCCATGCATTTTCCACCGTCTGGTGTAGAAATGACACTCAGAGTTGAAAGCTGCATATTGAAAAATATACCAGGCTGGGTTCCTTGAAGTACGATATGGAAAAGGGCTGTCAATCTGGTCGCCTGCCCAGTGCTATTATGTGATCAAGAAATCATCTTCTAGTGTGTTAAGCCACGAAATGTTGGGCTTTACTTCTTAAAGTAGCTAGTTACCATTAACTCAAGCAACCGTTTAGTGTTTGATGTTACCAAATTTCTAGACAAAATTCTTTTCTTCTCTGATTTAATGAGCCAGGAAGGTTTTTATTCTTTTGTTTATATTCTCTCTTATCGTCTTTAAATAATAATAATAACAATACTTATAACAATAAAAGTATTGTAACACATATTTTTAATGAGTGCTTGCAATGTGCCAAGCTCTATTTTTTTTTCCTTTTTTTTGAGACAAGTCTCGCTCTGTCACCCAGGCTGGAGTGAAGTGGCATGATCTCTTATCACTGCAACCTCCACACCCCAGGTTCAAGTGATTCTCCTGCGTCAGCTTCCCAAGCAGCTGGGACTATAGGCATGTGCCATCACACCTGACTAATTTTTGTATTTTTAGTAGATACTGGGTTATACCATGTTGGCCAGGCTGGTCTCAAGCAATCCACTCGCCTCAGCCTCCCAAAGTGCTGGGATTATAGGCATGAATCACCATGCCCAGCCCTGTGCTAAGCTCCTAATGTGTGCTATGTCACTGTATCCTCAGGTGGTTCTATTTGATCTCCATTGTCCAGGGAAAGAAGCTAAAGCAGAGAGAAATTAAATCACCTCAGGTAGAGTCAGAATGAGAGGCCAAGGGGCTAAGCCCTCACAAAACCCAGTACTGACCCATTATGCAAAGCTCAGTCCAGTCTCCCTTTTCCATATTTAGACTCAGATTTTTCTTGGCTTAACATTCTTGTCTTGTCTCCCCTATTCAAATATACACTAATGGGTTCCTTTGCCCTGCTGATCTTCTCAGCCACAGAGTGCTCTGAAAATATGGAAAAATCCATGGTCCTGAAGTTGCCAGGATTCTCGGTTTCTCACATTATTTTATTCATATGTACAATAGAGATCAAGGAACCTGACTCACTACCTCAGAGTGAGAAGAAGGAATGAGTTCATGTCTCTACAATCTGTGAAGCTCTGTGGAATGTGGGGCTAGATTAATAGGACCTTTATTAGTTATGCTACTTACAAGCCCCTTCAGTCTTCACTTTCCACCAGACTGTGTGAACAGGACACAGTCTCCCTCTGCTCTATCTCTTCCATGGGCAGGCTGCCCATTTCAGCTTGGGCTATGCTTCTGAAATGTCAGCCGAGGGGCTGCGGGAGCTGGAGAAGGATTTGGGAACAGGATGTACCCAAGGCATTGCTTTCATAAAGATGAGAGTTCCACTTGTTCAGCACATCAGTGGAGTCCAGTGGCTTGGACAGAGCCCATTTCTTGCTGCTGCAGAAGCCTGAGGGACTTCTACTTCCTGTACAAGATTGTTCAGGGCAGGCCCTCTTCAGGGAGGAGGAGAAGATGATTTCTCCATTTTGTTCTGTCATCCCAAGGAATCCATCTTCCTGAGCCAAAGAGTAAAGCTCAAAGTTATCTCTACCAAAATTCACTTACTCTCAAAACTTTTTTTCCCTCTCCATTCTCTTATGAGCCACCATGGTAAGGCCCAGTGGATACTGACCTCTCCCGGCACCAATGGCTCCCACACCCGAGGGCCAACAGCTAATTATTCTTCCTCCTCCAACTCCACTGACCAGCTGTACTCAGCACAGTCTTTCCTCCTTGGACACTTCTTTATTTCACCATTCTTCTCTTTTCCCTCTGCTGCAGTAACTGCCCTGTCTCCTTTGCTAGATCCTCCTCAGATCCACGACCTCTAAACATTGGAGTACTCCAGAGATCAAGGACCACCCTGTTTTGTCTTCTGTCTAAAATCCCACCCTGGGAGATCCCACCTAGTACATGGCCTTAAATGTCATCTGTATACCAGTGACTGTCATAGTTGCTGATCTGGCCTGGACCCACTCATTGAACTCTAGAATGCAGCTGCCTGTTTGGCCTCTCTTCAGTTGAGATCTGCATCTGGAACCTGTCCAAAATTAAGCTCTGATCCCCACCCCCAAATTGTTCTTCCCACTGTTGGCTCCCACTGTTGGTTGCTCAGGTCCCAGACCCTGGAGTAACTGTGACTCTTTTTCTTATACCCCATATGTAAATCTCACATTCCCACTGGAATGTGACAATTTATCTCTGCTTCCCAGCTAATTCCTCAGTCTGAGCCTGTCCCACCTGGAATATTATTGTTACCTCCTAGCTGGGCTCTCAGCTTCCACACTGTGCTCCCCATATTTGTTCCCAACATAGTAGCCAAATGGTTTCCTTGAAAACCTAAATGAAATCGTATAATCTTTCTGCTGGAAATTCTCCAGTGGCTTCCCAAATCGTGCAGATCCAAATTTGTGATCTAAGCTTATGATCTTCCCTCTCACTGTCTCTCTGATCTTACCACCCACTCCCTTCCCTCTTATCCCTCCTCTCCCACTGTAGTGACTTTCATGACCAACCTTGAATATGCCCAGCATGCTCTTGCCTCAGGGCCTTTGACTTGCTCTTCCCCTCCTTCAAACAATCTTCCACCACATGTCCACATGACTGTTTCTTTATCTTTGTTCAGTTCCCTGCTTAAATGTTATATTATGATAGAGGACTTCCCTAGTCACCACATCCAATAAAGCATTTTTCCATTAATCTATCATTCTCTGTGGTCTTACCTGGCCTTATTTCTTTTTAGCATTTTATGATAACTTGACAAATTCAGTATTATTTATTTTGTTTATTACTTCTTTCTTTCCTTGAAGTGTAGAATATAGCTTTATTTTTAAAAATAGCTTCCTCTGTTTTGTGCACCACTGTGTTTACATGGGAGTCACTGCTTACATGGGAGTCACAACAAATGTATGTTGAATTAATAAATACATTTCTTCCCATTAGTAGAAGTTAATGTGTGCATGTATCTGTGTATGTGTGTCTGTGTGTAATGTGTGTTGTATCTGACTCATCAAAGGCTGTGTGCATAGGAGGTTAGATTTCACTCTCTTCTCAGAAAATCAATGTGTTTTTCCCTGTGTCCTTTCTGCCACCAAAGCCCTAGTGAAAGGAGCAGAGTCAATGTATTTATGTATTTCTGGAAAGAGGATATGATGTAAGGGAGGATATTGCTGCACAGAAAAGAGGAAGGGAAAGCTCATCCCTCTTGGTCTAAGATGATGTATGTAAGGGAAGGGAGTCAGACAGAGATGAGACCAGATACAAACATGCTGGACTCACCCTCTGCACCTGCCCTCCCACCCCAGGGGAAATTATGAAAATTCTAAGAGTACAGAAAGTTTCTTCATTTCTTATTTCACATTTTGAGAAAGGATAATTTCACAAAATGATCTCTTACCTTCTCTATACAAATCTATGCAACAGAATGAAATTGCTGCTATGGTGGCATGGTTAGGAGGGGGACAGCTTGAAATTAGTGCCTTAGAACACCATCGAGTTCACTATGCCTTCAAAAATATCTAGAAGTCCCAACTTGCTTTGTGGAGGTACACAGAAGGAAGGTGATGGTGCTTCTGGTAGTGAATTACTGAGGAATCACTGCAGGGATGGTGAAGTGGCCTTGTTGCCAGGGCCTATTGAAAAGGTTGTCTGGGCTAAAGAATAAATGAAAATAACTTTCAGACCTCATAGATGAACAGAACAAGCAAAAGTTGAAGCATAATGTGTCACCTGAGAGGAACAGAAAATACTTGCTGTGCCAAGAAGGAAAAGACCACAGATCTACCAGTTGCAGATTTCAGCAGTAATGCCAAAAGGACAAGAAGTGACCAGCAGAACAATTAGGCCATTGCAACAGAAGCCAATTACAACCCATGTGCCAACTCATGACCTCTCTCTCCTGCTGGTACAAGGATATGGTGAGTTACCTCACATATTCATTCACCCAGAGATGATATTTGAGACATTTAACAATGGTATGGCACAAGTATTGATACTGTCCACATGATGATTTAATTCTTTTTTCCCACTGCCCTGAGGTCAGGATGATTATTTTCCTGTATTTGTTTTATGTAATATAAATTTTATAGCTTTTTCTTTCATCATCAGTTCTCTTTATATATTTCAAATTAATTTTTGTATATAGTGTGAGGCAGGGATTTAATGTGATACTTTCTCCATTATTGATCCATAAAACTTCCAAAAGGGTCTACATTTTTCATCATGACTCTTAGGAATATGGCAAGGGGTAAGATTTCTTATAGTGAAATGGGTTTGGTGAAATATTGGTGGCCGTTTGTATATATGAATTATTTGTAAATCAAGTGTTTGCAAGTTGGATGGTTTATGCCTCTTCCTCATATTGTACATTAGTGCTCCATGCTTTAACCTTTTCATTTCCAGGTCTTAGCATCTATAATTTGACATATTGAGTCAAGTACGTTGGCTGGTGGTGTTACACCAGGAGATATCAATTGTCCAAGTTCCTCTGTGGAACCAAAACAGAAATTAACTCTGGTTAAGTATATGACACATTTGCCTTTCCACATTACTTTGATAGAAAGGAACCTCAAGGCACAAAAAAACTGCATATCAGAAAGAGTGAAATGAAATCTCCAAGAGCCTGATACTCTTAGGAATTTCTTTGCACTGAGTCCATACATTTTGTGGCTAAACAATAAGGATTTATTCAGCATCTATGAAATGAATTTCAAGTTTACAAAGCTTTAAAAAATAGCAAAATCCCCGGATTTCTGCAATAGAGAAACCAGAATTTCACTTAATTTGTTGCTCATCATTTTGGCCTATAAACTCAAATACTTATTAACACTGTAAATATGCCTTTTTACTGTCTGTCTGACAGCACCCATGCTTTCTGTGCTGTCTCCTTAAACATTTATGAGTATTCATGAATATGCAAATACACAATCTAATGTCTGCAAATGGTTGCAAGTACAAATGCTATGTTAATATTTCATACAGTGATGGGAGCAAATCAACAACCATAAATTTTGGACAAATATGTTGCCTCATTAATAACTAATGAGGCAGTGCATAGAGCTGAGGATTTGGCATTTAATGCTAAAAGTGGTATTTAAACAGAGTCAATCAGGCAAGGCCACTGCTTCCAAAAATTGACTAAGGTCTGCTTCTTCCAGAGTGGTTTCTGTTTGGAGGAGAGGGAAGGTTTTTGAGAACAGAGTGATTCTTAAGTTGTTTTAAAAGGTGAAACTCCATTACATGGTAGAAATCAAAATTATTCTTATGACCAATGAATTTAATAAAAGTAGACCTTTATGAACAAGAAGTGTATTTGATTTGGTGTTCCGCTTTCCGGAGAGTTGATGAAGATGTGTAAGATCAACTAGGGATCGTTTAAATACTTAGTATTATGTTGGTGTAAAAGTAATTGTGTTTTTTGCCATTAAAAGTAGTAGCAAGACAGAAATGTATACAGCCAAGGATTTGGAAGGGCTAACCCCTTCACCCCTCATGAGACTAATGCTAAGTGAATTGCCTTTATAAAGGAGCTAGGCCAGTTCTGAGACTCATAACTGGTTCTTGATCCCAGCCCTTCCACAATTTACCATGTTCCTAATTCTGTGAGGCACCAATCTTTTGTCTTGGTTAATTAAATATTGAAGCTAAAACTCATAATTACTATATATTTGGGACATTATGTCAGATATTTTAAATAGAAAAAAAATACCAATACTAGGCTGAAAAGTTACATTATATCTCTGGGTGTCAGCATATTCATTTATAAATTGGACCAATCTCTAAGTTTTAAAAACTTTCAAGGGACTCTTCCTTGGATGAGATACTAGATGTTTAGAAACTTTTCAGCTTTGCTGAATTATCATGAACAGCATCCATGGCCATTTGGTAGGCCTGAGGAGTAGAATGTATAGTAGATTGGATAAACTAGTATTGGCCATACAGTATATCCTGGAAGGTTCTCTTCAAAAATCAGTTCTTAATGTTGGCTTAATTGTTTACCACTTGCTTTTCTCTTCATGGAAATCACCATAATCCTTTCAGTAGTAGTAGTACTTTACTATTTTCAAAGTGCTTTTTAAACATTTTACTTTATTTCATCTTCAAAAATTGCCCCATAAGTATGTATGATTATCCATATTTTACAGATGAAAAACCCCATCTCAGACAAGTTAAGTTGCCTGCTCAAGGAAAAAATAAAATAAAATCGGATTATTTGAAGCTATGAAAGTTGGAGTTTATTATTATATGCATCTTTATAAAATACCATCTTAAAAGTATTCTTGACTTTTTAAAATAGGTTTCTTTGCTGCTGATATACCTAGGCCAATTTACTTGCATCCTCTTTATTCAGATTTGCTTTTGGCCAGCCTGATTCTCTTCATTACTTAAATCCATATCCAAGTATGAAATCAAGTATTTAGAGATCAACAATAATTTATCTGATAATGTATTTCATGTCCAGTGAAATAATGTGTTAAGGCACCCCTTAGTGAGGATTCTTGTGGTAATGGAACTATTTTGTATCTTGACTATGGAGATGATTGTAGGAATATGCATGCATGATAAAATGACATAGAGCTAAAGACACACACACACACAATCATGCATATTAGTGCATTAAAACTAGTGGAATTCATACAAGATCAGTGGACTGTAACAAAGCTAATTTCCTGGTGTGATATTACTATACGTATGCCAGGTGTTACCTTTGTGGGAAACAGAGTAAAAGGTACACAGATTCTCTCTGCAATGTTTCTTAGAACTATATGTGCATCTAGAGTTATCACAAAATTAAACTACAATTTACAAAATTATAGTTAAAATAAAAAAAGACCCTTGTGATTAGTTAATATTAAATTGTCTATATAATTCTTGAGGACACCTTGGACCCAGAGGAGCATAAAGCGTGTTTCAATATGCTTTATGCTCTCACTGTGAGCCATTACAACTGTGAGTGTGTTAGTGGGTGTCATGGAAGATGTGTTAGCCTTAAAGACGCAGACATTAACTGAACACTTCTATTTTCCAGCAGTGTGATTTTGAGCAAGCCTCTTTCTACATTGAGTCTTGACTTGACTTGCCAGGTCTATGGTGAGATTAAAATAGGCCTAGCTCTTAGCATGTAGTAAGACACCACCTCTCCATCTCCACAACCCTTCCAAATTTGCCTCTTTTCCTACAACCACAGTAGATATATATTGTTTTAAATTTTCCTTTAAAAATATTTTTGATCTCCCCACCCCCACTTTTTTAAAATTATACTTTAAGTTCTGGGATACATGTGCAGAACAAGCAGGTTTGTTACATAGGTATACATGTGCCACAGTGGTTTGCTGCAGCCATCAACCTGTCATCTACATTAGGTATTTCTCCTAATGCTATCCCTCCCATTAACCTTCCACCCCCTGACAGGCCCCACTGTGTGTTGTTCCCCTCCCTGTGCCCATATGTTCTCATTGTTCAACTCCCACTTATGCGTGAGAATATGTGGTGTTTGGTTCTCTGTTCCTGCATTAGTTTGCTGAGAATGATGGTTTCCAGCTTCATCCATGTCTCTGCAAAGGACATGAACTTATTCTTTTTTATGGCTGCATAGTATTCCATGGTGTATATGTGCCACATTGTCTTTATCCAATCTATCATCGATGGGCAAGTCTTTGCTATTGTGAACAGTGCTGCAATAAATATATGTGTGCATGTGTCTTTATAGTAGAATGATTTATAATCTTTTTGGGAATATACCCAATAATGGGATTGTTGTGTCAAACAGCATTTCTTGTTCTAGAGCCTTGAGGAATCACCACACTGTCTTCCACAATGGTTGAACTAATTTACACGCCCATCAACAGTGTAAAAGCGTTTCTGTTTTTCCATATCCTCTCCATCATATGTTTCCTGACTTTTTAATGATTGCCCTTCTAACTGGCATGAGATGGTATTTCACTGTGATTTTGATTTGCATTTCTCTAATCACTGGTGATAATGAGCTTTTTTTCATATGTTTGTTGGCCACATAAATGTCTTCTTTTGAAAAGTGTCTGTTCACATCCTTTGCCCACTTTTTGATTTTTTTTTTCTTGTAAATTGGCTTAAGTTCCTTGTAAACTCTGGATATTAGACCTTTGTCAGATGGATAGACTGCAAAAATTTTCTCCCATTCTGTCGATTACCTGTTCACTCTGATGATAATTTCTTTTGCTGTGTAGAAGCTCTTTAAATTAATTAGATCCCATTTGTCAATTTTGGCTTTTGTTACTATTGCTTTTGGTTTTTTAGTCATGAAGCCTTTGCCCATGCCTATGTCCTGAATGGCATTGCCTATGTTTTCTTCTAGGATATTTGTGGTTTTAGGTCTTATGTTTAAGTCTTTAATCCATACTGAGTTAATTTTTGTATAAAGTGTAAGGAAGGGGTCTAGTTCTAGTTTCTGCATATGGGTAGCCAGTTTTCCCAACATCATTTATTAAACAGGGAATCCTTTCCCCATTGCTTGTGTTTGTCATGTTAGTCAAAGATCAGATGGTTGTAAATGTGTGGTGTTTTTTCTGAGGCCTCTGTTCTGTTCCATTGGTCTATATCTCTGATTTGGTACCTGAGCCATGCCATTTTGGTTACTGTAGCCTTGTAGTATGGTGAGAAGTCAGGTAGTATGATGCCTCCAGCTTTGTTCTTTTTGCTTAGGATTGTCTTGGGTATCTGGACTCTTTTTTGGTTTCATATAAAATTTAAAGTAGTTTTTCCTAATTCTGTGAAGAAAGTCAATGGTAGCTTCTTGGGAATAGCATTGAATCTATAAATTACTTTGGGCAGTATGGCCATTTTTACAAGACTGATTCTTCCTATCCACGAGCATGGAATGTTTTTCCATTTGTTTGTGCCCTCTCTTGTTTCCTTGAGCACCGGTTTGTAATTCTCCTTGAAGAGGTCCTTCACATCCCTTGTAAGTGATATTCTTAGGTATTTTACTCTCGTTGTAGCAATTGTGAATGGAATTTCACTCATGATTTGGCTCTCTGTCTATTATTGCTGTATAGGAATGCTTGTGATTTTTGCACATTGATTTTGTATGCTGAGACTTTGCTGAAGTTGCTTATCAGCTTAAGTTTTTGGGCTGAGACAGCAGGGTTTTCTAAATATATAATCATGTCATCTGCAAACAAAGATAATTTGACTTCATCTCTTCCTATTTGAATATTCTCTATCTCTTTCTTTGGCCTGACTGCCCTGACCAGAACTTCCAATACTATGTTGAATAGGTGTGGGGAGAGACGGCATCCTTGTCTTGTGCCAGTTTTCAAAGGGAATGCTTCTAGCTTTTGCCCATTTGCTATGTTATTGGCTGTGGGTTTGTCATAAATAGCTGTTATTATTTTGAGATAGATTCCATCAATACCTAGTTTATTGAATGTTTTTGGCATAAATGGGTGTTGAATTTTTATCAAAGCCCTTTTCTGCATCTATTGAGATAATAATGTGGTTTTTGTCATTAGTTCTGTTTATGTGATGGATTACATTTATTGATTTGCATATGTTGAACCAGCCTTGCATCCCACAGATGAAGCCAACTTGATCATGGTGGATAAGCTTTTTGATGTGCTGCTGGACTTGGTTTGCCAGATTTTGTTGAGAATTTTAGCATTGATCTTCATCAGGGATATTGGCCTGAAATTTTCTTTTTCTTTCTTTTTTTTTTTTTTGATGTCTTTTTTTTAAATTGCATTTTAGGTTTTGGGGTGCATGTGAAGAACATGCAAGATTGTTGCATAGGTACACACATGGCAGTGTGATTTGCTGCCTTCCTCCCCTTCACCTATATCTGGCATTTTCTTTTTTGTTGTGTCTTCACCAGGTTTTGGTATCAGGATGATGGCGGCCTCATATAATGAGTTAGGAAGGCGTCCCTCTTTTTCTATTGTTTGAAATAGTTTCGAAAAAAATGGTACCAGCTCCTCTTTGTACCTCTGTGAATTCAGCTGTGAATTCATCTGGTCCTGGGCTTTTATTGGTAGATAGGCTATTAATTACTGCTTCAATTTCAAAACTTGTTATTGGTTTATTCAAGGATTTGACTTCCTCCTGGTTTAGTCTTAGGAGGGTGTATGTGTCCAGGAATTTACCCATTTCTTCTAGATTTTCTAGTTTATTTGCATGGAAATGTTTATAATATCCCCTGATGATAGTTTGTATTTCTGTGGGACCAGTGGTGATCCCCCTTTTGTCATTTTTTATTGTGTCTATTTGATTCTTCTCTCTTTTCTTCTTTATTATTCTGGCTAGTGATCTATCTATTTTGTTAATCTCAAAAAAACAGATCCCGGATTCATTGATTTTTTGAAGGGTTTTTTGTGTCTCTATCTCTTTCCGTTCTTCTCTGATCTTAGTTATTTCTTGCCTTCTGCTAGCTTTTGAATTTGTTTGCTCTTGCTTCTCTAGTTCTTTTAATTGTGATGTTAGGGTGTTCATTTTAGATCTTTCACAAAATGTTATCACAATACCATGATCACATCTAAAAATTAACAATTCTTTAATATCACCTAATATTTGGTGTTCAAATCCCTGATGTCTCATGATTTTATAAAACAGATTGTTCAAATCATTACCCAAATGATGTCACCGTAGATGTTTATAATGTATGTTTTTTTCCTGCCGATCTAGCAATGACTTCAGAATCTTTCTCAACACAGCACTCCAGATGACCCCTACCCTATGGTCAGGGTTGCCCCATAGGAGAATTAAAACCAATTTGCTTTTCCTGGACTGGAGTTTCTGATAAGTACACTTAGGTCACTTCCTAATGGATTTCTAAGTCATTACTGAGATTCCGATATAAAGCTGATGATTCTTTCTCTGATGATTATTAATCTTTAGCTTTTTTTTTTTTGAACTAGCCATATTTTTGAACCAGGCTTCTATTCTATGCAGTAGGTAGGACCAGGACCACTGAGATCCATCTGACCTGAGTTTGAATGAAATATTTGTCACTTACCAGCTGCATGACTTAAAAATGATCTCAACCCTTGCAAGCTCTAGCTACCTCATCTGTTAAATGGTGATGAAAGAATCCATATCTCACAGGACTGTGGTGAAGACCAAATAAACTAATTTAAGTAATGGATAATCATTATAAGCAATTAATAATAATGAAAAATAATTGGCACAATAACCAAAAAGGAATTATTTATAAATTATATTTATATTTTGTTATTACTATATTACCTTATAATGTGGCTGTATCATCATTTTTGGAAGCCAGAATGATAATACTGAAAATCTCTGCTTGTCTCAAGATCCAACTTCTGGAAATCTCAACCATTCTGAATAGACATCATTCTTAAAATTGAAGAGAATTGTTTTACAAAATCTTGACTTATAAGAAAAGCAACCTTATTAAGGTGAAAAAATGGTGTTGCTCTTACCTTGAGAACTATGCTTAAGCAGCAGAACAATGTATCAAAGAAATCTGGCAATGAGGGAAGCCACAAGAGCATTGAAAAAGACCGGCATCCTCAGGTAATTTAGGGTGGGGACCAATGAGGCTGTTGTATCCTTTGAGGGCATCCCCCTATTACAGAAGAACCCAGAAAATGATGTTTCTAGGGCTGTCCAATGGGATATTAGAAACATATTAAAAAATACTGTTTTTTCTTTTGAAGAGGTATAGGCTAGGTGCAGTGACTCACTCCTGTAATCTCAGCACTTTGGAAGGCTGAGGTGGGCAGATCATGAGGTCAGGAGTTTGAGACCAGCCTGCCCAGCATGGTGAAACCCCATCTCTAGTAAAAATACAAAAATTAGCCAGGCATGGTGGTGCATGCCTGTAGTCCCAGGCACTTGGGAGGTTGAGGCAGGAGAATTGCTTGAACCCAGGAGACAGATGTTACAGTGAACCAAGATCGCACCACTGCGCACCAGCCTGGGTAACAGAGTGAGACTCCAACACATGCACACACAAAAGAAAGAGGTATATACAATAGTCATCCCTTATCTGTAGGGAATACATCCTTCAATGGATGCCTGAAACTATGAACAGTACTGAACTCTATATAAACTATGTTTTTCCTATATATACATATGATAAAATCTAATTTATGAATTAAGCACAATCAGATATTGAAAACAACTGCTACTAATAAAATAGCAATATACTACAATATAAAGTTATATGAATGTGGTCTCTCTTTTTCTCTCTCTCTCAAATATCTTATTGATTTACTTATCTATATTGATAATATTCTTGGACTGCTGTTGAGTGTGCGTAACGGAAACCACAGAACAAGAAACTTTTTTGCGGGGGACAGAGTGTCACTCTTGTTGCCCAAGCTGGAGTGCAATGGCATGATCTCAGCTCACTGCAACCTCCTGGGTTCAATAGATTCTCTTGCCCCAGAGGGGAGTAATGTATGACTTTTAAATAAGATTTCCACTCAACTACACAGAAAGCTGTAAGGTGCTTCTTCGTATAGGATGGTGCCACACACAAAATAGGGAGCAACGCTTCTCATTTACATAAATACTTTTCAGAGGGCTTCAAAAACTATATTGCATCTATTTTTTTTTTTTTAGTAATTTCTGGCACTTTGCCAACTGCAGGGTCCACACTAGATAGAACTTGGTGCTATCATGGGGCCTAAAAAGAATAGTTTCTGCCTGCATTCTCGAGCTTCTGTCTGCATATCCTATTAAGAGTGGCTGACTGCTTTAAATATGGCTTCTCAGCATCTTTTGTATTTTTCCATTTCCAAAAGCCTCGGGGGGTAGATCAGAATGGAGCCATGCTTGGCCCATTGGCAGAGCAAAGTAATGAAAGAAAGGAAACAACACAGAGCCTGGAAAGGACAGAAGCTCCTTCTAGAGCCAAGAAAGCAGCTTAGTCCCATCAACCGAAAACTGAGTCTGGGCAAGTGGGTCTCCCTGTGCTTCGGTGGAGTGGAAAGAGAGGAAGGAGACTGACTTTGGAGAAATGAACACCAAACCTTCTCTTGGACCTGAAATTCCTCAGGAATCTTGAAAACAGATAGTATTTGGAAGGCAGGGTATCTAAGCCAAGATCTGCCTAAACCAGCCCAGGCCAGCGAGCCAGCCAATCCGTACTAGATGTTTTTTCCTCCCCTTTGATGATGTTGTTTGTGCCTCTGGACTGACTAAGGGCTGCTGGGTGGCAACAAGAGATGGAGGATGGGAGGGCATTGGGGTTTTTCACATCTGAGTGAGAAACAGAACAAACTGTGGCCACCAGAGGTAGTGAATAACATTTTCATAAGGTCGTAGACTGATCTTTTACCTGGGTGTTGGGGTAGGGAGGGTATGTTCAGAATTACCAGAGACCCTAAGAAACCACAGGATTGAATAACGCTGCTGAGTATCTTTGTCATTTCAACCCTTCAATCTAAAGTCCGAAAGAGAGCATCACACACTGGGGCCTGTTGGGGGGAAATAGGGGAGGGACAGCGGCGGGTGGGGAGTTGGGGAGAGATAGCATGGGGAGAAATGCCAGATATAGGTGAAGGGGAGGAAGGCAGCAAATCACCCTGCCATGTGTGTACCTAGTCAACAATCCTGCATGTTCATCACTTGTACCCCAAAACCTAAAATGCAATAAAAAAAAAATAAAAAATAAAAAGTCCTATAGAGTCCATAACCCACCATTCCCACCCTTCCCCTAAAGCTATCTTTGGCTTTAATGCTATGCCTGAAGATTACAGCATGCTCATCCCTTCTTTTAGGAGAGGGGAGAATTAAAAGCAAGCAAAGGTAACAACAAGAGCATCTACATTCTCTTTGATTCTTCCTTCTGTTTCAAACCTCTTCTTTGCTTCCAACATGAGTCTCCCATTAATCAGCTTTCAATTATAATCTCAGTTGCTCAGTTCTTCCCTTAGCTGTGAAATACTCACTTTCTCTTGCCCTGAGAATGTTTTTCTGTTGCCAGCCTAAACCTGTGTATGTTTTACAAAAGGTTATTTTTCTCCTTCTTAATATAAACAAAATGAACTGAAAAACCACAGCACAAAATTATTAGAATAGAAACTATGAAAATTATCCTTAAGTTAGCAACCGGGCAGCAGATAAGGAGGAATTTCCTAAGGGAAAATGATCCAGAGGGCATACACTGTTGTTTCATAAACCAGATGGTGCCTATTGGGTCCAAGAAGCCCCAATTTATTCTGCTGTAGCTGAACTTACCATGAAATATATTACTGACCTAAAAAAGGAAGAGGATGTGACTTCCAGAATTCTTATTTATGATAGACTAAGGGCAGTTGAAAAAGGAAGAACCCAGAAACACAGATTAAGAGAGTGTACTACCCACCTACAATGCCTGAGGTCCTGTCCTTCTAGCCACTGTGCCCTCCCCCTGCTCCCTGCTGAGCCAAATCCTTGAAGCAATCTCCTCCCTCTTTTCCATACCGCTTCTCTGCTGTCTCAGGCAGGAAAACAAAGCCTTCTTCCAAACATGGAGTCTGTCCTACTGAGCAGGCATGGGAACTTGGATTCTCTGCTTACTAGGTGCCTTCTCTGAATGGAGTGATTTCTACCCGTGAGCCTGTTGTTCCATTTGTAAAAGGAGAGTAGTAAAGATTAACTCAATGGCTAATTATAAATGTTAAATTGGAACACAGAAAGTGATTAGCTAATAGTAGGCCTGATTATTTATTGCAATGATAACAAGAAATCAGATCACTTAGCACCTAACATCGACTCAAGAGAGATGTTCAAAATGTTTAATAAAAGTGTGGGCTTAGTACACACCATCCCATCAGAGCAAATGGTGGTCCTGGTACTGGGAGCAGAGATTCCTGCTGTGCCCTGCATTAACTCCTCAATTGCTGGATCATGGGGAATGGAGGTGGGTGTTTCAGGGAGGGTTTGAAGGGATCTGAGTGGCAAGTGGGGTACTCAGCCAGCTTCAGACACAGGTTATATACCACCCAAAGGAGATTAGCTAAAATATTCTAATTGCAAGTAACCTTGTAGCAGTAGAAATAAATTAAATATTAACCCTGCATATAATGCCTTGTGTTACTACTTATCATGTTATCTACACATAATGTATTCTCAGGTAGATTACAAGCTTGTAATTGAATGTTGAAACTAAATCTTATGCTTCTGTCTTCTCCAAGTAATAGAGTCAGTTATCAGAGGTGTTCAAGAAGCATTTGCTATTTGGTTGTCAACTAGAAGATATTAATATATATTATTTCTATGTATCATTCATATTTTGACAACTTTTTAAAAGGGATTAGTGGTGATTTAACACATAGGACAATGGATGCCTTGGAATCACATTAGGTCAAGGGCAATAACACAAAATCCATTGAAAGTAATGGCAAAAACTGCAATGACTTCTGCACCAACCTAATAGTAGTGAAATGTGGCAAGCCACGTGGTCTGTCTACAATAAAGCCTGGAGCATTGTAACAACCAGAACAAAACAGGAAACTGATTCGTTGCACAGATTCAATTATTTAATAAAAGGAAGTACATGGGAAACAAATATCTCACTCTAAAAGAAAGTAATCATCCTGATAATCATTTGAGATACTTGAACACCAGGATGGGCATTGTCTTCAGGAGCTGACCTTCCTCTCTCTCTTCAGCTTCACACCCGAGCTTCTGAGCCTCTCCATCCATGTGCCCTATGTCCCAGCTATTGCAGAAATCTTGGTGTAGACTCATCAAGCCGTAGCTTTCTGCCCCATGGAGTTTTTGCAGAGGTGATCCCTCTGCCTGAAATTCTCTCTCCTCATTTTCTTCCTCCATCGCACAGTCCAAATTCAGCCTGTTTTTGGCAACTGACCCCACTGAGCTGGCCCTGTGACATCTCCTGTTCCACCCACCAACTAGGCCACCTATACCCATTATGGTCATCAGAGCTCAGAAATCGGTTCAGAGAATTTACTCCTCCTGCCTTCTATCCACAGCTTTAAACCTGTATGCTCCTATCTGGCTTCAGTTTCAGGGCCTGGTATCTGGATTCTTTCTCTGGGATTTCTAGATGGAAAATTCATGTAAGCAGCCTGTTGGCTTTCAATGTGGCTTCTCCCCAAAGTGAAGGTAACCTTTCAGGTCATCCCTCTTTGTAGCAGATACTACAACTCCAGGAGGGCATTGGTGTACCTTTGTGTGAATTAGAGAAAGTTGCCCAGCTTCATTCTTGTCCCTGAAAAGGACATAATCTCATTCTTTTTTGTGGCTGCATAGTATCCCATGGCATATATGTACCACATTCTCTTTAGCTAGAAGCCATTATCCTCAGCAAACTAATGCAGGAACAGAAAACCAAACACCACATGCTCTCACTTTTAAGTGGGAGCTGAACAATGAGAACACAAGGACACAGGGAGGAGAACAGCACTCACTGGGGCCTATTGGGGAAGAGCAGGGATGGGAGAACATTAGGAAAAAGAGTTGATGTGTGCCGGGCTTAATACCTGAGTGACAGGTTGATAGGTGCAGCAGACAATCATGGCACATGTTTACTTATGTAAAAAACCTGCACATCCTGCACATGTACCCCAAAACTTAATTTTAAAAAGTTGCCCAGAAAGGAGAGCCAACTTAGAAACCCTAGGGGCTGCATGGCTCCATGGTCTTTTCTTCAGGTGGACAGCCCTTCCTGACAGGGCACATGGTGAAGGGAGCGGAGCACAGAATGAATCTCAGAAAACCCCCAAGTGCCTCTCTTCTCCTCTCCCAGTTCCAGGTACCATGCAAATTTCACATCCCTAGGTAAGGGCTCAAAGTCCCACGTTCCTTGGGCAACTCCTCAGCTCACAGTGAGAAGCAGCACATAAAAAGTCTTCCCTAGTTCTTTCAAGTGAAATCTGAGTCTTCCCTTTGAACTTAGCTAATAAATGTTGTTCTGTTAGACATGCTATTTCACATTATGAATTTGTGCATGCATGTCTGACTTGCAGGGTTATGAGACCTGAGTCATCTGCATATTTCTAGAGCCTTTCATCTACCTATTACTGCTCCAAAAAATTCTCTTAAATGAATCAGCCAATGAATATACAGCAGAAAGTTTTAATGAGTCCCCATAGTTTTCTTCATTAGCTCCATTACCGACAACGGTCAACAGAACTGCAATTGTGCTAAAGTCTTTCTGTTCATCAGGCACACTTTAGGTCAGGAGGCTATGGACAGACCTTTTTGAGCATATAAGCTGGAGTCAAGTCTAGACAGGATATCCAGCTGATTGTTCGGAAAATTTTTGCCAAAAAGAGAGAATGCCTCTTAACTGGCAAGTTAATTGGAAGTAAATCTTAGCTCTTAGAGGAGGACTTAAAGAACACTGGGTTAGATTTTCTTCCTCTTCCTGTGACTCATTGTATGTTTCTAATTTTCTTTAAAACCATGGGCCTATAACATCAGAGAAGTGCCTCACTCAAGGCCAACCATTGAACAAGAGAGCTATCCAAGTCTGCAATTGTTGTGTGCCTCAGTAGCAAGGTTCAGGATTTGCTGCAATGTATGTCTATTTAAAAGTATTACTTCCTTTGAGAGGAAGTTCTATTGATAACTTCTCTAGGCTTTATCAATCATGAAAAAAGGGAAAATAAGTCTTTCCATTTGTCTACATAAGGTACATTTAGGGCACATTTCAATCTAATCTGTTTAAACATTTCTCTCAAGAGACAGATAGACTTGTGTGTTTGAATCATTATGTATTCAGAGAGCTCCTGCCTGTTGTTCAATCCTCCTGAACTCCCAGGTTTTCCAACACAGTTTTTAAAACAGTTAACTTAAGGAAAATGCAAATTTCATGGAAAATTGTTACTTGTAAACCTCACATCTTTATTCCTGAAAATGGAAAATAAAGAAGGTATAATAACCAAACAAGAGTAAAAGTACTTCTATAGAACACTGTTCACTTAAAATGAAAGTAAGTGTGCTTAATGTTTCTCAATGGCTAAAACAGCATCTGGCACCTAGTAAGAAATACAACATATATAAATGAAAAACTGACTCTGATAGGTAGCAATTGAACAACATATGATTAATAATGTGAGCCAATAGCTACCCCTAGAAAAATAGTATATGACAATTAAACTATTCCTTTTAAGTCTTATGATGGTTATGAATCAGCCAACTCCTGTGTCACCTTGACAGCATATGGCTCCTGGGTTCAAGAGATTTCAAGTAAAGATTAGTCTGCTGATGAAGTCCTAGGCTTCTTATTGGTAGAATTACACAGAAGGAGAAATTACAATAATGATAATGAAAGCTATCCTTGATGTCCTATCTATCATATACCTGTGACTATCTAATTCTGAGATACAGGTTTGAACATTCAGTTTTATAGGTGAGACTAATTCAGGGAGTTAGGTGCAGAATCTTAATTTGAATCTACATATATCACAGATACAAAACCTGTGTTCTTTCCTCTATATTTGTATCAACCATCTGAGTGCCTCCTTTAAAGGAGTCAGATTAGGACTGAGGATAATAAACCCTTAATTTATAATACCCTACTGACATTAACTAAAATCACTTTCACCTGCCTGCCCTTAAATTTACCAAAGTGAAATTGTCCAGTTGCTGAACAATACCACCATCACTACAAAAAGAAAATGAAAAATGAGAATTAGTCTCCTAAAACACAAATCTTTTATGAACAAATATTGTTAAAGTTCGTAAGGATGATTACCAAATTAGAATATTTGTCTTTAGTTTTTTATCCTGTCCAAAAGACAGCTTTTGATTGCTATGACGTCTATTATGTTCCATTGAAACCTCAGAACACAAACAGAATGCAGATATCTATCTTCAAAATTTAGAATTGAGTGGGTCTAAGGTTACCAATTACCCAACACCACTTGAATAGGACTGGCCTAGATAATTATGGCTCACCAATTTTCTTATGAGGGCAAGAGCTGATAATCAATTGACTAGTGAGGATTGACTTCTATAATTGATGAGCATGGAATTGGATGTACCTAAATCAACAGAAGAGGGATTTTAATGGCATCACACCGTAGCCTCAGAAGGCAGAACTCTCAAATTACGAAGGTGTCAGTGAGTCGAATTTGTAGATGACATACAGCAACCAACGGATTACTCCTATTCAGATACTGCTTAATGAACAACAAACAAGAAGTTTAACTGGTGGGGAAAAAAAAGGTTATAAGATTTAGTAAATTAATTTTAAGCAAGAATGAGGTCCAGGATTCCTATCTTAGACAATTAAATAGTGTCATTAGTCCCAGATGATAGCATATTAATTAATGTTGAAATTACTAACACAAAAAAAACCTAAAGATTTAATCTTCAGAACACAGGAAAACAAAATTAAGAGCATACCAGTAAAAACATGGAAATATAGCATTAAGGTCTTTATCTAAATCAGAAATAACTAAAAAAAAAAAAAATTGTACCATGAGTAAATGACTAGTCTGTTTTAATGCCAGAGACTTTTCTTCCAGGTAATGGAAGAAAAAGGCTCTTACCCTTCAGCAGATAACATGCTGAACCCTGAGGAAATTTTATGACTTGTGGTGCAAAGCAGATCCAGTCAGCTTGCCTCTAGCCACTGGTTCATACTACTCCAAGGAAACCACACTTAAAATTCTTGGAAGTTCCTTTACCATCACATCAAGCTGCAATTTGAAGCTAAAGCCCTTCAAATCCATTTAGACCTCTTGATATTCCCTTGCCAGATTGCTTTTTGTTGTTGTTGTTGTTTGTTTGATAAACATTATTTTAGGATTTTGTCAAGGAAACCATCTACATATATCACAGACACAAAACCTGTGTTCAGTTGATTGGTTGGCCCCAATCAATCAAAACCATAAGGATCAGGGTTGGAAGAACCATAAGTGTTCTTTGAAAATTTGTGTATCTAGTATTAAAAGACATTAATCTTTGTAACCCTCAAAGTATTTGTTTTCAATGCTACATATTTTAACATAGATCACACACTTTTTTTAAAATGTCCTTTGTTGAATTTCTCCACAGTGGAACCCTAAGCTCTATCACTGTTCTCTGCCTTTAGTATTCCTTAGAGCAAAGGGATAACAAGCAAGTTGTGAAACCTCAACGAGCTACAATTTAACACCAAGGAAAGAATGCTGTTTAGAGAAATGGGAAAGATTATCATCGGTGTGTTTCAGAAGTCATCAAAGGAAGAAAAAGAGAAAAGAGAGGAGAAAGCAGAAAGGTATAGGAAATTACCGATTAAAGTATGAAAATTGAAGAGCAAGGATAAAAGTATCCAAATGATCATTTTGAGGTTTATATACTATTAAGAAGGAGAAGTGTAACTTAGAAAGAAGTTTTGTAAAAAGAAACTTTTAAAAAGGATTATAAAAGGCTTATGTAAAGGTATTTGGAAGAAAGTCTTGGGTGCCAGTCATTTCTTCTAAAGTAGGAGAAGAAAACTTGTATGTTTGTACTGCAAAAATCCTCATGGTACAAAGTGCCTCCAGGCACTTCATAAATAGGAAATGGGTAAAATATGACTTGTGTGCTTTTATGCGTTTTAAAATATGTAGATTTAAAGCAATGTTGGTTTTAAACAAGACAGTTGCTCGAAGCAATTCTTGAGACCATGACTCTATGGCAAATATCAAGTGGTGGATAAAAGCAATTATCTGAGAAATCATGCATCTTACATTAATAGAGCATCAACCTGTAGGGCAAGACTTTGTAGATTCAGAGTATGTAATCACTGACTTGTCCCAGTGTAGTTGAGGAGGCACTAAAAGACTTTATCTACCCCCAAAATACCTCCCTTTCTGAATTAGAATAACACGCTTGAGGACTACTCTTTTTAATTAAAGCATATTTAGAAAGCTCCTGTTAGAATGCATATTAGCTACCCATGCATGGGAAACACAACAATATAGAAATCACCTATTGCATTAAGCTGATCTAGTAAAAATCTTAGGTAAACCTGGAAATCTTGGTGCAGAATCCAGAGGGTATGGTACAAGGATAGAGCCATTTTACCGAGGAAGAATGTTTTAAGAGTTACAGACTTGAGTGAATTGCTCTGAGAGGGAAAAGCCAGAATCCTGGACCTCCAATGTGGCTTCCTTAGGGCACAGAGCATTTGGAGCGGAGGGCCTGGTAGAAGGGCATGGAGTGGTAAATACAGTTAGACTTTCTGGAACCTTATTCTAATATTAGTCACTATAAAACGAGAATAACTTGGTCTGTCTTAGTCCTCAAGAAAACATACCCTACTACTGAAGTATCATAAAGACCTTGAAGTAGACTAAATACTTGAACATTGCCTTGTAGCTAGGAAATTTGACTTATCATTGGGGTTTGATACTCAGGTGGACCTAGGAGGCCAAGACTTGAGTTATTAACCTTCACCATCACCTCCCCCTCCCACACACATATTCATATAAGAAGTAATAGTCAAGGACCAATAGCTAAAAAGAGATGTTCATCCAGTGACCAATGAGTTAAATGGCCCCTCTGGCCCGGTGGGAGAAGAGCTTTATAATGTAAAGCCTAGATGTGCTCTCACCAGGGACCCACATTCCAAAACAGAAATCATGATAGGAAACAAAACATGGGCTTTCCCCCTTTTTAGTGACTTCAGGGAATGTTGCCTGGCATGTGGGCACACTTCCTCAGCAAGTCATAGCATTGCTTTTTCTCCTTGTTTTTTCCTTGAATAACCTTTCCACTTTCTCCAATGAGTGAAGAATAAATAAATAAATAAATAACCAACATCTTCTCAGTATGTGTCCCTGAACACTGTATTTGAGAAATGGTGGTGTGACCTCCCAAAGACAGACTTGGCAGGCAACAAGCTTGGGGAAAAGGGAATGTGTGTTCACTGCTAGTAACACAGATTGGAAAATCTCAGTGTAAAAATAATCTGGCTAGGAATTTTATGGATTCTTCAGTTTTCTCCAATTCCCACTTCCCGCAGTGGTGAATGATAGAGACTAGAGCAATTCAATGCTTGTGACAAACTGTTAATTTCAACAATTAAGCAAGAATGCTATTGATGTAGTTTGAACTTTGATTAATATTTGTTATTTCAGTAGGATTTAGCAGAGAATTTTTCTAGTACAGTAAGTACAATGCAGATATACTTGGTTTGATTTAACACTTTGCCTTTGGGGACTGTTAACTCTGTCATTGTTCCTTAGTAACCAGCAAAGGTCACCAGTAGTAGAATGGTTACCTGGACTAGAATCCCTAGGGGAAGAGGACAAGATAACCAAGAATGTCTCTGAGTCTTTGACTATGTCTTCATTGGGAAGCAATTTTACTTTATATTCTTTTATCAATATTGAAGTAATCATAAGTGTAAATCTATCCCAGCTCCCCACGAATGTGGAATGTTTTTTTTATTTTTCCCAGTGGCTTATTTAGAAAAATAAGAGTTTCATTTCAGGTAACTTCCCCAAAATAAAAAATAAAAATAAAAATGTGTGTCTTTTGAGAGTCTGCCATGGAATTAAACTTGTTAGAAGTAAATCTATTTATTTTATTTAATTTTGTTGGAAGCTCCGTAGCCCCATTGTGAAAGCCCCTAACTCTTAGGTGGGCTGCTAAGCAAGAAGGAAGACTGTGGATTTTTAATCTTATTTTTCCCCCTCCTTTCCCTTCTGTTGGTGAATTCTATTTGTATTGCAGAGATTGAATTCTCAGTTCAAGTACGTTCTTGTTAATAAAACAGACATGGGTGAGTCCTCTAAATCCCTGCACATATTCTTCTCAGATAAAAAAAAAAAAAACAGTCTGTTTAGTAAATATCCATTTTTCTTTCTTGTTGGGACTATCTCAGGAAGAGCCAGCTCAGGGCAGAGTGCGCTGGGGCAGCAAATGTCAGAGGAAACAGAAAGAAGTCAAGTGTATCACTCCTTTGAACCTATTGGCTAGTTTTAAGTTGACCAAAGCTACAGCAAGTAATTTCATCATTAATCTTAAAAGGGAAAGGGATGGCAACAAACAACCAGAATTGATTAAAAAAAAATACCAAAATGTATAAAATGTCTCCCTTTTTATGGTTGAGAGTGATGGTTTGGAGAGAGTATATGAACTCCTTCATAATTTAGCAGAGCTGTTCCGTTTTTACACATGTTTTCTAAAAAAGAAATTTTCATTCTTGGACAATCCTAATAGTGTTATGAGGCTGGTAATGTACATCATTTTTAACCTTTGACATCATTTTTCATTTGACAAACTGGGCCTTTCTTATCAGTTGTTTTAAAATTTTTTCCTCTGTGCTGCTACTGACTTTTGGCACTTTCATTTAAGCATAGTTTAAAAAAAAAACGTCAAAGAAAAGATCATCCTTCTCCCTACCTTGATATAAAGATGAACCAGTCAATCATTCATGGAGTACCCTGCTCACATCTGACAGTACAATTTCAAATGTTGATAATTTACTTTTGATGCTAATTAATTACAAGTAATCATAAAAACAAATTAAAAGCACTATACTTATTGCAGGTTTTCTTATGCTCCTGAAATAATGCATTTTTATGCATCTGTTTACTTGCTTTGCAAAAAAAATGTAATAATCTATATTCATAGAAAAACAACTTTAGTGCTCTGCGTCAAAGCCGTAAACTGTTATTGGTTATTTGGGGGTTTTTTTTCCCTAAGATATTAAAATGGAAGAATGAAAGTGAGCTACATCAAGTGAAAGAGATTAATGCATTTCAGAGCTAAACTAAAAGCAGGAATTTAGGATTTGTTTTTCTTTCCTGTTTGCTTGTTTGTTTATTTGTCTTTTTAAGAGGCAAATAAACAAGCAAACAGGAATGAAATATCTCGCTCTTGAAAATTGGTTGGAGGTTGGAGGAACAGCTTTGGCTTGCAGGCCTAGAAGAGATATAAAGTCCCCAAGAGACACTTCTACATTTTCTGGCAGGGGAAGCGGAGGGGGGATTGCCTTTTGGGTTCTGTTCCCTCCAACAAAGAGGTCTATTCACCCCATTTTAGAAACGTGATGAATGGGACCACAGTGTTATCCTCCACAGAATCACTATTCTGCCTCTAATTTCTCATCTCATCGGCTCCTCCTCCTCCCACCTCCTTAAAAGCTCAGCTGCGAGGCAGCAGAGTAGTGGGGAAATGATGGGCAGGAGTCAGGGCTCCAGTAATTTTGGAGTGGGCTCCTGACTATACCACGTTCTACTCAAGGAGAATCACTGACCTCCAAGGACCTCAGTTTCCTCATCTGAAATGTGCCATCTATGTCTTCAGTCTTTCCTATATCAAAAGACTGATAAGCTGCTCCATGTGAAGATGGGATGATGCAACTGTGGAAGTTGCAACAAAAAGAGAAAAGCAGAGGCTCTTAATTGGGAGCCTGCTACAGCAAGGGAGTCAGCCACAGGCACCTGCATTTTGGCAGAGACTCAAAGGCAGGCAGAAATGAGAAAGCTTTAGAGTGGAAAAGAGGGAAAGCTTCAGGTACACCCGATTAGAGCCTGCTGAAATGGAAAAGTTGGAAGCAGCCTAACCAGAAGTGGGGTGTGCTGTGTGAGTAATTAGGGGTGCATATTTGGCTCCCCTGGTTGGTCCTAAGTTGGAAAGAGGAACAAACATCAGACTGGCTGCCAGTTATTAAACAAATTCTGGCCACTTGGAGCCGATTGTTACAGAGGTTACTGTATAGCTTCCTAGATTGCCACTAGAGACAGCAGTCTGGCCTCTTGCAAGGCTGAGTTCTAGCGAGATGACTTTCTAGGTTGTTTACAGTAGATAAGAAGTTGGTTTTCTGGAGAGCTTGCTGTAGGTTGTGGGTCAAAGTTCTAATTTCATACATGGTCTAGCCACTGGCCACTTATATATTTGTCTTTCACAACTGAGGGCATTTTAAGAAATTGCAAAGTTCTCAATGGTCATAAGCTATTGTGAGTTGTTTTTGTTGTCACTGGTGTGTGAGTAATGTTTGTGTGTGTTTGTGGCGTGTGTAATGTGTGTGTGTGTGTGTGTGTGTGTGTGTGTGTGTGTGTGTATGGTGGTGGTGGTGAAACAGTGGGAAAGACCAGACCAAGAATTTGAAGACAATAGTGCAACTTTGGCCTCTGATTAGTTGTATGGCCTTGGACAAATTAATCACTTTCTATTTTAGCTCTTATCTGTCTAAAGAGAAGTCCTGCAATATCCCCTTATCACCTACCATCTACCTCACGGGGAGCAACGCAAAACAAAGAAATCATATACTTGGGAGTGCTTTGCAAGATGCCATACTCCTGTTATCACTATCACCACTCTGATGGCTCGTGTGTGTTGAATGTTAAAGACAGATAGATACCTGCCTGTGTAGCATCTCACTTAATCACCCCTACAGCTCTGCAAAGGCAGATTCTATTTTCTACAGCTTTGGAAAAGGCTGTCCTATCTAGCAAGAATGAAAAGCCTCAGGGAAGAGACTCCTGGGCCTGGTTTACAGGTTTCAGGCCCTACCACTTTCTTGGGAATGTCTTTACACAGCATGCTCACAGTTTATGAATCATTTCATATCTACCAGGGAGGGATTGGTGAGAAGCGTTCCCATCTCTAAGGTATGTGGAATAAAAAGATTTTCATGTTTCTCAATTTAGTAGCCATTCCCTCATTCTTTCCCCAAACATCCTTTGAATCCCATCTTCTTTTTTTTTTTTTTTTTTCTTTTTTTGAGACGGAGTTTCACTCTTGTTACCCAGGCTGGAGTGCAATGGTGCGATCTCGGCTCACCGCAACCTCCGCCTCCTGGTTTCAGGCAATTCTCCTGCCTCAACCTCCTGAGTAGCTGGGATTACAGGCACGCACCACCATGCCCAGCCAATGTTTTGTATTTTTAGTAGAGACGGGGTTTCACCATGTTGACCAGGATGGTCTCGATCTCTTGACCTCGTGATCCACCCACCTCAGCCTCCCAAAGTGCTGGGATTACAGGCTTGAGCCACCGCGCCCGGCTGAATTCCATCTTCTTTTTGGAATATCTGCCACCTTTGGGCCAGGTTACACTTGAATATGGTATTAAGTGAAGTTGGGATGATATTGAGTGAAGTTGGAACTTGAACAGGAGTATAGTTAAATTTCTTCTAAATATGTTAAGGTAGTCTAACTCCAAAAATTGCCTCCAGGGTAAACTCAGAATGAAATATAATTTTTGTGCACATACATTTCCCATCCCCCACCCCAAATGAGATTCTATCTCCAGGCATAAGTTATGTGTTAAGCGCAGGTATAAGTAGTGTTTGAACCTGAAGAGGTCTCTGAAACCTGGTCACTTGATTTGTAAATCCTGGGGCCACCTTGAAGCGGTTAGAAGTGAGCCAAATTTGAGGACGAGGCTTTAAATTATATGATCAATTTTTTAGGTAACTGAAGCTGCAGTTGTTACACACTACTGTTTAGAAAATTATTGCCATGTAGAATTTTAATTGATTTTCACAAAAATGCATTTGGTTTATCTATATAAATAATTTGCATTTATGAATGTTTGGTTTGCCCTTTTTTAGTCCCTGAAAATCCTAAGGAACAACATGTCAAAGCATATGTTGCTAGCCCTATTTCTAGACCTTTGGAAATATCAGGGAAGTCATAGACACTGAGGGGCAATGTGGTAGAGTGCCTTGCAGGCAGGCACATCTGGTAGGACCTGGCTGCAGCACGTGTGACTTTAGGTAACTGAACCTCTACGGACCTTGGTTTCTTCATATGGAAACAGGGGGATTAAAAAACCTACTATGACTCCTAGGAAGTTTAAATGAGGTAAAGTTAAAAGTGCAAGCAGAATGTCTGGCACCAACTTGGCACGTAATAAATGTTCCTTCCCTTTTCTTCCGCCCCCTGACTTTTAGAACATGTAGCTAAAAGAAGGAAGTAATCTCTGTTCCTACAGATCAGCTCTGAATCACTCCCCAATATTTTTAAAAATCCATCCTCAAATGGATTTTTTAATTTTTTTTTCTTTCTCTTCCCTGTTCTTCTTTGCTGTACTTTTCAAAGGGAAGAAGCAAGCTAGGCTCCTAAGTCCCCCCTTTAGTCATTGAGCCTCCTCTAACGCTTATCCTGGAGCACCTACCAGACCCTACCCTCTTTTCCTTGTGCCATCTTTATCCTCACGTAATCACCTTATTCAGCTGTGCACTGATCCCACAGGAGGAGCAGAAGCTAGGAGGATGGGGTTTCACTGCTACTTAAGTTCTGTGTTGCTAGCCTGGGCTACTAGAGGCATTCCCATGAGCAAGGAAAGCATTACTTTGATAACAGGATGGCTTCATGCTGGATTTGCTTTCTTGGTTTGACATTTTGGGGGTTCTTGCTGTCTCCATCTTTAGGGTAGAAGATGTGCTGAAAGACAGTATGCAGCCACCATAATGATCAAGCCATGCCTCCTTTCAAGTCAGGACTGGAGGAGCACAGAGCAGGTAGAAAGCACTGGGTTCCTCTCTCAGACAATGTTTCACACTTTTAGATTTAACAATACCCTAAAGGCAAAGTAACAATACATTTTAGAGTTAACAATACCCTAAAGTAAAGGCCCAGTGTCTTACTCTCATCATCATCAAGCACGTTTGAAAGGGAGGTTTAATCAACATAGCACTCCTTCATTGTCTGTTAATCCATTAAAGTGTTATTTTAGGAACTGACTGCCATCAATTTTGAAAAATCACAGAGTGACTAAATATCCCAGTGTCTAGAAAATGGATCTATACCTAATGACTGGCAAGGAAACCCCTTAGCCCCGGAGTAGAGAAAATACTGGACTAACTCATTTAATACCAACGTCTGTAACCCCTAAGCCCCGCCTCCTACTCCCCCACCAACCTACACATTCAACCACATTTAACTAGGCAGAATAATTTCCTGGTTTGGAATCATTCTCACATAGGCCTGACCAATGAAAGGAAAATTCTCAGTAATTTTGTGAGTTTCTGTAAGCAGCCAGCAAGAGGCAGGATAATCACAATTAATATTTGAACATATATGCAATGTTTTTCCATTTATAGGACTTTTTCTTAAATAACATCTCAACTGACACTTAAAAACAGGTTTGGGGTGACTTTTAAATTATTATCCTAATTTTACTGATGAGGAAGTTGGGGCTTAGAGAAGACTCAACCTTTTCGGGAAGAAGCTGTCAGAACTTCAATACAATACCCTCTGACTCTCAATCCTGCATTTGATTATAACACTATGTGTCTTCAGTCTTCACAGGGTGCCCTAGCTCAGGCATGTGGGGCAAATATTGAGATTTTGCTTAAACGGAATCGGGGGAGCAACCCCAATATGCTCTCTGGGACAATCAGACTGGAACGAGCACCATGCAAAATTGTGATTTATATTTGGAGTATATCTTCTCTTTTCTGTACTAATTTACCTCTACTTGCTTTTCTGTCTCCTTCTTTATCCCCATTGTAGGTGCCCAGATAAGTCATTAGGGAGTATAAATGGGGAAAAAAAGCAGATAGGTGTATCCTCAGTCCCCAAATCCCATCACTTCTATGACCCTCCAGGGTGTTTTTACGCTTCCTGCATTGGACTACCTGGTATTTCTGCCCAGAGCACAAAGAGTACGAACCCCATAAAGTGCTGAATATCTATACAATCCAGGCAACTTCATGAAGACCATCAAAACAGAACAAAACACAGTCTTTTAGGAGGCATGGCCTTGGAGAATCACCATATTTAGATGTATTTACTAGACAGGTGAATGCTAGCACTTGTTGGTGGCTGTTTATTTGCTCCAAAACACCAACAGAGCCTTCATACCAGACCCTCAAAAGAAACATAATCTAGAGAATTTTCCCTCCGAGTGAAGAGCAGGTTGTAGAGATGGCAACAGTAAACAAGTCAACTGAGTAGGCTTGAGCCAAGGGGATAAAATGCACAGTCCAACTATTCTCTTATTAGAGCATTACCTAACCCAAGGATTCTCCTGAATACTTGGGTGATGAACACTGGAATACTGAATACTGAATACTGCCCTGGAATCCAACAGGCTCATTTGAAGTGCTTTTGACGTAAACTGCAAGACAAAGAACAAAACAGTCGGAGAAAAGATAAAGAAAGCTTATACCCAGGACAGGCTGCTTTCTTCACAGTTATGTTGAAGGCCAGTCTGGATATAAGGAAAACCACAAACCTAAGGAGCACAGAAAAAGCAGAGCAGAAATTGGAAACCTCCAACAGGAGAGGCTACTATTCAAAGTTGGGAAAATGATGACATTTGCTCTTCTAAACTTAGAATTCAGATAAATGAAAAAGGCTGATGACAGAGACTGATAAAAATGAAGCTGGAGTGCTAGATGCAGGAGTCTGGTTTCTCTTTGTTTTGGGTAGGGTGTGAAACTTTTCGCTATAAAGGAATTTAGGAGAGAATTGGTCAAAGGGCTGGGAGCTAGGCAGGAATAAATACAGAGAAGATTAGGGTTGAGGGCTCCTCTTTGGCATAAGCAGGGGGAGCCATGTAACAGGAAGGTCTGGAAAGGAGACAATCAGATCCCAACAGTGGAAATGGTCTCATTAGAGCTTATATCGCTGGGTTGGTGGTGGTGGTGATGGTGGTTTAACGATAGTTGGCTTTGAAAGGTAGTGACCCAGGACTCTTTAGAAAGCCCCACCTGATGTCTGATTTCCTAATCTTACAGTACGTCCTGACATAACCCATATCCTAGGCCTGAGCTATAAAACAACAACATGAGAAGTCATTTGGCCCATCCATTCATCAATCTATTCACTTATTCTCGAGGAGCATTTATTGAGTAAGTATTTCATGCCGGGTACCATGTTAGATGCTGGGAACATGTACACAAGGAACAAGTGCTCTCTGCCCATTGAGAAACAGACAGACATGTATGTATTCAGACAATTATAGAAGACTATGATTAATGATAGAAGAAATAGCTAGGCGCAATTAGAACAGATAGCAGAGGCATGAAAAAGCCTGGAGAATCTAGAATAGGGTATGATTCTTTTTCCCAAAAATAAAATAAGAGAACACATTTCAGGGACATTTAGTATATATTTGGTGCAATAAGCTCCTTTTTAAAAATTAATTTTTTATTGACGTATGATAGCGTTATGGTAAATTTCACAAATCATGTGTCCTGCTAAGCTTTTACATGCATACATGTGAGTCATCACCACTCATATTAAGATACAGAATATTCCCACATCCCAGAAGGCACCCTCATGCTCTTAGTCAATACCCTCTCCCCAGAGGTAACAACTGTTCTTACTTCTGTCACCTTGGGTTAGTTTTGACTGACTTAAACTTCCCAGAAATGAAGCTGTACAGTATGTATTCTTCGTGGCTGTCTTTCTCCACTCATCATTAACTCGATGAGATTCATCCAGATTATGTAAATGTCTTTATACTAAAATGAGGTGGCAGTGGAAGTCGTTCCTGGATTTTAGGATTTTTCTTGAGGGGAGTTAATTGGCTGGGAAAGGGGAAACAGATGGTGGAGTGGAAAAACATAAAAGTTTAGATTCAATGAGGGAGGGTTTCGGTTTTGCAGAGGCCACTTGCTAAGTGTGTATCTTGAGAATACCACTCTCTGAACTTCAGTTTTCTTCTCTGTAAAATGAAGTTTACACCACCACCTACCTCACAGAGCTGTTAATATAATATATGTAAAAAAGATCACTTCTAAACTGTAAAGTGCGATACAAACAGATTTTTAACTGTTTTCATTAGCTTATTGTTTCTGCACAAATAGATACATGTGTGTATTTATGAATGGCTAAAGATATGTAAAAGACCATTTTTCTATTATGCCTTAGCATACTCTTGGCAATCAATTGGATTTTATTACTCAAACTCAATTTAATTAACATTCAACAACTGCCTTGTTAAATTTAAAAATTTATTCTAGTTGCACGTAATCTGAAGCTAAAAACATGCGTTGGTATTCTAAGTCTTGGGATCTGGTTGCCAAATCAAACAATACTTTGAATTTACCAGACATGCTAACACCTGTAATAATGCACATTAAAAAGTGCCCTACCTTGAGCATCCATTTCCTTCTGTTACAAGTCTTGCATTGTAAAACAGCAAAGGCAAACATTCCACAGAAGGAAGGAAAGGTTTTAGATTTCTTCTCAGTTTTTTTTTTCCTTTCGATTTGCAGTTTGTGACCACAAAGGGAAAATGCAGAGATGAATGTCCCTTGAAATAAGAAGTGATAGGAGATGGCTAGGGCTGAAAATTTTCCATTTAAGTTAGAGGAAAGTGAAACTTTGAAAGTGACTTTTTAATTTCTTGAATTAATTGGTAAATATCTGACTTGCACTTCCATAAGATTACAAATTCAACATTATAAAATCGATTAATTCAAATTCTCCACCAACTGGTGTATATTCTCTTGCTGATGGGAAAGGGGGAATTCATTTTCTCAATGGCTACATTGCCAGCCATCATCTGGAGGGCTCTGTCTATAAACATGAAACCAGAAACGTTGGCGGCGGGAGACATTAGCCAATCCCCTACCAGGCTGAAAGTAATACCACATCCTCCACCTGGCACCATTAATAATCCTATTCAATGAACCCTTTATTATTAATATTACTGGCATAAAAAATGACCCCGCACTTACAGGTGTAACTTAATGAGGCACATGTTGTAGCCAGATGTCTTACAAGGCCAACTCCGCCACCACAGTACACATCTTTGTGCACGTTTCATAAAAGAAAACCATCTGAAAGCATTCATTTCAAGAGCATATTCATCACGTAGCATGGTCAGTTGAGGAGTGACACTCTTTTACTTAAGTTTAAACAGTTGGATCAAACCTGGGAATTATATTCAGCATACCTTTTAAAAAAGTAATTGTCTGATTTAGACTGCCAAATGCATATTCTTCTTTTCACTCTCTTCATGATAATATTGGGGAGTTGGCAGCACGGGCACAGCCCAGAGTTAGGGTGTATCTACCATTCAATCGGCCCCCACTTGCTGCCTTTAGAGACTGGGCTCTGAGACAGAATTTCTTTTCATTCTCTGCTTTTGCTAAAATCTAGAACAGATTTTTGTTAAAATTCAAGTGGCCATTTAGAAGTTGATTTGAATAATAAGAACAACACCTAATCGTGGCAATGTAGACATTTTATGAGAACTTTCTGGTCTGGGTTTTCCAGAGGAAGTAAAGTGTCCTGCAGCCATTGATACTGTCTGTTCATATGACACCTTACTTCATAGGAGATACACCTGCTTTCCACTGCCAGCTAATAGCATGGATGCGCTTGTGTCAACGAGCATTTGCAGGAATCATATCTAGAGTACAGATTTGTTGCCTCTCTAGTTCTTCTTAACCCTTATGCAGAGGGCTTAAGGTTGGTGTTGGTGGTGGCTTAGATGGAACCACTGTGGGCTAAAATATATAGAATATAAACAAGTCCTTGAGAAAAGTATCAGGCAGATAGAAGAGCCTAAGAAAAAATATAGAAGAGGGAACAATCACTCAAGGCAGACATGTGGATGCCCTCCAGAGGATAAAAGAGGGGCGCTCTAGGCAGGATTTTAATTCTGCACTCCTTCAAATTGATGGTCTCTAAATCTGTTCAGAAAAGAACAAGAGGAGGATGTTACATGAAGGGAAAGGCAGAGAATAAGGCAGTAGGTGGCAGCACTCAAAGATCTTCCTTCCTAAGTAAATTCAGCTTTGGCCCCAAACTCTATGAAAACACTGATTTTAAGATGACCCAGTCTAGTTTGAAGGTTATTTAAAGACCATCTGTTGACCTCAACCATGTCTAATAGGGGAACACATCTGCCTTCCAAGCAGCTCACCAAAGAATCCCTTCCCTCCACATGTCGGAGTCTCCTTGAGAAGAGAATTAGAAATGCAATTTGCTCCATCTTGTGACATTATTGGTGTCATTGGAATACCCCTGGGGATGTTCCAGTGTCAGTAAAATATTCCTAAGATATTCGAATGCATTTATGCATTAGTGTATACCATGTACCCTTTTGAGTGTTCCACCCCTCAGTCCAGCTCTGATCTTGGTGTGCAGGGCAGCACTAAAGAGGTGAGCAGATCACATTTTCTCATTCAGCTACTTCTGAGGACTTGAATTTCCCCTCCCACATCCCCACTGCTCCTCTCTCTTACTATTCAGTCAGGGAAGGGCCACTTCGATTCCTTTCTCTTTCATCTCTGTTAGAATGTCTATCAGACTGTCTCTGCCTCTGTATCTCCCCCGCCACACACACTCCCCCCAACCTGTGCTCATTTTCTCCCTATGCAGGCAAACTTTCTCCTCTTCCAGCAGAAAACATGGCTGCTTAAGTTGCCACGGTTTACATATTACTGCCTAGTTATCTGGAGAGAGAACAGTTTTTCTTTCATGGTCTTTCCTTCCACAACTCTCCAGAAAGGACTCTGGTGGACTCCTTTCTCCCAACTCATTCCTCTCCCTCTGAGAAAAAGTGGTTTGGATCCTGATGTAGAAATCAGCTGGTAGTTGTAGCCAAACTTGAAGTCACAGAACCTTGGGAAATCACCAGACGATCATGGAGAAACAGGACGTTAAAACTACATTGTGGAGGCCCTGGGAACAGCCAGAATATCTGACCATTCTGTTTTCAACAAAATGTTGTTTCCAGAAGAATAATCTTCATTATTAATAAGTCAGGCATGAAATGAATTGACTGGAGCCGAGGAAAAGTGGAGCCAGGGACACAAGTTTAAAGGACATTACTTATCTACAAGGATGTCCATTACAGAATTATTTATAATAAGGAAAAGATTAGCAAATATAAAAATGTCTAACTATCAGGGATGAGCTAAATAAATAATAATAATAAATTAAGACAGAGAAGCATATGATGAAATACTGTGTACTCAACGAAAATTCTGTTATGGAATATTATTTAGGAAGTATGTTTCAAAGCTTATGATTTTATAATATCTAGTCTCTTGGGAGACATAGATATCGCTTAGCACAAGTTGAAATCATTGAGTCTAGAAACAATTTTTTAAAGTCTGGGTTTGAATTTCAAACCTGACTTTGCCAAACCCAAACCAAATTTTCTCATAAATACTATCCAAGCCTGATTAGATAAGACTATTAAATCTCTTACTTGTTCTTTTTCCAGTAGATAGTTATGCAATCATTATATGATTTCCCAAGTATTTTGTCAAAATAATTACTATTAACCTCTTGCCCAAAATGCATTTTTAATCATTCCAGCTGATCCACGAAAACACTAAAAATCATTTGGCACTGACCACTTTCAATTTAAAATACAACCTTTGCTTCCTTTGGAACCAAGTTTGAGAAAACATACTGTTGATGAGATAGATAAAAATCGCACTATCTCTGGCTGGGCTGTGCCTTATCGGTGGAAAAAATATAGCATTTCAGGTTCTACTGCTATCAATTTGAGCATTCTATTGTAAGTGCTAAGCTGTTTCATGGACTATTAGCTGTTTGAAAGAAGTCACGCTTTAAATCATTTTTTAAAGCCCGTCTTGAGAAAAGTGGGGAAGCACATTAAATGAGTAAATAAAGTTCAAAGAAGGCTGTGGTAGCCAACGAAACAGTGAGCTCTTTGCTGATAGAGCCTTCAGAATATCCCAGCCTGGAACCTCTGCACATCCTATGTCGTCAGTGCAATTATGCACTTGGCAAAAGCAATGTCTTTTGTAAGATATCTTCCATCAGGGTTCATGGAAACGGCTTACAAAGAGGCATCACGTTAATTGTGGTACAGGAAAGAATAGAGCTATGATCTCGAAAGGACAGAATACTTATAAAATTTATGTAGCTCTTTAATACAAAGCGCTTTGGTTTAAAGAGTGGGGGATTTACATGTGTTAAGTGCTCCTACAAATCTACTTTACCCTTTCTTGGAAAAGGGCAACACAATAATAATAGTTAAATTTATGTGTAAGATGTCTGTATGGTAGAGCTGCTCAAATCAGTAAATATTACACAGTTGACTAACTGCCTCTGCTTTTAATCTTTAAATATCTACAACGAGATGCTGTCTGCTGAGTGAGGGACACTTAGCCCACACTCTTTAAACCTTTGTGGTCTGGTTCTATATTGTGAACAGAAGATTATAAAATTCAAACTCCAAATGGGCTGCCTGCCCACTGTTGTTTCCAGAGCCTGCCTACCCTGCATGTAGATGTCAGAATATTCTTTCTTAAATAACATTTTCAAAAAGAATGCTTTTCTATTGAGTTTTATATCCTATTTTCATCTCTCTGTCCTTACAAGCCTCCAACAACTTAATCTCACTTTTATTTTTCCATTAGAAAAAAAAAACTCATTTCTCATTTTTCTTTAGCATAAAACTTACAAGCAAAATTTTCAAGTATTAACTAGCTCACTTGTTAATTTCTCTCTCTCTCTTTCTCTCTGTCTGTATATGATCAATATTGTTTTAGAAGAAAATATTATGTATATATATTCCTGTCTTTAGAACTGCACCCCTACCAACTCCTTGCCGCTGCTAAAGGTCTGGGCCCCTCCTGCCTTGTCTTGTCATGAGATTTTACTCCTCTTTGACTACAGTTGGTGGAACCAGGGCTGCACACCTGACCCATGACCTGGGCCATTCAGATTCTTTCTCTTAAGAATATGAACTACGAGACAAGAGACTAGAGGTCATGGTGCTCCCTGGCCCATGAAAACTTGGTGCAGAGAGAGACCGTCTGCTGAGAAAAGCAAGAGAATGGAGCAGATGGTAGATCATGTGGCCCCAGAGGGAGACTGAGAAAGTAGCTGCCTAGCTTCTGATGATTTTCCAGGTCCCAGTTCAATCTTCTGAGGACTGGCTGTACTTTCTGCACTGAGGTTCTGTGTGCTATGCCTGTATCATTATAACACATCTCTCTGGTCTTAAATTAAGTGGAGTAGATTTCTGTTTCTTGAACCCAAACAAATACTAAGAAAATGTACACATATTTATGTAGAGCATGCATCTATATTTATCCCGTATTTATGTACACGTAGATATCACTCATATTCACATATGATCCATGCTAAATGCGAGAAAGTAAGTTTAAAACAGTGACAAAGAAAGAGTTGATTCCTATTTTCATATGACTCTCAATTAACAAAACAGGCAGTAAAAGATGAGTGCTCAGTGAAAGGAAACCACTGCATAGACTCCACAGACTTTCAAAGAGGAAACTTACATATCCCATAGACTGGGTTGGTGAACTGAGGGAAAGACTTACAAGAAGGAGGATAACTGTGCCTTGCATCCCAAAAATCAAAGAAGTAGCATTTAGGAAGGCATCCAGGATAAGAAAGAGAAAGAAGTCAGAACAAAGAAAAATAACAAGCAAATGCAAAGGCTATGGAGTGTTTTTTGGGGAGTTGGCAGGTGATTTTAAAACATTGCTGTGTAGAGGATTCAGATTGCAAGTTGCTATGTACATGTTTTTAACATTCTTTCTTTGCAGGGAGGTCCAATATCCCTGAGTTGGAAGCTCTCTGTGGACTAACATCTTAATTTTGTAATGCAGAATTTCAAACTCATTGGATTGGTAAGGGTTATTAACTAAGCTGATTGACTTTTTAAATAGATATCAATATTTTGATAATTTGTAGAAATAATAAAATTTGCATAATACAGCTTTTATTTTTTAATTTTGAAAACCATGTTTATATATAAATGATCAGCCATTATCTCCAAGTTTGGTAGAATAGTATCTTTGTTTCTTTTCCCTAGAAGCAGATGCAAATTCCTTATTGTCTTCACTGGAACTTAAATTTCATACACACTCACAGGCACACACATATACATTATAGAGTTAATGTAATAGTGGCCTCATTTGAGATAGGAGAAAACAAAAGACCAGTGACCAGTGAAGCTGGAGGTTGAAGTGGTTGAGATTTCCAAAGGAGTTTGCAGTTTAAGGACCTAGGCTCTGCAATCAGAGGACCTCTCCTTCTTCTAATCACTTGGTTATGGGCAGGTGACCTCAATGGCTTCAGCTGTAAATGGAGTTACTAAGAGAACCTACCTCATGGTGCTCTTGCCAGGATTAAGTGAGAGCATGCATATGAGGCATGTGGCATGGTGCCTGGTTTACAGCATAAATTCAGAGCAGGTTGCCATTTGTCTTAGTCTGCTTTGTGCATCTGTAGCAGAATACCATGGCTTGGGTAATTTATAATTAATGGACGTTTACTTGGCTCATAGCTCTGGAGGCTGGGAAGTCCAAGAGCATGGCACCAGCATCTGGCAAGGGCTTTCATGCCACATCATCCCATAGAGGAAAATAGAAGGGCAAGAGGGTGTGAGAGAGCAAGAGAGCAAGAAAAGGAAAGGAGGAAAGGGGGTCAAACTCACCCTTTTATCAGGAACACAGTCTATCAATAACAACATTAATCCATTCATGAGGGAAGACCCCTCATGATCTAGTCATCTCGTAAAGGTCCCCCCTCTCAACATTGGTTGCATTGGAGATTAAGTTTTCAACATATGCTTTTTGGGTGACATAATTAAACCATAACACTCTTGTTATTAGATCAGGAGATTTCCTAATGTCAGAACAGTGACAGAGCTAAGCCCTGAACTTTTGTGACCTTCAAACCAGGATTTTTTCCACAATTTGTCATACAAGAATATTTACAACCTACTTTAGAAGTGGTGGAAAGAATAAAATAATTTGAAGATGGAGTACCCAAGAGCTATTCCAGACAAGTCAATTGAAACTGTCCTTCACCTAAATTTGAATGAAAAAATTGTTTTTGCATTGTGTGATTTGGTAATACGGGGAGTATAGGTGTGTTTTTAATTTTTTTCCATTTGTTAACTCTTATATAGCCTCAGTTGAAATTAAAGCCATGAGACCTTAACCATAATGAAGAGAAGGCTTGAACCCACATATCCAAAGGCCAGATCTGGTGGAAAAACAAACAAAACACCAAAGCTCAAGCACAGGTAGTGGAAAAGAGAAGAAGCTGGATCTAAGTGAAAATCCTGAAAGGAAGAAGCCAGTTCATCTGCAGATACCATCACTTCCTATTTGAATACTTCTCTTATACTATGGTCAAACTTGCAGAATAAACCCTGATGTTTCATTTTGGATCATGCCAGAATTGGGAAAGAGGCATCTAGGACGTGGCATCTATGTGCATTTGAATCTGATGATTTGTCTTTACCATTTACACAAGAGAATTCACAGCCATTATTTCTTCAAATATTTCTATTCCTCCAATAACCCTATAGTCACTTTCTAGAACTCATCATAGGTGTATGCTTTCCTCCAAGTTTCATAACCTCTCTATCATATTTTCCATTTCTTTATCTCTCTGTTATGGTAGTCCAGAAAATAGATTCTGCTCTATCTTCTAGTTCACGAATTTTCTCTTTAGCAGTATCTAATCCATTGTTTGATTTATTTGGTTTTTAATGTCAAGAATTAAAATTATTTATTCTATAGCTTCCATTTGTTTATCAACGTTTTCTTTTTTCTTTCATAGTATCTTTTTTTTGTATAGTCTTTAGTCATTTAAACGTACATATTTTATACTGTCTAGCAAATATTTGTTATCTGATGTTCTTGGGGTTTAAATCCTACTGTTTCCTGTGTCTTTTGACTCACCCTCATAAAGGATTATTTGCTCATGTTTACAATTTTGAGTTGTAAGCTCTTTTTCAGCAGGGATTTGTCTGTACCTGGTTTAATGGTGTGTCCTTTTGGAGAGTTTTTGAATTTACTTCTGCTTGGTGTGCCAGAAGTATTACCAGGCTGTGTCTGAATTTTATGTTAATTTCTTAAGGGTGTCAAACTTTAAAGTTACTAAAGTCAGTACCTCCACAAGTTACTCCCCTCAAATGCTCTAGTTTTTAATTCCTTCTTCATTTCAGTATCTACAATTTTCATTTCTTCTTTTCTCTCCACCTGCCCTCTTTCCCTCCTCCTTCCTTCTTTGTCTCTTTCCTCATATTTTCCCTCCTTCTTTCCTTCCTTCCTTTCTTCCTTCCTCCCTCCCTCCCTCCCTCCCTCCCTCCCTTCCTTCCTTCCTTCCTTCCTTCCTTCCTTCCTTCCTTCCTTCCTTCCTCCTTTCCTTCACTCCCTCCCTCCCTCCTATCAGTTAGTTATGGCTTAAAATAAATGTCTGTTATAGAGGGAGGTTATTCACACAATATACCCTACTCTGTTGCTTGAAGCAAATGTTATATATGTGTACTCAGTTTTAGGTATTTCTCAGACACCCTGGTAAACAACCATGCTACTGACCCTTCTCAAACTGATCTCCTACTCTTCTTGTACAATACCATGTGCCACAGCCATCCTGCTCGCTGGGCTCTCTCTATAATATGCTCCATGCTGTCCTGCTTCAGAGGCTTCCTGCTTGCTGCGACTGTTTAAATTGGCCTAACCTGCTTGTCCCACCTGTTAAAATTCTTGCCTCCATCAAAGTCCACCTCCAATGCCTCTTTCGTCATGAAGTCAATATTGACTCTCTGAATCAGTGTAAACTCTCCTTCGTCTTACCTCTCTACTTCTCCTCCTCCCCTTGATTGTAGCACCTAAAGTAGCTCATTTACACGTTTGCTCTCTTATCCAACTAATTTTTAAAAACTGCATTATTAGGCAAGGCACAGTGGCTTATGCCTGTAATCCCAGCACTTTGGAAATCCAAGCCAGGCAGATCGCCTGAGGTCAGGAGTTCGAGACCAGCCTGGCCAACATGGTGGAACCCTGTCTCTACTAAAAGTACAAAAATTAGCAGGGCACTGTTGCACATGCCTGTAGTCCCAGCTACTTGGGAAGCTGAGGCAGGATATTCGCTGGAAACCGGGAGGCAGAGAAGCTGCAGTGAGCTGAGATTGCGCCACTGCATTCCAGCCTGGATGACTGAGCAAGACTCCATCTTAAAAACAAACAAATAAAAACCTGCTTAATGGCAGAACCTAGAGTATCATACCTCTATATTCCCTTTAGTATCCTGAATACTGTTTGGTATTAGGTATATAAAGAAAACAAATGTGTGTGTTTTTAATTAAATCTACATGAATAAAAAGGATAATATAGGAAAACCATTACCTCTAGGAGGTTGGATGCTCTTCTGAAGTACGTCTTTTATCTACTTGCTATCTTTGCAATTCCTTCATGCAATTCCTACAATGAGAGACAGAGTTTAAACCTGAAAACATTCTCGGAAGAGGAATCTTCATTAATTCCAGTATACTACAAGGTAAAAGAGAATGATACTAATTTCTTTGAGATAAATGTAAGAGGGGATGGAGTTGCTATACCCCCTTTCTTATTGTTGTAATGTGATGGGAAGAGGTTAGTGCTGGGTGGAGGAAGTATTGTCAGTAGCAAAACAAGCAGTGAAGTGAAAGCTGAGCTCATTGGAGACACATTTTTTTGCTCTTTCCAGTTCTACCCTGGACTGGCTTTGAGCATGCTCTCCAAGGAAATGATCTCTACCCTTAGATTATGGTATCTCAGTCAACTTTCCTTTGGGAAAGAAGTTTTCCTCCTGGGAAAGAAGTTTTTTGCTTTCTATGTTCTTTAACTTCTTTTAATTCACCTCCAAGGGTTGCAATTCTACCATCGCAATTGATGGATTGACATGGATTCTTCTTGACTTATTTTTATGCCTATAATAGCATAATTTTACCTTAATAAAAATAAGACTATATTATATCCACTGATGTACAATGTTTTGGTTTTTAAGGAACAATGTATTGTAGATATATTCCACATAAAACTGCTTAAAAATAACTCCATTGTAGAGTAGTATGTGACTCATTTTAACAATCTGAAATTTACTCTATCAACTATATTTCAAGCTTCAAGCTCTTTGATTTCAAGTCCAGTTCTTCCTGTCAAGAATTTAGCTCAGGTATTAAGAGAGAAGGGCTGTTCCTCCACCAAACAGTTTCACTTGGGATTACAAGGGAGATTCCTGGAGCCAGAAGGCAGGAGGGTATACACATCTACTCTTGGGATTTTCTGGGTGCATGTGCTTTCAGCTGCATACTTCTTAGTATGAGTTTCTGTAGGTACACGCTCTGTTATGAAAGGAATCTGAAAGAAACTGGATCACTACTGCTAGTAGAGGTAAAAAATCATCTGATAGAGAAGGATTATCATGTAGTTGTTGAGGTTAAACTACCCACATTTAAACAGCTCTGCACCTACCAGTTGTATGATACAAGAAAAAGCTGCTTAGTCTCCTGGGCCTCAGTTGTCTCATCTTTAAAATGGGGATAACAATAGAATCTGCTTTAAAAATTGTTAAAAGTACAAAATGATTTAAAAACTGTAAAGTGCTTATACAGGCCTGGCACATAATAAGTGCTTAATTAAATGTTAGTCAAGCCTTGATATGTACCTGGTAGTACACTAGAAGAGGAGGAGGCTCAGCTGGAGGCTGAGTGCAGTGAGTAGGGCAGCAGCTGGGAATTCTGGTGGTCAAATAAGGGGGCTTCCCAGCCCCACAGGCATGGACAGTTGTGGTCTTCCCAGCTTCAAGCACCAACTCTTTGGGGACTTTACCAACCAACTACAGCCCACATGGGTTTTATGCTGAGTTTCTCTCTAGTACAAACCAGTGCCAGAGTAGTGTCGGATATGTGCATGTGGCCCCAGCCTAACTGCCATTTGATGCCATTTAACTCTTTGATGCGGATAATTCTGTCATGTGCATTGTAGGATGTTTAGCAGCAAGCCTGGCCTCTACCCGCTAGATGCCGATAGCACACCCTCAGCTGAAACACCCAAAAATGTCTACAGATTTTGCCAAATGTCCCCTGGAAGGCACGATCACCCCTTACTGAGAATCACTGATGTAACCTGATATTGGATATAGAAGTTGCTTATTCTAGTTCTTTCTTGTGTGTAAACCAACCTATTTTAGTATAGTCTAAGTATTTGCAGGCAGGGACCACCCTTATATACCACCCACTCACCCACCAGCACAGTGCTTGATCCTCAGACTTCACTTAAATACTTATTGCTTAACTCAAAACAGACGATCAAGCTAGTTGGTTAACATTTTAATTTCTAATTTATACTAAGATTGATTTAAATAAAGGTGACATCAAGACTAATTATTCCTGCTAAGCTTTGAAATGTCAATTACTTCAAAACACCTCCTTTTCTTAAAATACGTAATATAATTCAAGCTGGGTCTTTTTTTGTCTTTTCTCTGATCACAATTCCATAGATACTTCACACAATAGCTGGGATATATAAAGTTTGGTTTTAATTGCCATCTATTCATTTTCTTCTTTACAATGAACTGGAAATATCTCAAATGCACTGAGGACTTCTTTCTAGCGATCCCTTTGTCACTGGTGTCACGATGTCTGAATTTTAAATCACTGGAGATGCTCAGCCTAAGAGGAAGCAGGGGGGATTTTGCTCTGTGCCTCACACACAGCCTGGCAGTGTCTGTTCATAATAGCCCTGGCAGCAATGCTCAAGGAGACTGTTTGTTCCCTTGAGAGGCTTATTATCCTGACATTTATCACATTCTGATAAATACAAATTCCGCACTCTGAATTTTGCTGCAAATTCATATTTTATACTTCTTTTTGTCTTATAAATAGGGACACACATGTTAATCTAAACACCAATATGCACCCATAGGAATAAATGTGCATTACTACGCTCATCCCTACTGAAAACTGCAGCTCATTGTACTGAAGGTGTAGGGCTGTGATTGAGAAACACACCTGTGGTGACTTTCTACTGGAGTCCTTGAAAACTCCATAACATGGATAAAGAGATTTAAAGGCATATATGTGAATTTCCAACAGACAAGAGGTGTAGCATCAAGAGAAACCAAAACAACTTTTGAGAGGTCCCAACAGAGGACATTTGCATAATGGACCTGCTATGGGATCTGGTGTGGCCCTCAGCATCGGGGCTCAGGATTTGACCTTCCCAAAAACACTGACAGGGAGTGGTGTCAAAGACAGACTCACATGTTCGCAGCTTCCAAGACTATGCCAATAACTCGTTTGCAAGGAGAGGCAGAGCAGTTGCCAAGGCAGCACCTTAGCCCCCATCGGCACTGCTATGACAGGCTGGGTTGTCATCAGAAGGGAGTTCAATAGGCTTGGAGAAAGTGTGAAGGGAAATAGATGTCTGGTCTAAAGATGGACTGCTCTCCAGCCAAAAAGCCCAAGCCATGCATTCCCTTGACAGGGTAACACACGCCACCCAGAACAACCAAGTGGTGTTCTGTCCCTTAGGATCCTCCCCTTTGGCTTGGATGCTGGTGACATTTGACTCAAGGACACACCTTCAATGTTTTTCCAAAAGCCAACAAAACCTCTTCTGACTGATGCAATTTTTTCCTAAGGTGAGCTAGCCTTTAGATAGTTTATTCTCTCCTGGCATCCCACCCAGGAAGCAGAGAGATGTGGGTGAACCCTAAGGCAAAGGAGACTCAAGTCTTGTCCAATGTCCTGCTGAAAAGTAGGAGAGTGATTATAAAAATCAGGTCCATGCTGGACTGAAAAGAGCAAATTTGGACATCTCCAATTTTTTTTCAAATTATTTTGAGTATCTTTGCTTTGTTTCTTAAAGTGTAGATTTAGAATCCAACTTTCAGAAGACATATTATTTTTCTCCTTTTAAATCTTTGTTTGAGGTTGAAGGTGGGAAGGAACCACGTTTTTTACTTCTGTGACAATTAATGAATGTGTGAAGGGAGATGAAATTTATAAAGTGTCTGTCCCCAACAGAGGCAGTGCTGCAGAACTGTGAAGAGTGTGGACTCCTTCTCACATTGGATTAATCATCATTATTATGTCTCTGTTCCTTCATCTTTAATGTGAAACTAATGGGAATACAAACAAGGGTTATAGAGAGGATCAAATGTGTTCACAGAAATAAAAGGTGCAGATCCATGCCTGGTATATAGTACAAGCCTTTCAAAACATTGTCATTGTTTTCTAATCTGAGCAACTACACAATCTGACAATTTTTTCATTTTTTTTTTTTTAAACATTCTTACTCTGTCATCAGGCTGCAGTGCAGTGGCATGATCTCAGCTCACTGCAACCTCTGCCTCTCGGGTTCAAGCAATTGTCTTGCCTCAGCCTCCCGAGGAGCTGGGACTACAGGCACGTGTCATCATGCCCAGCTAATTTTATATTTTAAGTAGAGATGGGGGTTTCACCCTGTTGGCCAGGATGGTCTCGATCTCTTGACCTCATGATCTGCCCGCCTCGGCCTCCCAAAGTGCTGGGATTACAAGGCATGAGCCCTCTCGCCCGGCCAATTTTTGATCTTCTTTTTCAGCAAAAAAAGAGATCTATCATTAAGCTTTCTCTTGAATGTTTTATGTGCAAGCCTATATTCTCGCTCTCTCAAACATGGGGGAAAGTATTTAAAATTACAGGTTCCAAGAGTCCTTAGAGATCCTCTTTACTCTCCTCACTGTGTGTCTCAGGAAGGTGGGGCTCATGTTGAAGGTCAAAGAGCTAAAGTCAAGGTGGGTGGGAGGGCAGAAATAAAACTCATGCCTCTGGATTCCTGACTTTCCACCAAAGAGCTCTAACTTGCTCTATGGATGGCCATGCCTGATGAAGTTCACAGAAGAATTTGACCAGAAAATATCATGATATTAACTATTTTTCCCCTTCCTCTTTATTAGATTTCCAGCACCATAGATTGATAGAGAGACATAAACAGACAGATAGATAGATGGATAGATAGATAGATAGATAGATAACAGATAGATAGGTAGATAGATAGACAGATAAATGGATGAAGAGAGAGAGAGAGGCAGAGAGAGAAATAACACTAACTTAAGACTTTCTCATTACAACTGTGGCATAGAATATGTGAGTTGTCCATGAAATCCACCAGTAACAGAAGCAACAGGAGAACGTGTCATCAGTAAGAAGAGGAGATGAGAATGCTAAGGGCCACTGCTGTGACCTGACTGTCTATAAATAGGACATTATCACCTCAGGGTTAAGCATGTCTGCTCATCCTAATACTTGATGAGAGAAAATAACAATATAAATAGATTGCTACCTGCACGCATTGCATTTAGAATGTATTTGGTGCCAGGATCTTAGGAACATTCAGAAGAATTATTTAAAGTCTCAAAAACTTTCTGTGAGGAAAAAAAAAAAAAAACAAAAAACAAATCTGAAAAGCCTCTTCTATCAGCAAGAACAGCAGCATCTGCTTAAGAACACATAGCAACCCCTACATTCAGATCAGGACAGGAAATAAAAAAAAAATAACATATCCAATTGAAACCGCGGGAGGACACAGTAGACAGAATGTAATTAGTTGGGTTGACTGTCAGCCAAAACCTCAGGCAACCACCCCCTTGCTCTTATGAAAACTGCCTGGAGATTTTTAATGATGATGAGCAGTTAGGATCTCAATTTTAAATCTTCTCTGAAATGCAGGGCGCCATCATTCCCTCCAGCAACACTGGGATATTGGTTCTGGGTTGGCACTGAAGAGCTCTGGGAAAGGTGAACCCTAACTCCTCAAGCAGGAGTGACTTCTGTCAAAAAATGTTGGGTTTTGTCAATGCTTTAACGCTAACGAATCCAGCTGAATTTATGAGTTGGGTGATTTCAAAACGAGGACACTTGCTCTATGGAATTTAAATTTGGGATTTTGGAATGAATATCTCCACTGTAGTGCTTTTCTCAGAAGAGAGTGATGGGATTAGGAATTCTGGATTAGGGATCCTGGGGACTACAGTCCCATGGCCAGACCTGAAGACGCTCAGGGGCAGGATGTTTGTGGGCAGATGCCACCCAATTCTGCTGCTGCTCCTCCCCCAGGTCCCCAGAAGAGCCACTGGATGGGAGTGGATAGAATAGAGACATAGAAGCCAGAACTGGATTTGAATTCTTGCTCTGTCTCTTACTAGCTATGCGATCTTGGGCAAGCCCCTTAGGCAATCTAAGCCTCAAACGAAATAAGGCAGAAAAAGTGTTGGGTCTCTTCAATTTCTCCAATCCCTTTAAATGATAAAATATGTTACCTTTAAAATATATATAGATTACTGTTGATGGTGCTTTCCTGTGACTGAGATTAGAGATCTGAAAGAGCAAGCTGATCCAGGCCTCCTTCCATGCAGATTGTGTGTTTAGTCTGTCCTATGGCTAATGACTGCAGCTGCTTCCTGCAGAGACTGTTATAAGATCTATAAAAGGCCGAGATATTATGGTTTCAGAAGCAGGTAATGAGGATACACAGAAACCACGTGGTTTGTTTCTTTCCATTTGGATTTTTAGTTTGTAGGCTTTCTACACAGGAGTTCATGGGTACGATGCCAACTCTCACAGACAACAAGGATTTATTGTATTAATAATCTGCAAATTATGGATTGCAAAACCAAAGACATTTGGGGATTTCATTGAACTTCTACCAAAAAAGATGCCTCCATGCTGAGGTTTTCAAGTTGTTCACTGTGCCCAGTTGAAATTAATTATGAACTATACATCTCTTTGCATATTAATTATGAAAACATACCATGGAATATCTCTAGGATAAAGTATAGCAGAAAAAGATCGCAATTTATGAATACTGTGTGCCAAATCAAATGAAATACCCAACTAAGACCATTTACCAAAAATAAGCTTTAAAATATATCTTTCTTCAATGTTGTAGGAATTCAATCCATTCAAATCCACAAACAATAAGCCCATTTGCTGAATTATTGATTTCAGATTGTTTGGGATAGCATCTACTTGAACTATGATGAGAAAGCAATTCCAAAATCAATCTGAATTTTTTTTTTTTTACTGATAACCGTTATAAGCATGATCAAACCTGTTCTGTGGATGTGGCTCCAAAAATGTGGGTCAAAAAATATGAATCTTGAATCCATAGTCAAATAAGTTGTGAATATGCTTGGTTTTTAAAAATGAATTCTCTTATTGCATATTACCTTTGATGTGTCATATATTATTTTAAGTATTATGCAAAGCATTTCACAAATTTCTGTGGCCAGGGAACACTTTTTTACAGAGCATCTTCCTGGACCAGTGTTCTTTGGTTAATCCTGGGTCTGATGACTTGCTATTGCTGCCATGTGCCTCCATTCTCTGTTTTCTTCTTGGCTTCCTAGATTCTGCCACTGTGGCCAACCCCAGGATTAGAGCAAAGCAAATGGAACAAACCCACTCAGAATTAAAGTCCTTGTTTATTTCATCAGAGACTGGCCTGATGCTTACATTAGCCCTTTCTGGCTAGAGCTTCATGTCTCACCCACTTTCTGTTCACTTCTGACCTGAAACAACAGGACTGCAGAAGAGAGAAGGGGAATATCTGGTGGTCAGGCTAACTCTGTGTACCCCGTGATGAAGATGTTTTCAATAAAAGTTCATTGTCATAGGTAGAACTTAGGAGTCATAGGCAACGATTTCTTAAGCCTTTCTTCCAATCAATGTGCCATGGCTATTTGATATGTCAATCTCAGCAGCTGAGTCCTGGGAAGATTCATCCCCTTCATGAGCAAATGGAGAATGGAAAGGTGAACAGTCTAGCCCAAAGAGGGGACAATAAAGGAGAGAGAGATATAGCATTTTTTAAGCTTCTGTTATGTAACCAGTACAGTGCCAGGTGCTTTGCATACCAACCTCTGTCCCAATCCCTATATTAGGACTGAATTTTAAAAGGCTAGAGAAGTTAAGAAAAAGAGAGAAGAAGAAAGGATGATGGGGAAGCTAAATTAGTATTTCTATCTCAAGGAAAGAGCTGCAGCACCTCTTCCAGAATTCCACCTGAGCCTTTAACTGTCCCTTCCCACTGGGACAGCAACTTCTTCCTTTGTTCATATTCCAACCTCTTTCCTCCACTTCTTTCTTTCCCCCTTGCTCACTAAAAATCCAACTCCTTATCATTAACCCACTACCAACTATGTCTCTTCGTTATTGACATTAAAACACTCTCTTGTCCCTAGATTTCCACTGCCCTTGACACTCAACTCTCTGCAGTCTAACTTTGGTTCCCTCATGCCATACCCAGTTTAACTAGTGGGATCATCAATAACCTTTCAACAGTCAAATCCTTTTTTTTTTTTTTTGGTCTTAGTTAATGGGGGACTCATTTTCTATTGAGGTCATGGGAGGTGGAGGCACCTAAGGTTACCTGTTCCTGCTGTACAGCCTCCAGCCTACATTGGAGGATAAGAGATTGATGGCTGGTAGACCTGCCTCCTGCAGAGGTTTCACAGGAGGGGTGCTAAGCCCTATGGAAAGGGTGTGTACGCCTACCAGCTTACCAGCCCCTTCATTTTCTTTCTTTCTTTCTTTTTTTTTTTTTTAGAAATAGCTATGTTTTCAAGGACCAAACTTTTTTTTTTTTTTTAAAGAATGAAGGAGAGGAAGAAAGAGGAAGAGGAAGAGGGAGAGAGAATGAGAGTGTTGCTTTATTGCCCAGGCTAGACTGCAGTCCAAAAATGGGTATTGAAAACCTCTTTTGTACGAATAATTGTGCTTAATAATGGAGACAGGAAAAAATGAGGGAAGAAAATAACAAACAAGCAGCCAACCAATATTTCATTTAAACCTGTAAGTAGGTGTGATGTGGTGCTGATAAGAGTGTATATTTTGTGCATTTAAAGTGGAGAGTTCTATAAATGTTTATTAAGTTTACTTGTTCTGGATCTGAGTTCAAGTCCTGGATATCCTTGTTAATTTTCTGTCTCGTTGATCTGTCTAATATTGATGTTGAAGTCTCCCACTATTATTGTGTGGGAGTCTAAGTCTCTTTATAATTCTTATGTATCTGGGTGTTCCTGTATTGGGTGCGTATCTATTTGGGATCCTTAGCTCCTAACGATCGTTAACCTTTCAACAGCCAAATCCTAAGGGAAATATTGAGTTCTCCTCTTACTTGAAGGTTGTGTCATAACTTGCATTCTTGACAGTTTCTTATCTCCCGGTTTATTAAAATTGCTCCTTTGCATTTCTCTTAATCTTTTGATTCTTTATGAGCCTTCTTGCCTAGTTTATCTTCCTCCTCCTCTCTTTAAATGTTGCTGTCTCCAGAGTTCCTGTTCTTGTCCCTCTTCTTGTTTTTCATTCTCTTTGTGTTATCTCATGCACTATTCTCTCTCTAATATTCTAATCATTACAAGTTCCTGTTCTACAAATGTTGATGCCTCCTGGGTTCTATCTTACATTTTCACATGTTTGCTGGATACTATCATGAAGAGATTCTCAAACCAAACTCATTTTATTTCCCCTCAATTTTTTCCTTCCTTCAAGAATCCAGTCCTGAATTCGATGACACCTTATTTGCCCAGTTACTTAAATCAGAAACCCAGAAGTCCCCCCCAGCTCCAGTTCAGCTTTCAACTGCCTTTCCCAAGCAAATCTGATCTTGTCGTTAACACACAGGCTTTAAATACTTCCAGGGCTTCTCCATTGCTTGCAACTTAAAAAGCAGATGTCTTGTACGGCACTCGAAGCTCTTTAAAAATTGGCTCTAATCTATGTTTTCAGTCTCATCTCCCATCATTCTCATTCCCAAATTCTCATCATGACTTGCATAGCTTAAATCATCCCTCACTGCTGGTAGCTCCCTAAATATTCTGGATTTTCACTCATCATGATGTACTTCCTGAGGATTGCCTTCTTGAATATGACCATTTTCTATGTATTCTGCAAGATCTACCCTCTGTCGGAGAAACTCTCCCAGTTTTCTCCTTCCTATTGTTACCTGAGTCATGGGTTGCTCTGAATTCTTTCTGAACCATTATAGGGAGGTCTAGTGTAGAGCTTCTTACATTGCATTGGAATTATTTGTCCAAGTGTCAGTCTTCTCAACTGGACAGTAGACATTCTTTCCTCTGGCCTCCAACACAGGAAGACACAAGGCCTAGTTACATGCCTCATTAATTGAAGTCTCTCCCCTAACCGTGATTGTCTCAAGTGTCACTGATGTCCAGATAATATAGGTGTATCTCTCCCTTTGCACCTCTTCTGCCTCACCTCATTACTGCTTCTCCTTTGTGGTTAGTAGATATAAAATGTGGGTAACTCTCTATGCCTCACTTCCCTTATCATTAAATGAGAAGAGTAACAGGACAGAACTCAACCAAGGGGCTTGTTACAACAAGGATTAAATGAGAAAATGCAGGCACCATTTTACGCCATGCCTGAGTTATAATATATGCTCAATAAATATTAGCTGTTGGTGTTGCTACTACATAAGGAAGATTTTTTTTCTTTTACGATTCAGTATTTTGATGTAGACTATAGCTATTAAAAGTTATCCTTACTCATGTTTTGTTTTACCATTTTTTCTATTGCCTTTAATGTAGTTGTATTGACAATGCCCCTTAGCATAGAAATTTTATTTTAGATTTTATTCATGTGCATTGGTCATTTTATCTACCCAGTATTTCTATATCTTTTCTCTGGTGTGAGCAATTTAACTGCCTTTCGGGAAACTACTATCCCTACATTTTATGTGGTCCTCCTAATGGACTTGTCAATCGCAGTGTCCTGCTAGCTACATCTTTCATTCACAAAGTAGGGACATAATATGGCCTATGCCAAGATAACTTCTAGTCTAGGGTATTGTCACAGGACCAAATCAACTGACACTAACTCACTCATAACCAATATTTTATGCATCTTGGAAGATATTTTAGCTCTCTGTGTTCTGTCACTATCTTTCTAATATATTAATTCTTTCCATTAAATTGGACCAGATTGATATTCTGTGGTTTGCAACAAAGTAACCATAGCAGGTAAAACGTTCATCAGCTACATCAATATTAAATGAACAACTGTCTTTTAAGCAAGTGAAAACTGGATGGTAGAAGGTAATTCAAAAAAGGGTGAGACTCAGTTCTGGTTTAAAAGAGATTGCAGTTCAAATAGGAAGAGAAAACAAATATGGATAGAAATAAATTAATTTAGGAACAACTAAATGACAAATAGTGGACAATTAAGTGTTAGGTTAAATCATATTCAATTTCTCTTTTTGTAGATAAAAAATACCATTGGCAATTTCATGTGGGTTAGTGTAATAGAATTCTACTGGAACGTAAAAAAGGAAGGGAAAAACAGAGACAAAACCAAGAAGAGCGCTCTGCAATAGGAAAAGCTCCATGTAGGAAGTGAAACTTCAGCCGGACCTAAATGTATGGATAGGCTTTGAAGGAATGGAAAAGGACTTAGTTGGAAGGAAGACACAAATTAGGAAAGGCAGAGAGAGGGAAAAAGGCATTCATCCTGAGGATCAAAAAGGAGCTCAGCTTCATGTTAGAAAAGGGCATGTTTGGGAGATCAGTAGAAAGCATGCAAGGAGAATTGCATGAATAGCTGTGGTAGACAGAATCATGTCCCTTAAGGGGGTCTGTGTCCTAATCTCCAGAATATATGAATATATTAGGATATAGGACAAAGAGGAATTAAGGTTCCAGATGGAATTAATATTGCTAACCAGATAACCTTAAAATAGAGGGATTATCGTAGTTTATGCTGTTGGGCCCAATGTGTTACAAGGGTTCTAATAACTAGAAAAGGAGGCAAAAGAGAAGTTTGCAGTGAGAAGGACTCCATCCACTGTCGCTGGCTTTGAAGATGGAGGAATGGTACCACAGAATGAGATATGTGAGCCTCTACTAGAATGGGAGCAGGACAGGAAACGGATTCTTCCTTCCCTACAGTCTCCAAAAGGGAACATCTCTCTGTCCAAACCATGATTTTAGCTCAGGGAGATCTGTGTTCGACTTCTTACCTATAGAACTGTAAGATACTTACTGTGTATTGTTTGGAGCCACGAAGCTTGTGACAATGTCTTACTGCAGCAATAGAGAACAAATATAATGATATTTAAAACAATTAATAAAAAAAAATAAGGTATGGCTACTGACCAGTCAGAATGAACGTCCAACAAATCAAAAGTACCTGCTGAACATCAGCTCAGAGTAGATGTGATAAAGCCACTTTGCAGAGGACTTTGAACTTGATTCCATGGATAACATGTAGTCTAGTGAGGTGTTAGGTATGAATGAACTCTGGTAAAAACAATAAGATTAATGTGTTAGTAGAATGGATGTTATCAGTGGCCTCTCTAACACATCTCTGTCCACGTTGGAGTAAATTTTCATTTAAAAGTTGCCTGGTTTAAACATACTAGCATTTTTAAAACTCTGTATGATTCACCTGTGGGACCTGCCAGATTATTTTGTTTGATTATTTATGCTTAAATTATTAATGCAGCAGATAGTGTTGATGTTTATTGCTCATACTAGGCACAGTTCTTTGGCAGTCACTTTTCTCAGCAAGATAATCAACTAAATGAAAAAAAATTAAAAATTCATAACATTTAAAGCCTTCTTTTTTGTATAAGTTATAAATTAGATGGAAGAATGGAGTTTCTTCCTCTTTCCCCAAAACATGAGATGAAGTAGCAGAGATTAGAATATCCACAAAGGACCATTTCTTGAGTCCAAAAGTTAAAAACAATGAGATTACTTCAGGAAGTTTTGTGGCTGATTTTAGAGGGTCATCCTAGAAGAAAGCCCAACTTTGTTACTTTTCTCCTTCTTTTCTCATATACGGTCATTAACTCAATCTTTTTTGTCCAAAACTATTTAATCTTATTTACACCATTAGTGATTAGAAAATGCCTTCCAACTTTTTTTTTTTAAGTTACTTTTGTGAATGAAACTCTCATACGTTGGAAGTTATTTAGTCTGTGGGTTCTGTGGTGTGGTGCATACATTTCTGTATGTTTGACCATTAGAAGGGAAGCGACATGGTGTAACAGACAGGGTATGGGCTTTAGAATCCAATGGAGGGGTTTCAAATCTCTGCTCTTTCATTTACCAGCTATGCTGTTGGAGTATGTTAGCTGTTACCTTTAAGTTTCCTATCTATAAAATCAGGATTAAAAAAGGCCTCAACAGGCTGTTAAGAATAAAGCTCACACACACATATTTACTATGTGCCAAGTACTGTTCTACTTTTTACACCTATTCGCTCATTTAATTCTCACAACAACACCATGTGCTTGATACTATTTTGATACAAATGAAGAAACCTAGCCTCAGTGAGATTTCTTATAATTCGCCTAAAGTCTCACAGCTAGTAAATGACAAAGCTGGGGTCTGCACCCAGGCAATCTGATCCCGAAGTCTGTGATCTTAACTGTTTAGTTTAATTACTGGTTTCCTTTCTCCTTTCTTATCTGAAAGATTATACAAGCAATATTCAGCTTAAAAATATATTTTATTTTATAATTCTCTTTGAAATTGGTGATTTGCCACTTTAAGTCTATTTTATTCAAAAACTGTGCTACCAAAATCATAAATCTCTTCTAGGTTATTAATGACAAACAAACATATAAATAAAAATCAAACCTTTCATGGAAATAAAATATTATATATTTGCAATGATAAAGAAGAAAAGTACCATAGAAGATTGTATAAATGACACTAGGAAGACAGTTGAACATTTCTAGCCCTTATTTGTGAAAGATCCTAGCTGTCCCTAAGATCTTAATTAGATGAGAATAAGGAAATAAATGGAAATTGTGATGGAAAATCCGAAGGGGGAGTTTAGGGTGAGTGAATACACTTGGAACTTGATAGTGTGGGCTTTTGCTTTATTTCCCTTTTAAATGTATAACTTTCCTTTCCTTTGGTATAGATTCATTACCAGCACTACTCTCGCTATTTTACGTCTTGAGAAAGAGAAGGAGAAGAAAAGCAAGGAAGAAGGAGAGAAAGCGAAATGGATGAAAAGATGGTCAAGTAGAAGAGACAGAGTAAAAACAGGACTAATTGTGGTGAGTTGAGGAACAAGACAAGATGGAGGTGGGAGTTGGAGAAATGGAGGATGGGCGTGGAGTAAAAGGGCGTTGAGAGTAAGAGGGAAGTGGAATAAGATGGTATAAACGGCACCAGAAAGACGATTGAACATTTGCAAATCCAGACTCTCTGTTAAGTGTATCCATATCAAGAAATTTAATTCAATCCAATGTTACATTCCATCATCTAACACCCTTCGAAGTCATTCCCACACACATGCTAGGTTTCTATCGTTATAAATTAACAACATTTTACTTTTTTTTGTTTGGTAGAAGCTACCTCTTCCCAGATCAGACTTTGTCTCCCTGGCACTTGCTGAGATGTGATCCTGATTATAGGTCTAGAGATCGTAAATGGTAGTTGGGGTAAGTTTTAAGGAGAATAGACATTCTCTTGCAAGGCAGCTGCCCAAGTGAGGTTATTACAGGGTCTTCATGCAGAAGGAAACTAATCTCAAACTGAGGGGAATGAGCTGCTTCTACTGGGAAGGGAGGCTTATAGCCAATTAGGGATTCAAGATTCTTAGCTTTGACTCAATTGATCCAGATGCCACACCCAAAGTGTCAGGATCCACCTCTCCCCAGTTAATCCCCTAAATTTCACAAAAGAAGGTTGGTGAGTCTGTGTCATTTTGCAATCCATGTAATAAAATTCTGAGTTTGATTTTCAATTAGGTCAGTTCTGTGGTTACAGGAAGAGAATCTTTAGGATCTGCCATAGCAAAAGCTTTTTGGTTATCTCACTGTAATGTGAGCAGAGAATTTAAAGCTCTGAACTGTCATTGTCCTCCTATAAGTCCCCCAGTTCATTCAAAGCAGCCCTCACACCTCATAGTTCTTGAAATTATCATAGCTGCTACCATGAAGGCCAAGTTCAGCAGCTATTTGGTCTCCTAAGACACTGGTTCAATTGGCACTTTATCAAAATTAGTCACAATTAATTGAGATGCCACTGCACGCCATAAAATACTAATATTTCATTTCCATTAGCAGGGTGCCAGCATTGCACTCAAGTTCAGGGATTTAAACCAATTCCGTAACTCCATTTGGAGGACCTCTCTTCTGGGACTACTCTTGATATAGGTACTGTACATTCAGGGCCCATGAGAGAAATAGAAATTACATTGGGAATTTCAACTGGGAAACTTAATAAAGGAATTTAGAAAATTCTAGAACAAAAAGGCAATCCAGCCAGGGATCTGGCAGTTCAGAGGAGGGGTGAAATGCCAATGGGATGCAGACCTTTGAGGTAGCAGGAATAAGGAAGTACCTGGATGCTGCAGTTCCTTCACAGGGTACGAGGAAGCTGGTTCTTTGTGCCAGAAGGAGTGGGAGGTGCTATTCCCAGAATAATGCTATTGGAACAGCTTAGACCTTGAAGGAAGAAGTCTCTTTTCTTCACCTGGCTTTCTTTATCTAGTGTCTCCTACTGGCACAACCTAACTGGAAATAAAGAAAAAATAGTTTGCAGAGTCCTGGCTGCAGTACCACAGAACAGATCATAGAAGGCCAGGTTTGGAATGAGAGACATAAGTAAATCACTGCACAGTGAGTGAGGGGTGAAGGAGGCGGTAGTTATGTGTAAGGAGCGTGTGTGGCCAAACCATTCACACGGTGCCTATATTTACATAGCTATAGCTATGGACTAAGATAATCGAACCATTAATCAAACCAATGTAGCCAAATTGGTTTAAAAGTTTATTTGTACCAAACTGACACACTTTTTTTCTTCATTTGATACTGTTTTGGAGATGCTGCACATGAAGCTTGTAGCTAGCCATTTGTACAAAGTCTGCCAGCCTTGTATAAGATGAAGAAAATATCTGCTGCCATGATTCTCCATGGACAACTTACAGACACTGTGAGCAACAGGACTTGGTGTTTCGAACCTTTGCTCTGTGACAAAGCTATACAGATATCCCCATGTGAACTAGAAATATCTTAGGCAAATCCACTCTATCAGTGTAAACCTGAATCTGAGTCTGGTGTGAAGCACAGCGACAACTTAAACTGTGTTGTTAAATAAAATATTGATATACAAATATACAGATGAATGAATAATTTAGAAAGTGAATATCTGATCCATTTTTGTCAAAGATTTCACATGAATCCAAATTTGGAGCTTGAATGACCCAAATGCTTTGCCTACATTGATCCTACATTCAGGCTGCTTCCATTTCTCTTGGCTTCTCTAAGAACCAGATTGTTACCACTTAAAGGTCTGTTGGAATTTTCACAAAACCTTTTCCATCGATTTCTTCTTCATGAGAAAGTAAAAGCAATGAAAATGCTTTCGAGTTAACCAGGTCTTATTAGGTACAAATTGTTGCAAGGAAAATGAGGTGGGATGGAAGTAGAGGGTTGTTTTGAACTCATCTCACAAATGTCACCATTTAAGACCTGAATAACCTAAGATAACAAGAGCAGATCAATGATCTCTATAGAGGATGCCCTATAAATCAAAGGATTTGGGAGGAAGAGTAAACCCACAGGGCTTTCAATCCCCTTCCTATGAACAATGGGGTTTGTAGGGTTCGCAGGATGAAGGAAGAAGGTCCTCAAGATGCCAGACAAAGAAGGAAAGGTGACCCACCTATCTCCACCTGCTTTACAAACTGGTCAAAGACAAACCCTGCTTAGCAGCTGTTTGTGGATGGGACTAAGCCAAGTGAATGGAGCTGAGTGGAGATGCTCCCGCCTCATGGGGCTTCCTACAGTGGCTGTTGCTTCCTTTGATGTCATAAATTGAGCAAATCCTCCAACACTAAGGGACCCCAGACTGTGCTCCAGCTCTCAAAGGGAGTCTTTCACAGCAGCTTCCAGCCGTGGGCCATAATGGTGACACATGCGTCACTGGGGCTCCGATCTGTCCCCTGAGCCCTGCGGTTGGAGGCCCAGTGAGTGATGTGGTCTAGGGCTGTGGGTGCTCACTCAGATTCTGCTTTGGTCTTGACCACAGCATCAGAGATGATTTGATGTATTGGGCTTGAATATGTTTTGAGTTACTCTGTATTGCATACACATGTAAAACAAATCTGGGAACCCACAAGTGTGTGACCAATTATTTTGCTCCTCTGCAAAGTGTTTATTAAATTTTGAAAAACGAGATGATACAAAGAGGCAAACAACAGAAGCAATCACAAACCCCAAACAGTTTTCAAATCTATAAACAATTTTTGAAAAACATTCAAATAACTTTCCAAATGTGTTGCCAATGCAGTGAGGAAAACAGATCTTTCTTATGGTTCGGGGAATTTTCAAGTGTGTCAGAGTGACCTGCACACGTCTGTTGGGATGTTCTGAATGGCAACGAATTCACAGAGAAACTCTTGTTCCAGACTTTCAGGATACAAAAGCAGCAAAAGCAAGGCTTTGCATCTTGGTGCCCTTTAGTGACTGCAGGTCTCTCAAGATTGGAACCCCAGAGTCCTTGGTGAGGACCAATTTCTGCCCCTGGTCATATAAGGGATACTGGAAAATCACATTGAGCCCTACTCCTTTATCTATAAAAAGAAATGTTTTGTCAAACCATTAGCAGTGACTCATAAAGAGGTTTTGGGGGGGTGGTGATCACAAAAAAAAGAAAGAGGTTTTAAAGATGATTTAGTGGGTCACACCAATATTTTAGAAGAAAACAAAACAGAATCAAACCAAAGAGAAAATATTAGAGTGTATTACAAGTAGTGAAGGTAGGACTTGTTTAAGGAAATTTCTGTTTCAATATGTGTGTGTATTGAAACTGTTTTGTTCCTCTATAACATGCTTATTAACCTTTAAAAATGAAAAATATAAAGAGATAAATGTCAGAAGAAATCACAAACGAGTCCGTTTTTAACAATTTCTGAAAAACATTAACTTTCCATTTTACTGGCAAGTAATATATTTTTCTGTACTAGATTATATGTTAAAATGTTTTTCTTAATAAAGATTTGGGTCAAGCGGTTTGAAAAACACCCCTCTAAGTTTCTGTCCGGCTCTAATAGTCTGCGATTCCCAGAGATAGAAAGGACCTGCTCACTGAGCCGTAATGATAATACTCACATGTAACATTTTTTAGCACTTACTACATTTCCAGGCACTGTGTCAATTGCTTTCCATGCATCATCTCATTGAACACTCCCAACAACCCTATGTGTTAGGTAATCATGATGCTGTTTTACAAGGACTGAGGAAATTAAGCAATCTTGGAGAGGTTCAGAACATATAGTTAGCTGGAGAGCCAAGATTTGAAACTTATAGGCTGACTCCCAAGTCTTTAATTTTTCTTATGATTTGCTGCCAAACATGTGAGATTCTGAGCATCAGTTAGTAACTGGGCCTCTGGTACAGATGGGCGCAGGTCTTTTGCCTGAATTTCCATGTGAAGGAGGATGACCCATCATTCCCCTTCCTCTTGACTAGGGGAAGGTGCACTGTGCATTTCAAAAGCCTGCCTAGCCCTGGGAGATAAGGGGGTTGCTTTATGTCCTTGCATTTCATTTTACTCATCTGTAAATCAAATTTCTCTCAGCGTCTTCCAGAGTTCTCAAGAGTATCAGAGAGGGCGTAATCTGTACACATAGCTTCATTTTAAATGAAAATATCAAGCAGTGTCATTTTTACAAGTATCCACACCCTGTCTGAGGCTGAGAAGAGTGTAGCTATGCACACTGCAGTGAGAAGAAAACTTCACCTCAATTGGAGGATGTAAAAGTAAGGTTTCAGCAGAAGCCCTCATGAACCCCACATGATGTCTTTCTTCTTTTCTAGCTCATACCCCTATTCATGCATGGATGCTGGCTTGACTTTACAAGGAGTCAGAATAGGCTTCTGGGTATATCCGTGACTAGAAGTAAAACAAATATTTTCTTTCCAAAGTTATTGAGTCCCATTGATCTATATGAAATTTCACCATTAGATAGTCATTCCTTTTGCTTGAAGACTTTGTGTCTGCAGAAATTACTGATTAAAAATCCATTCTTTCTATGATTCACATGCAAAGCAACTAATTGCCTAAATGACAATTAAGTCATCCTATAATCTAATAAAATTCCGTGATGCACAAACAGTAAGTTCAATTGGGAGCCATGGGTAAGATTCACAGTGTATGGCACAATCTGGAGAGGCAGGCTTAGTTGGGGGTCTAAGTGAAGTATGAAACTCAGCGGGGAGGTCACAGAAAAGCATTGAAGACAACTCTTGGCCACTTGTAAAGTTTTGCGAGAGGTTGCAATGCTCCAGAATAACCACAATATTTTCATACAGTGCTTTCTAGTTTATAACATGTTATTCCATTTAACACTCCCAGCATCCCTTGGGGTGGATATTTCTGGAGGATAAAACTAAGAAGGTGAGAAGGGATGTGACTTGCCCAAGATCACCTACTGTGAAATGTCGGGTCACACAACTCCTGAGCCCTTCTGAGCCGACCATATTTTCTTCCCAGGCAGATGGACTCATTCTGAGTGCCCAGGTCTGAGCTCAACCATGCTCTCTCTGGGTAAAGACACCTCAGGCCAATTTTGACACATCGGTGAACAAAGAGATGCATCAAAGAATATAGGATTCTGGCTTTAATGTCTACCAGTGAAATAAAATAATGGGGATGTGGATGAGTGTGGGACAAACACACACACCACAACACACACACACAACGCACATACAGGATCACTGGAAGTGCGTGTTCTAGGTTCATAATTCAACCAAAATTTATTGGTAATTAAAGCAATTGAGCTTTGCTTCCATCTCTGATTTCGCCTTGACTTTCAGTCCTCAGCTTCTTTCTCCTTTTCTCCCCGCCCACTTTTTAGTGGCCTTTGTTCTTCGTTCCTGAGCCATCTGGTTGCAAAGTATGGTAGGAGCACAGTGCAGCAGGCACATGAAAAAGCAGTACAAAAAAAATAGTAGGAGTGAAAACAAAAGACATGAAGATCCTGAATTTTTAATTTCTCTTTTCAGATTAAAATATCACTGCTCCTAGTTCTGATGCAAGATTGAAAAGAATGCACTGGGTCTTTGAATGGCAGATTGACAAGGAAAAAGAAGAAAGCAGGACCCAGGACACCCTGGGGGGTCAAGGCTGGGCTCAGGTATGCCTGGACAAGCCACGCAAGTTGTCTCTGGGCTTGGACCACGTATCAGAGGAGCTATTTGAGGAGCCGCATCAGCACACCTGATTCCACGGGCCTCCAGGCTGTGATGCTCAGCCCTTGCGCCATGAAACTTTTTTTTCCAGAAGCCAAAGCTTTGAGCATCTCCTCCCATATAGAGAGTGTATATGTTTATGTCCATGTCTTCCGCCATGTGAATGCATGCAACCACCACCTCAAATATCATAAATCCTCTCCCCCTTTCTGTCTGCCTGTTTATCTACAATCTGTCTATTTAAATTCTTTTTAAACAAGAAGGGAATATCTTTATGCCTGTTTGTAGGGATATTCTACATCCATCTGTTATTTACATCATTCGTTTTCCTGAGGTGTCTCCAACAAATCCTGGCTGGATGCACTGTATGTGTTATTAATAAAACAGCTGTAAAAATATTAACTGTACGGCCTAATTGTCAGCCCTGATTGGAAGCCAAGTTTATCCCCGGACGGATGCGGAGACTCAGAATTTGGGCTTCCATCCAGATCTGACCCTTGCAGCTCACTTTACATTTGATTCTTTGACCGTTTAAACTGTTCTGGCTTCTTTTTCCTCCCAGGGATCTGTGCACATCCGGCCTCCTGGCCTCCTGGCTCCTTCAGGTGGCGCTGGTCCAGCTTCCTGAATGTTCATGGCCAGGCCTGTCTCCTCCTCCCCCCCCCAACTTTTGTTAAACTTAACAGCCATATGCTATAGAATCACCTTCCAGTAATTTAAAAGATGAGTAGAAATATTGTCAGCATTGCCTCTCCCTGCACACTAGTAGGAAATAGCATTTGGAGAGTCTGCACTGGAAAACACATCTCTATTAAAAGCATTGGGTTAGGATACCAGAAAACCCAGAGTGATTGGCTGCAAAGTGATACTTCCTTAGTATCTGGAATCAGATCAATCTTTCAGCCGAACCTTCTGGATAGGGAAGATAAATGAAGACGTGATAATACATTTTATTTTTAATGAAGTGCTCAAAATAAACCAAATGAGGGCAGAAGTTGGCAAATGAGGCACTTTTCTTTACTGTGCCCTCCTTGGGATAGGTGGATTAGCCCTGATTGGCTTACACCTAAGTGAGGCTGAAGTGTTTACTGCAGGGCAAGATTGGGAGGAAAGACACTGCATAGAAAAAAACTTGATTCTGCCAATATCCAGAAAGCCTTGGCATCATCTGCATCTAATTCTTAGGTGATAGGATAGAAGAAGCTCCTTAGGTAGCGTGGTATGATGGTTTGCTTCATTGCATATGAAATACATTAATTATCTGCCAGTATTTCATAGGCCAAAAGATTAATGACACCATTTAAACTCATAGTCCCAGTAACATTTAACATGGCTGTGATTAGCTGTCAAAATGTTGGATAAGATTTGATGCTTTATTTATTTTTTTCTTTTTTCTATTGGGACTTCATGATTTCAATACTCCACTCCAGTGAAGTGGTTTGGAAATTTTATAGGAATGGCCTTTGGTTTTGCTTATTTTTCTAGGAAGATTCCAAGCAGGCTTTCCTGCCATATAAGATTCTCTTAGCCTCACATTCTGCAGGCCATCCCTGCAAATGTTTCCAAAAAGACTGTTTGTGCTGGGGTCACCATTCCAATTCTCATAACCATTAGTATTGACAATCTGTTAGGACACTAACGGTTTGCTTGACTTTCACATTTTTAAATAATCATTTGTAAGAGGAACCCATATTTTTGTCGCTAACAGAGGTGATGAAAATTTTAAAAAAGAAATCAAAAACTTCAAATTACCTTTCCTTGAAAGAAACTGCCTCAGGATGTTAATGAAATCATCAAATATGCTACTGCAGAGTTGACCTCAACAGAAAATTTAACACTCCATATCCTGCTTGAAAAATACAGGTTTGTTTTTTTTTTTTTTTTTACATATGTCAATTGCCTTCCAAAAATGTCTGCATTATAAAATGTTTTTGTCTAACAATTGGACTGGATTAAAATGACTTTGTGGAGATAAACTGTTTTTAGCCTTGAAAGAACTAGTAATTGTTAGATGTTTCAATGGAAGCTCCCTCCCTTTTCCCCCTTGCTTTACCATATAGTTACCTGAGTTTAAATGTGTTGGTGTTTCCTGACCCATGTCTTATGAATGCATGACAAATTAAATTTCTTTTCAATGAAGCAAAAGGAAAATATTTAAGAACAATCTTAACTCTCACGAGAGCAAGAACTTGCTTTATCTACTATACGCATCTCCTATAGCGCCTAACAGACAGCTGTATACCAGTAGGTCTCAATAATTGTTGACTAATGACCAAGTTAATCAAATTCTCTGTTTTGCATAAGAGGGAGGTCTAAATGTCTTCTGCATTCAGTGTCTATATTACACTCTTAAATGGTAAAAAGACTTTCAGCAATTCTTTATTTTATTTAGATGTTAAACAGTGTTTGCTGAGTATTTTCTATAGTGCCTAGCACAGTGGTAGGCACCAGGATGGATTAAAAAATAAACATGAGACCTGCCTCCTGCCAATAAAAATTGTATAATTTGTTTCTAGAGCCAGGATATCACATAGCAGAGGCGTTGCAAAAGCTGGAGTAGAATGGTACTAACTGCATATAGGCAGATAGGGCATTCAATTTCAGGAAAGAAGTGCTGTGGAATTAGTTACAAGACAAAACTTCACATAAAAGACAATGGAGGAGCTGGACCATAGAGAAAGCAGAAAATGGTGGAAAAATAAGCAGTTTAAGATTGAAGACTTGGTAGACCCAACATATGCATTGCTGAACTTCTTGTCCTAAAGCCTAAATAACAATAACAGATGGAGACTAACTGGTGAGCTCAAAGTTTGGGGATAATTCAAGATTTTCTAATAATAATGTTTATGATGTGAAAAAAGTCTGCACTCCAGTGTCTGGTATATATTAATAAGTTATTGAATATGCTTAAGACAGAACAAACTTTATGTCATTGTTAATGTCCATTAAAACACGGCATTCCAAGAAGGTGAGAAGTTAATTTTTGGTGATGGCTTCTGGACGTAGATGGAATAAATAGTCCTCAGGGTGTTTGATTACCAGAGAGAAGGCTGCTGAGGGAATAAGTTTAACTCCATTATTCTGGAAATCTCAAGTGAAAAAACTTTAAAAATGAGAAATTCAGGAAACACTATTTCAAACAAAACACTGACTTGCCATTACTTTTGCCTGGCAGAGAAGTGGAATTATTTATCTCAAAGGAGATAGCATTTTGTTTAGGAAAATATTCTGACGGATTTTTTTTTTAAATAAATGATATCCCCACTGTCTTAAAAGATAAGATGAAAAAAGAGAGAGAGAGCTAAGCTGCACTACATACAAAATTAATTGGAATTTGCAAACTGGTCACTGATGCCTCGTTGGTGATTGGAAAGGGTGGAGCAACTTGGCAAGGGGCTGGCAAGAAGCCTAGGAAGAAAAGAAAGCCATCCAGACATCCAGGTGGAGTCTATAGCTGAGGGACTTTTAAGAGTAGTGGTGATTAATACTCAGTTTTCAATATTTCCTATTCTGAGTTGTGCTGAAACCATTCATTTCTATCTTTAAAGCTTTAGTTAAGATCTGCCCAGAGATGTGTTGGGTGTTGGAAGAGAGTGGAGCAGTACTTAGCTTGGGTCAAAGCAGTACAGAAAGAGGATGCTGGTTATGAGAGCAGGGACGGCTAATTTAGGGCAGGCTGCCCAATGACTGACCCTGGAGAATATCAGCCTCCCTTTGGAAAACCTCAAAGGTTTCAGGAAGAGTGTGGAGGACATGGATAGAGGCTTGAGCCATTTCATTTGGATAGCAAAGAAAAGGGAAATATCAGGCTCCTGATTACTTTTAGCCATGCTGAGACAGATGGATGAACAGAACAATGACAACATATCTATCCATCCGTCCACCCACTCATCCATCCATCCATCCATCCGTCCATTGATCTAATCATTCATCATTAAGTATTAGGAGCCTACTATATGTGAATCACTACATTATAAGAGACACAGTTTCTTCTGTGCAGATTCTAAGAATTAATGTATACACAAAGCACATTAAAGAAGTAAAACCCAAAGCTTCCAGGATGAGGTTGACTTTATATGGGCCTCAGTGAATGACTTACATTTGAATAAGAAATAAAGGAGAGATTGCAACATGGATACCCTGGGAAGTCACTCTCCCCAGGCTCTGTCTAAATGGCATAGGGGAGCATAGGGCTTCATCCCAGGTTGTGCAGTCCTTTGCCACAAGTTAGAGATGAAGCTGGGCCTGGTGTCTGTGCCTGCATTTTTCTACAGCTTCTGAGTCCTGTGGACAATAACAGAGGGGACAAATCATGCAGGAAATGTGTCTTGTATAAAATAAAACTTTAAAAGAAAGAATTAAAGGAAGAATGACAGTCATAGCAACTCTTTTTATTTAGATACTATTTTGAAATTTATCATGCAATTATTTCATATATAATATCTATCATCACAACTACTCTTTGAAGTAGGTATTATTATTCCCATCTCTCAGAAGAAAAAACTGAAGTTCATAGTTTGAGTGGCTTGTTCCAAAAACATAAAATTAGACCATGTGAGTAACTCAATTATCAGAGTAATTGTTATTATCAGTCTTCTCTCAGATCCAAAAATATTCTTTGACTTGCTCATCATTTTAATACTTCATATTAAAAGTACAGACTAGGCACAGTGGCTCACGCCTGTAATCCCAGCACTTTGGGAGGCCAATGTGGGTGGATCACAAGGTCAAGAGATTGAGACCATCCTGGCCAACGTAGTGAAACCCCATCTCTACTAAAAATGCAAAAATTAGCTGGGGATGGTGGCGTGCACCTGTAGTCCCAGCTACTTGGGAGGCTGAGGCTGGAAAATCACTTGAACCTGGGAGGTGGAGGTTGCAATGAGCCAAGATTGGGCCACTTGCACTCCAGCCTGGGCAACAGAGCAAGACTCCATCTCCAAAAAAGTTAAAAAAACAAAACAAAACAGGACCTATAAACCAATAAAAGATAGAAATGAGGAAAGATTATTGATGAAATCATTCATTCTTCATCTGAATAGCCAATTCCCCATTTTATATGATACAGTTCTCAAAAATGTTATGGTCATGTCATTTTTCTGGCATGAGAAGGAACTTTGGAAAGTATTTGGGTATTGCCAAATGCATTTGTTGCATACCACTTCTGCTTATTCCTATCCTAAAGTTATGAACAGCGCTAAAGAAATACAAACTATAGTCTCTGCCACAAAGAAGCTTCTCATCTTCTGTGCAGACCTTTTTCCCTTTCGTGAAAGAGCTGTAATAACTTTGGCTTCCACCTAAGAGCTCAAATATGGAAACATTTTATCAAGTTAAAATAAGCAATTTTTAACATTACATTAATGACAACAGGATGAGTTATCAAGAAAAAAAGTAATTGGTGTAAGCATTTTCTTTCCCTACTCCCATTCTGGGTAGAAGTTAGCATTGTATCTCCAAACGTCCAAGTTGCCCTTAATCCCCTGTCTGTAGCAGAAATGAAAACTTCTCTTTCATGACTTTATCCTCCTTATCCCACTCTCCTTAGGGACCTTGAGTCATTAAGTTGGGTAAGGAGAGACATAGCTTTGACAACTTGGGGATGAAGATGTAGGAACAACTGGAACCACAGGAAAGACAGAGATTCCTTAGAATTCCTCCAGCACAGAGGAACCATAGGCTTTCCAGCAATGGGCCACATGGTGGGCCACTCTCCAATGAGGAACTGCTGTGGGGTGCTGGGAGGGAGACACTGGACACATGCATCACACTGGCCTTGAAGGCAGCAATGAGCTTCCGCATGGGAGTGACCACAGCCAGTTTTGCTGGCTGCTGAGAAGAACCCCTCTGCAGCCTCCTGGAGCAGTTGCCTGAGTGTTGCTGGAATACCAGCACTTCACTAAAGGGACAACAGAAATAATGGTGACTCTAAGGAAGGAAATGTCCCTCAATTTTTCTCACAGCACACATACAAAATCAGTATCTTTGTAAAGGGCTAATGAAATGTTTCACCGGTCAGATATTTGGGTGCTCAGGGCAAATTTAATTTCATAAAGACTAGAAACTCCACATGTGCCATTCCTTGCCTTTAACTGTTGTGAGATAGAAGTCGCCCACATTGACAGCCAGCTGATCCTCGTGAATCACAGGTTTCATATTTGGGGATTTGCCTACTTGCTAAGATTGATTTCTAATCCCAAAATCAATACTGGGGGCGCGTTTGCAATTACTCGTGTACATGGTCAGAGCAGTGAAAACTTTGAGTTCTCACATTCACATTTCTAGCTGGATCGAATAAAATGATACTCCCACTTCCTGTTTCAGCTTTCTTATTGTCAACATGTGTCCTTTACATGGTCTATTTAGTACCACATTTTTTACATTTTTCTGCTTCTTGTTGATTATTTTGCTGTTTAAAATGGCTCCCAAACATACTGCTGAAGTGCTGTGTAGTGTTCCTACCTACAAGAAGGCTGGTATGTACCTAATGGAGAAAATACATGTTCGATAAGCATCATTTAGGAATGAGTTATAATGCTACCGGCTATGTGTTCAATATTAATGAATCAACAACATATATTAAATAAGGTGTCTTTAAACAGAAACACACATGAAACAACGTTATGTATTCACTGACTGACAAAAATGTTGTAAACAGAAGCTTGCAGGAACCTAACCCAGTATTCCCCCTAAGAGCAATCACTTGGCATTTGCTAATTCAGTGTTTGTGGACTTCATAACTATCACGAATAATAAGAATTTTCTATGTTTATATATTCTTTGACTCAACCTATTATGTGCAAAACATCCTACTAAGCATCAAAATGAAAATTGGCAATAAACTCTGCAATTTCTGCCAGATCCTACTAACATACTGCAACCATACCACCTCAGAACAAAATTCAACACAGGTTCTCTCTCACTCAGGAAGTGTTTTGGGCCTCATAATTATTTCTGGAAGTAAAGGAGGTAGTTATAAGGCAATGTCATTTATACAAAAGCTCCTAACAAGAACCCTGAGAACAGCTCTGGGGATGTTTGTAGTGTGGCTTCAGTGTATTTGTGGTCAATGCTTCCTGTTATAAACACAGGACTCTAGCTTTCCAGGGGACTTTGTGACCATCTGATCCTGGATGAGACTTGGCATGTTGCATCCCAGCACAAGAGTTTATGTAAACAGGTTGTAAAATAATCAGCTTGACCCTTTCCAAATATAGGCAATGTTAACAAACAAACAAAATGCACACAACCTATGCCTAGGAGAATGTTGGTTTTGCACCTGTATAAATTGAAAACTGACAAGTTTACAAAGTGAATGTGGCTAATGATGATTGATACTTGACTTATAAGGGTGGAGTCAAAAAAAATCAGCCGTTTGCTCTGGGGCCAACTTTAAATTCTGGAGCATTTTAAATCCAAATTTAGTATTTTGCCACAGTTTTGTAATTATGTTATCAAAGAAGCAATTGAAGTCCTCAGCTGAGCCTCATGGATAATTAGGTTGCGTTCTTCATATTTCCAAAACTTGGTAGCAAAATTATCGCTAAACAGTGAGGAAGCAGTCTAGAGGGTAAGCACCAGAAGGATGAGAATTTTTAGTTGTATTGCTCATCACTACGTCCCTGGAGCCTAGAACAGAGCTTGGCATAGGGGAGGTTCTCCATAAATACTTGTTAAACTAGGTCCATTTAACACTTTAATACGTTGTGATATAACTAGTGCTAATGTGTCTGGATATAGGACATCATGTATCTCTGTCCCACTTCTTGTACCTGTGTTATATCCCTCCCCAGCCCAATCTTTCCCAGTCTTCACCCTTCCCTCTAAGCAGTCAGTGCTTTCAACCCCAGAAGAAACCAATGGAAGAAGCAGAAGCTCCGTTGCTGTGCAGAAAGTCACCAAGTACCTGTTCAGTCCCATGACTCAGGCCTCTATTCTCAGCGGTCCTGCTCCTGAACACTTCCAGAGGAGAGGCCATTATTTCAGAGCAATCACACCTCTACCATGTAGAGGAGTGATTATTTATTTATAGACAATTGGTAGTATTTTGCATAAGGATCTTGGCTTGCTTTAGCAAGGATGTCTTTGAGGTGATGGAGTTGTTAATTTTGTGGCTGCTAATGATATTTTTTAATTTAGAAATTTTTCTTTTTTATATTTCATTAACCACCCAGAAGCCAAATTTCTCTCCAGAATTTTTGGGAGGCATTAGGCAGAGTATTTGGGATTAGAACTCATGTTGTTCTATGCAGTTTTTCTCCAACCCCTATTTCAAGGATTCCTCCTTATAAATGAGTTTGTCTAAGTCTCTGTTCCTTGTCATACATTTTTGTGGATTGTGTCTCTCCCAAATTCCCATGTTAAAGCCTTAACCCCTAATGTGAGTGTACTTGGAGATAATCCTTTAGGAGGTAGCTGAAATTAAGTGAGGTCATAAAGGTAGAATCCCAATCCCACAGGGCTGGTTCCTTGTAAGAAGAGGAATGAGCATCAGAGCTCTCTCTTTCTGCAACGTGCAGAGAGCAATGAACATTAGAGCTCTCTCTTTTTGCAATGTGAAGACACAGTAAGAAGGCAGCTATCTGCAAGCTAAGAAGAGAGCCCTCACCAGAAACCAAGCTGACTGGCACTTGTACTTCTCTGCCTCCAGAATTGTGAGAAATAAATTTCTGCTAAGTTACCCAGTCTGTGGAATTTTGTTATGGCAAACCCAGCTGATTTAAAACAAAAGGATTTTCTACTTTCTATGTAATTCAATAAGTTTACAGATTAATTATAGCATTGAAAGTTACAACCTATATGTCCCACTAGCATTAAAGCACACACAAGTCCTCTCATCTGCCGTAGATCTTATCTGTAGACCTCTCACAACTTCAATTACAAAACCTCCAATTGTTGCAAAGTTCTCACCCAGACAAGACCTTGCAAATGCTCATTGGCAAGTTATCTTGGCTACGACATGGGACCTTCCTCTTGATTTCTCCTTGCCCCTCTCTAGCAATCTTCACAGTGCATCCTCCAGAATTCACAGCCTGCAGTTGTCTCCTTCAAGTTTCCTTACAGATTCCAATGCTGTAGAAGCACTAACATCTTTGAGGGTTCAAATGGCAGGCACCATGTTCTATGGAATTCTCAGTCCACCTAATCACACCCCATCTTACTTCCTCTCCTTAATCACCTTCCATCCCACAGGACTCACACATGGATTCATACTGAGTTGGGCCAGAGACAGATACAAATCTGAGTCACAGCATTCATGCACTCTCCACAAGAAAACCTTATCCCTCCAAGAGCCAGACTATTTTTCTGATTCTATCTTCCATGAGTTTAAGTTCTCTCTTAAGAGTTTCCTCATTTCTCCCTGCTACACTTAGTTTCATGTCTGGAGGTTACCAAATGTTCAAATGATATATTGTTATGACCTTAGTTCATGCCTTTGATTCACACACACACACACAGACACACGTTTTAATATATATAATCATTTTTATGATTATAAAAGACTATTCAATCTGTGTGGGAAATTTGTAAAACACAGAAAAAATATAAAGAAAACATAAAAAATTAGAACCCTATCTCTGTTCTCCAATATTATATAATTTTATCATTACATATTTCAGTACGTGTCTCTACAATGTAATAACACTTTTAAATACCATTATCACAATTATTAAAAAAATAACAAAATTAAGGCCAGGAGTGGTGGCTCACACCTGTAATCCCAGCACTTTGGAAGGCCAAGGTAGGCAGATCACTTGAGATCAGGAGTTCAAGACCAGCCTGGCCAACATGGTGAAACCCCATCTCTACCAAAAATACAAAAATTAGCCGGATGCAGTGGTGCCTCTGTAGCCCCAGGTATTCGGGAGGCTGAGGCAGGAGGATTGCTTGAACCCAGGAGATAGAGGTTGCAGTGAGCTGAAATTGCACCACTGCAGTCCAATCTAGGCAATAGAGCAAGACTCTGTCTCCCAAAAAAAATTAACAAAATTGTAATTGTATTATTCGATATCCAGTTAGTGTTTAAATTGTGTCAATTGTTTTGTAATCTTTTACAGTATGTTTGCTTGAATCAAGATCCTAATAATGTTCTTAGATTATAATTGGTTGTATTTCTCTAAGTCTTTTTTAATTTATAAGCTTTTGTATGCATTAGTAGTTTTCCCTTACAATGTATTTGTTGAAGAAACCAGATTACTTGTCTGTCATAGTTCCCCACAGCTTGGATTTTGATAAATTAAAATTCCAGGGTATCATTTAACACATTCTGCTGTCCCCTATATTTCCTGTAAATTTGCAGTTCGACCTAATAATCTGTGGTCAGCAGCCCCCAATTTATGAATATAATTCAGGGACACACTTTGGGAAAAAAATGACATATTTATTTTTACTAACTTCCAACTAAAATTTAGTATGCTCTTCAATTAAAACATTAGGCAACAAACAACAGTAATTTTAATAGTATATCTGACTTTGCTGTCAATAGAAATCATAGCTATTTTAATGTCACATTCCAGCTGTGGCAAGATATACCCAAATATTGTTTCATCTTACCATGACTTCAAAATTATTGCAGGTTTTGGGCCTGCCTTTAGATCTTATTATTGAATGTGTTGGTGAAGAAGCCCCAACGTGTATGTGTGTGTGTGTGTGTGTGTGTGTGTGTGTGTGTATGTGTGTATCATATACATAAGTATGTACACACATACACACACATATTTTTTCCTATTATTTGAGTAACTGTATTTAACATAATTGAGTTTAGTTACTGACATGGTTTGACTCTGTGTTCCCACCCAAATCTCATCTCAAATTGTAATCCCCATAATTCCCAGGTGTCAAGGGAGGGATCTGGTAGGAGGTGAATGGATCATGGGGGCAGTTTCCCCCATGGTGTTCTCATGATACTGAGTGAGTTCGCATGAGATCTGATGGTTTTACAGTGCTTGGTAGTTCCTCCTTCTCTCTCTCTCCTTCTTGCTACCTTGTGAAGAAGGTACTTGCTTCTGCTTCAACTTCTGTCATGATCGTAAGTTTCCTGAGGCCTCCCCAGTCAGACAGAACTGTGAGTCAATGAAACCTCTTCCCTTTACAAATTACCCAGTTTCAGGTATCCCTTTTAGCAGTGTAAAAATGGACTAATACAGTCACCAACTTTTGTGTTTTAGTTTATGTCTTTTAAATATTTTTATCAAAAGGAGTTTAATTGGACTCACTAGCCTGCCCAAGCCATTTGGGGCACAAAAGAGTGAAGAATCCCTGAGTCTAGATCCTATGTGAGTTCTAATTTTTGTCTAAAACACTTTATAGGAAGTATTGTGCAGCACTTTTGTGGAGATGCATACAATGTCTTGTTTCTCTTTGTTTTTTGTTTTGTTTTGGGTTTTTTTGTAATATTAGTAACAACTGATGATCATTGCCCAATACATTAATGGTTACAATATGATGATATTGTAATTTTATAATTTCTTTTATATATATAGTTTAAATGCTTCTTTACAAGTGAAACTTCTAATCAACTATCTGATGACTTTGAGATGACTTTCAGATGGAAAGTAAGATAAATGCTTGATCCTTTCGTTTCATTTTTCAGTTTTCAAAACATTGAGTTGACTCCATAGAATCTTCCAAAGGAGGATTCCAGTGAATTTTTGTTTTCTTCTGTTTTGTTTTCAATATCATTGTAAACTTATAGATGCAAATACAGTTTTATGTGTTTTAATTGCTTGTACCTACTATTCTTAGCGATGCTAAAATGTCCCATGTTTGGCCAGTGGAATCTCTTGAAGTTGTCTCCTGAGTCCTTTTAACATGACTATTATCCTTGATAGCATCATTGCTATCCAGAATGACAAAATGCTCCAGATCCATATTGTTTATGTTCTACTCCAAACATGAAATCGTGTCCTGTTTATTTCAGTATGATATTTAGAAACCACAATCTGTGTGTTAAGAGTACCTGTTGCTACTGTGTAGATATTACTTCTAGTGCTTTTTATCATACAGAACTGGAAAATAATTTAAGAGAAAATACAACAATAATTTGGTCAATAGAATAGTTTATCCTGTAAGCACACATAATATAGTTACAGAAAAACAGTATCAATATTATCATCATTGACATAATTACATGAAACAGTTTAACATTCTTTTGCATTCTTTTTGTTCTCAAACAGTATCCCCTAGGGATGAACAAATACATTCTCGAGTTTTAATATCATTTGAAATAATTCCTTTTTGTATATTTAGGCTACCAACTCAAAAACCAGTTAGTTATTTTTTTCTTTAGATTTTTAATGATCACTTTTAAAAAACCTTTTTTCCTATAGATGTGTAAAAATATTTTTAACACATTAACAAAACAAGTCCCATTAATAAAACAAGATATAGTCAGGTAAGCAAAGCTCATATCCAGCCACCTCTGCCTTGTTTGCTTACTTTCCTTATAGATAAACATCCTTTAAAGTTTATTCTCTCATTAATTTTCTTAAATATAATTATTAAAATATGTATATATATATATTAGCATTTCCCCTTTCTTTGATAAATGATTGTATAACATAAATACTTTCTCCTCTTTGCTTTTTTCCTTGAGATTGTTTCAAAGCAGTTTTGTAGAGATTGTTTAATCCTCTTTACAGCTGCATAGTATTTTATCGTGTGGACTTACCAATTGTTTATTTAACCAGGTCCCTCTTGATGAGTATTTGGTTTATTTCTGATCTTTTACTATTACAATTGGACTATAGTGAATATAGAATGCATCTGGGCGACATTTATCTTTTCACGTCTGCCAGTGTGTCCTTATGATAGAGTCTTAGAAGTGAGTAAATGTAAGTTGGCTAGATATTGCCAAATTCCCTTCCACAGATGTGGTATCATTTTGCTTCCCACTAGCAGTGTAAGAGAGTTTCTGTTCTCCCACAACTTTGCCAACTGAGTATATTTCTCGAACTTCTGGATTTTCGCCAATATGGTATGTGAGAAATGGTCAGGATATTATATTTTGCTTTTCTCTTATTAGGAGCAAGGCTGAGCATATTATAATTAAAAGCCATTTGCTTTTCTTTTTTAAGAAACAGTCTGTTCATACCCCTAGCCCATTTATCTACCAAGTTGCAGTCTTTTTCTTCTCTATTTTTAGAAGCTCTTTATATATTAGACATGTTCAACCTTTGTGATACAAGTTGCAGTTTTCCCATTCGTCATTTTTCTTTACATTGCTGAGAGTATTTTTTCCTTGCAAACATACTTTTTAATGCCACCAAGTTTAACTTTTTCCTTAATGCTTCTGGATTTTGATAAGTAGTTGAGACAGTTTTCCTCATCCTAGCTACTGGAGGAAAATATCCATGTCTTCTCTTCAAACATGTATAGTTTCATTTATTTCACATTTAGATCTCCGAGTCTTTTGGAATTTATCCTGGCTTACAATGTGAGAAATGGATCCAATTTTATCTTTTTCCATATGGCTATTCACTTATCCCAACACCACTTATTTAAAAGTCCATCTTTCCACCACCAATTTGAAATGTCACCTTTATTGTGTATTAAATTTTCATATGCAGTTGGGTTTATTTCTGGAGTTCGTATTCATTGATCTATCTATTTGTATGCATACATCCTTCTGTATTAATTATAAAGGCTTTATAATGTATTTAAATATCTGGTATGGCCAACCCCTCCCAACCTCATCGCTCTTCTTTTGCAAGAATTCCTGACTAATCTAGCTTATTTTTTCTTCTAAATGGTGTTTTTGAATGACATTAAATTTATACATTAAGTAAAGGAGAACTGACTCTTATCTATCCACGAAGCTGGTATGACTTTCCGTTTCTTCAAGTCAACATTTCCATTTCTCAGGAGTGTTTTTAGTTTTCTTCACATAGATTTTATACAATTTTTGCCTCTTTTTATGCCTAAGTTTATCACTATTACTATCTTAAATAAATCTTCCATATATCCTCTAACTACTTTTAGTTTGTATCTATGAAGTTTGTTTATGATGATTTTTTTTTCTATCTACTACTTTACTAAATTCTTCTATCATTTGTGGTACTTTTTCCATTGAGTTTTTTGGGATTTCCAGATATATACATGTCTTCTGCTACTAGATATGTTTTTACCCTTCCTTTCTATTTCTTATGTATGACAGATTTTATCCTATTTGATTTTTACTAAACACTCTATAAGCATTGCACAAAAACATTAAATGGTCTCTGAAGCACAATTTTAATGGTTGCATATATTTTACTATTTGGATACACCACAACTTATGTAGTCATTTCCAACTGGAAATTCAGGTTTCCTCTTTTTACTGTTATAAATAATGATGCAATGAACATTTTTATGTTTAAATATGTTTGTGCTTCTTTCTGATTAGATGTTTAGTGAATATTTGTAGAAGAGGAGCCACTACATCAAATAGCTTGCCAATTTTTAAGAGTTTTAAAATATATAATTGACAAAATTCCCTCCAGAACAGATGAACCAATGTACACTTGAACTAGCAAGTATGTCTTCCTTCACTGCATCCTCACAAATCTAGGTATTTAAAGAGTTAACGATAGCTCAGTAGGCAAACAATGCCTCATTGTTATATGACAGGTTTGTGGAGCAATTGCAGCTCAATGTGGGTATATCCATGAAACAATTGTATCAGAGAAAGGGAGTATGAAGGAATACAGCCAGTACATTCTACTTATATGGACACAATGGCAGTATTTTTCGTGTGGGATGTTACTACTTTTCTCATTAGACTAACCAGACATTGGTTAGTCTAACAGACATCTCCGTGTGGCAGGCATTCAGGTGCTGGTTCTTCTAAGGAATGATGTATTCTTTTTGGCCTTTTAGAGCTCCTCTTGACACATTTCCCTGCTCTGGGAAATCATGCTTAATCTCAATCTCTATATCGCCTCTCAGCCTCCATCACTGGAACCATCTCACCCACTGGCCAGGCTTTCTGAGCATCTGAATACTAGCTACCATTTCTGGTGTCCTCTGGACTCACCAGAAGTGTGTACAGCCTTGGGGATACCAGCTGGTGGAAGTGCAGGCTGCTCCTCGGCCACCCTATCTTGTAACTTTCTTGCAGTTCTCTTCCCTAGTTGGATAGGCACAGCAGCATATCAGAAAGCCTGTTACTCCAGAAGCAAAGTTCTAACCAGGGAAGTGCATACCATTCCGCAACTTCAACCTCAATGGGTGACTATGTGTGAAGCTCCTCTGCTGGGGGAGAGGGGGCAGCCTCTCCCTTGCCTATTGGGAGAAAAGGGAGTGACCTCGGGTGAATAACACTTTCGCATTGCCTGACCACTCCCGAGGCTGATCCTGTCCCTCATGCCTCCTTTCCAGTCCTCCGCTTATATAATGATGGTGCAGGGTTGGGGTCTGGCTGTTCTTTTACACGTTGAGCACTTAGCACCTGTTGTTTTTGGCTGTGGGCCTAGTGCTGACTCCAGAGCAGCAGTAGAAGCCCCCTCCACATCCTACTATGCTTGTTTTTATTTCTATTTCTTTGCTTAGTAGTAAGATTGGATGCTTTTCACATGTTTACTGATAATCATATTTCCTCCTTTATGAATTGCCTGTTTATGGCTTGTGCTTTATTCTTTATTTTCTTCCTCTCTATCTAGTGAAGTTTTCTTCTTGGGAAACAGGCTCACTGAGTTTTCTAGGCTGCATAGCTTTATAGCCCCACTGGTTCTGAATTTAACACAATCGCTTTCCAATTGTAGTTTCTGCCTTTAGGGTGTCAGTATTAATATTCAAGATACAATGAGCTAAGAAACAGGATACACAGATCTACTATTTGATATTCAGCATCTGGCTTATAAATGTGTGCTAAATATGCACAAACAGGAATATCCATATTTACATGTATGCATGACCACCAATTATATAAAGGTATGACATGATGTACGAAATCAGCTTTTGCCTCCCATTAAATTTTTCCGAAGCCTCTTCTCAGTCATACATTCAACCTAATAACAGCAATCTTAATCAGAGAATCGATTTATAACTCTATCAGGTGGCAAAAGACTTTTCCAAGTGACCTCTTGGGGATCCCTTCTGGCTATCTTCTGGAAAATAGGAGATTAAAAACATGTGTGTTCCCACAGAGCTGCATTCTGAAGATGTTTCCTCTCCTAGTCCTGCCCCATGTAAGTTATATAAGACCATGGAAATCAACAAAGAGCAATTCATGCCTTGACTGGGGTTATTGTTGTTGTTGTTTTTAAGGACAGAACTAAAATTGAAAGAGCAACTCAAATGCAAGCAGTTTGTACATACTGTCAAGCTCACAGCAAATTCACTTCTGACTTTTCTGCAGATAGAAGTGAATAAAAATTATCAGCATTTTGTGAGTCTATGAACTCTTGGGGATGGAAAATAAAATGGATTTAATTTAATATCCTAACATCTTAGGCCATCAGCGCTTAACCCGGGAAGCTGGACCTGAAATGTGGGAGGACTAGGAGAAAGCTCCCAGGGCTTGCAGCACGAGTGTGTGTGGCATTTTGATGTTACTATGGGGATTGCTATAGTAACAATTCCACTCACCCTTCATTTATTAAGTTATTTCATTGTGGAACCAAAAGGTAAACCAAACATTCAAAGAAACAATAGCCTTTAAAGAGATTTTGCTGTTTCTACGGCCATGCCAAATGTTTCAATGAAAGTACTTTGAATGGAAAAGACAATATTGGCAGATAATTTAATACAATTGCAGGAATGAGATTCCTCAAGGTTTCCTCTGAGACTGAAAAAATAACAGCTGATCTATGTCATAATACAGCATTGAATCTGAGAATTTACCAGCCCTGAGACTCAACCCTCTGAGGCAATAGTGGAATTATCCTTACTCTCCCATACCCACCCTTGTTCTTTCATTCCTTCATTCCTTTAGAAAACAGCCTCTTTCCCCCCAACCCCCACCATAAACAGAACGGGAAAAATTAAGCTGACCAGGAAAAAAAAAAAAAAATGACCGTAATCCTGATGAGTTTAAAGGCTTTAAGTCCAACATCCCACCCCCGGGACCTTAGTAGGCCTACAGTTAAAACAGGGAGGAGGAGAAATAGGGAGCTTTGGGAGAGAAATTGAGGTGGAATTTTCCTGCCCTATCCTTGGATCCTGTGTTACTGGTCCTTTGAGGGTCTCTGCCAAGCTGTGTGGATTCTCCTGAAAAATATTCACAGACTCTCCAAAAGTGAAAAAATAGTGGAGGTTGTTGAACAAAAGCATGTGTTTCGAGGTCTGCCCTGCTGCAATGGAGTTTTGTGGTAAGAAGCTCCTTGGGGGATGGGGTTGCATAAAGAAAAAAGAAAGAGAGATAGAAGGAAACAGAGAAAGAAAAGAAAAGAGAAAAACTGAGTAGCATCTCGGAAAGTATCTACGAAAGGCACATCCGTGTAAGATCACTAATAATGTGAAGAATTCAAGCAAGTGACCACTTGGCTTGGCCCCTGCCACCTCCCCAATTCTAAGGGAGAAGGTTTCACTGCTTTTATGCTTGTCATTATTATGGTTCAATCAATTGTTTTAGCACAGGGAAGACAAGGCTTATGAAGAGAGGTAGTCACCAAGATTAAAAGAACAGATAAGTGGCGACAGAATACATCTAGACACGATGAGCCAAGGATAGTCTAAAAAAGACTTTCAGGAATGAGAGCAAGTGAGGTTCTGAGCTTTTCCCACACCTTGATTCAATCAATTCACACAAGAAATAGCCCTTAGAGGTCACTCTTTTCAGGACTCTCAACATTCAAATGGGAAAGCTAAGACACAGAGAGGATAAGGGGCTTGTCTACAATAAAATGTTCAGTAAAGAAAGAAGCCTTGAGGTCAGGAGTTTGAGACCAACATGCCCAACATGGCGAAAGCCTCCATCTCTACTAAAAATACAAAAATTAGCCAGGCATGGTGGTGCACACCTGTAATTCTAGCTACTTGGGAGACTGAGGCAAGTGAATCGCTTGAACCCAGGAGGTGGAGGTTGCAGTGAGCCAAGATCACACCACTGCACTCCAGACTGGGCGACAGAGTGAAGTTAGACTCTGTTTCAAAAACAAACAAACAAACAAACAAACAAATAAAAAAAGAAACAAAGAAAGGAGCTGGGTTGGGAACCCAAGTAGCCGACTCCAGAGTCCATATGCTTACCCAGGCCCCTGACCTGCTCCTCTAAGTCAGCACGTGAAAAACAGAAGCAAATTCCAAAGCTGCTTTCTACTAAGTTGGAGGAAGAGAAGCACAAAAGGGAACAACGATTTGGCTAATGAAGGTACATGTGCTCTGACTGTGGGCCAGCAGCAGCAGACGGCCTCCCAGGGGCTGGAAAGCCAGTCAGGCAGAACACCTTGAATCTCAAATGAGGAAAGGCAGGCACAAGACTGCACCCTTAGGACGCTTTAAAATGCACTGAAGCCTAAACGAACTTTCTACTAAGCCAAACCAAATCTTTTGGGCTCCCCTTGTGTACGTTGTGTATGAAACTAAAATAAGATGTTATTTCTGCCCCCCCCGCCCCACTTCAAAGGTTGGAAAAGTCAAGTCCTATAGATAGAAAGAATCAAACATTTAGATTTTGTACGGCAATCATCAGAGGTAGCATGTAAAGCCTAGAAATCTCTTCCTGCAAGTCAGTAATAGAAGCACATTTAAAACCTCACATGCAAATTCCTAGCACCTTCAAAGAGAAACAGAAAACGTTTAAAAATCCCGGGCTCTATTCTACTTCAGTAAAAAATTTAAAAGTCTCCTGGCCTCATTTTAGCAAGCTCCCAGTTATTTTATTTGGATCATTTGGTTATATTTGGTCTTGAAAAGTTTCAAGGTTTTCTCCACCAATGGCTTAAAAAATTAAAGCAAGGTCAGATTAGGTTTGTCTGGGGGGCGGAAGTTAGAAAGGCTATGGTTTAAATGTGCCAGTGTTAGGACCCAGTAAAGGGAGGAAGTAAGAGGAAGCAAATGAGCTTCCAGAAAGAATTCGCATGTGCACGATGCATGAGAGTTTGCTCGTGCTTGCGTGTGTACACGCATGTGCATGCACGTGGGCAGAGGCTACTGCCACTAAGGAAGGACTAGTTTCCCTTGACTGTAATTAGCTTCCTCTGGGTTGGGATGTTTGCTCGCCAGGCATATTTCCTCGATTCTCAGAGCTCCACTAATCATGCAGTCTTTTGTGCCTCAGAGATCTCAGCTCTCCTTTCCCCATGGCCAGAGTCTGGGAAGCCCCATATCATACTAAGTAAGAAATTACTGATCTCCAAGGATGAGTTAGTATGGAAAAAAAGTACAGTACTTGGGAAGTATCTAGAAGTCTCATAGTCCAATGTCTGGGGATATAGCATTGGGGAAAAAGAAAGGCCAGAAGGAGAAGGAAGACAACAGAGAATTAGGCATGCTAAATGTCCTTACGTTTTATAAGGTGCAAACATGAAGCTAGCTGTACTTTGCCACCACACAGTAAATATAAGATTACTAAGCAATTATATTTAAACATTACAGAACCTCCAAAAATAATTGCCATGTTCAGGGCAGTTTCTCAATCCCTTGATAACAGTATAGTTTAATGGATAGAAACAACTATATCATTTATTCCTCTTACATAAAACGCCACCAACCATGTAAGTACACGATCAATAATAGAGGTTTACAGTGGGTGTGCAGTCGTCCTGAGAGCTGCAGCTTCATGTAAAGTAATAAGAGGTAAAATGAGAAGCAAAAAATATGGAAAGGAAGTGCTTCAGCAGAGCAAGGACCCAGAGGCTTCTCAATGCCTTTATTTTTATGATGTACAAGGAACGATGTGAAAGCTAAACTTGGAACTTTTTTTTTTAACTCTAAGTTCTGGAGTACATATGCACATCTTGCAGGATTGTTACATAGGTACACACATGCCATGGTGGTTTGCTTTCTCCATCTCCCCGTCACCTACATTAGGTATTTCTCCTACTGTTATGCCTCCCCAATCTCCCCACCCCCCGCCATTTCTTCCCTAGCCCCCACCCTCCAACAAACCCCAGTATGTGATGTTCGCCTCCCTGTGTCCATGTGTTTTCATTGTTCAACACCCACTTATGAGTGAGAACATGCGGTGTTTGGTTTTCTGTTCTTGGGTCAATTTGCTGAGAATGATGGTTTCCAGATTCATCCATGTTCCTGCAAAGGACGTGAACTTATCATTTTTATCGCTGCCTAGTATGCCATGGTGTATATGTGCCACATTTTCTTTATCCAGTCTTTCTTTGATAGGCATTTGGGTTGGTTTAAACTCGGAAGTTTTGAGAGATTTGTAAATTAGGTGTAAAATGTGACCTCTGAGTTGGATTCTTCCATTTAAGGTTTTGGATAGAATCAAAATAAGGATTGGGGCTGTAGGAAGGATTAGGGGATGGGTGGAAAGTGGGGACACTTTGGAGATGAGATTTATCTTTTGACTTCTGACCATTTTCATTTTTCACAGACCTGGGTGTTAGGATATTAAAGTGTTGGTTTGGTGGCAAGCCTGGAGCCTTTTGTAGGTGTTAATTTAACTGAAAGAGGTATTCCCAAGTCAGCCATTATGTACTCTGAGCAGCATTTCTAAGATGGAGTCAATAAATGACCGCTCTTCTGAAAAGCATATTGCAGAGTTTCTAACAGAAGGTATGCCGGTAGGGTGCTTTGAAAGAGGAGTTGAAGGAAGCACAGGTGAAGAACTTAACCTGCTCCCAAATGTCCACAGTGAGACTTCCTTCCTAGAGAGACACAAACTCCCTTCTGAGATCACCCATTTGCACCAAATTTTATGAACAGACAGCTGTTCCTTTTTAAATAATTGCTAATATTTATTGAAGGCTTACTATGTTCCAGACACTGTGATAGCTGCTTCACTTGATTGATATCATTAGAGCTAATGCTCGACTTACGACCACGATTGGTTCTGACAGACCGGTCGTAACACAATTTGGTCGTAAGTTGAGTAGGCTATATGCACGCGGAGATGGTAGTGCTGCTGGAAGCTGGTCCGCACTGTCGTATGCCCAGCTGGGCAATGTTTGCGCTGCCAGACGCGGAGCAGTCGTGTCTAGCGATTGTGGTCGTAAAGTCGAATGGTCGTAAGTTGCATAGGTCGTAAGTCGATCAATACCTGTATTCCAGATTATGACCAAGGGAATTGGAGTTCTGTGAGGTAACATGATGAGGCCAAGGTTACCCAATGTGTTAGCGGTAGGGCTGAGATCCAGCACACATCCTCTAACCTCACAGTGCTCACTCTTAACTAGTACCGCTTCCCTTCTTATTCAGTCCAATTGATTCCATTTAAGTCAAAGCAGGGCAAGAGGGATCATAACATACACTGATTTGCCTAGAGATAGCCCGCCATACAGGTTTTTGTTTTATATTTGCGAAATGACCTAGGGAAAATGCATTAACCCTACTGTACAGAAGAGGAAACTAAAGCTCAGAGAGGTTAAGCCTCATATCCAGTAGGTAGTGAAGCCAAAGGCATACACTTGACTCCTAAACATCTACTGCCATTGTAATACACTGCCTCCTACAAGGCTAAAGTAGCCAGCCCAGCTAACCATCAAGATCCTATTTGCTCTAACTTACATTTACAGTAATATAAATAAAAATCTACCTTTTTGACCTGTATTCTGAAATGTCAAAGAACTACAAGATACCTCGGAAGTGCTCCATGGAGAAGGTTGGACTGTCTCTCAGCCCTGTACCCTCCTCTCTGGTCAGACTGTCTTCATTGGTAATCATAAAGAACTTCTTTGCTCTTAATTCCCTCTGTCCTTCCTTGAGTCCAAATTCTACCAATGCTTGAGGGCTCAGCTCAAGTTTGCCTTACTCCTTGAAGCTCTCCACGATTGCTTTCCCCATATTTCATATATAGTTTCCATTCTTCACTTGAGTTCCTGCAGTGCCTACCAGCACCTGGTTTCTGTTTCCTAACTCCTCAAAGGCTCCAGGAACTCTGTCTTTTACTTTTTTGAGCTTTCTTTTAAAGATATTTTTAAATGACATATAATATTGTACATATATATGGGATACAGAGTGGTATTTTGATACACACAATGTGTAACAAAAATCAAGATTATTAGCCTTTCTATCACCTCAAACATTTATCACTGTTTTGCACTGGGAACATTTTAAATCATCTGTTTTAGCTATCTGAAAATATACAATAAATTATTATTAACTGTAGTCACCCTACAGTGTTATAGAACACTAAAACTTATTCTCCCTGTCTAGCTGTGACTGTGTGTCTTTTAACCAGCCTCATTCTATCTTTCCCTCTCCCTATCCTTCTCAGCCCTCCGTAACCACAGTCCCATAACGTGCCTATGACAAGCTGGGTTCACACATGAATACTTGGTGAGTTGGGATTGAATTAAGTTGGCATCTTACAGATTCTTAATATATATGGTGTGGAAAAATTAAGGGGGAGAAAAACAGGAAATAAATTATATTCTAAAGAGATCATTAAAACAGTAAGGGATAAGATTAGCATTTGTTGGAGAAAATGGTTTCAGAGAGGGTACCTGGGAATTTTCTTTAATATTTCAATACAGAACCAGTTTTCCTAGCTCAGTAATCCTCAAACTTGAGTGTTCATCAGAATTACCTGTGAGGCTTCTTAAAACACATGGCCCTATTTTTTACTTCCCTCTGTTTTTTATTTCTGATTCAGTAGGTCTGGGCTGGGGGCCTGAGAATCTGCATTTCTAACAAGTTATCAGGAGATGCTATTGCTGCTGGTCCAAAGACCACTCTTGAGAACCACCGTGATTCTCTTCTATGGCTTCAAATTATAATTACCTGTAATGGGGGACCACTGCAAGCAGCCTGCCCCATGTCAGTTAAATGTGAATCTCTGGGGAGAGAGCTGTACAAGCAAGCTTTTCACAGACATGATCCCTCCACTGGCTCAGCTCTTAAAACTCTGAGATTCCTGAAGCTTCTATGGTCTTACTTATTTTGTAGGAATGCACTTGGTAAATAGGAGTTCGGTAAGTGTTTGTTGAAGAAAGAGAAGAACTGTGGTGGATCAGATGAGACAAAATCACTCTGCAGAGATATGGCATGCAGGGGACCACCTCTGAGACTGAGGCAAGAGTGTGCCTGAAACGCCAGAGGTTCGATCTAGATCCTGCTGCTCCCTGGCACAGAAAGCCCATTATTGACATGATGAGTATTGCCAAAAAAAAAAAGGCTTTCATCAAGTGCTGCAGCCGAGGAGATGGAAGATGAATCTCAAATGCATGTCCCTGAACAATGACAAGAAGTGGTTTCTACAGCAGGGAAGAAATGTAACTGTGCATGGGAAAACAGGCACTAGGGAGGGGCCATGAGGCAATCATGATGAATGAGGGGTCTGGCGTCCCATTGGCTGGATGCGGTTATATGATGAATTTCTGTTCTTTGATACTTTTTGAGAGGACTGAGGTGCTCTTCCTTATGAAGAGACTCAGATAAAACAAATATAAGTTTCAAGCTTTAAGACCAGAAGGGTCCATTTCTATGTTACTACAGAAAAAAAAAACTGCCTATGGGACGATTGGGCTGGTTCTAGAGGTTATCTGAAAGGCAAGGCGCCTCCATAAATGCTTTTTTTATTTTCTTTTGAAAATGTTATTGTGTTCCCAACATCTAGACTTATGATTATCTGTGTAAATTTAGATCATATATTCTGTCCACTCTGCCCAAACCTAGAATCGTAACAATCAAAGACATACAGAGTCAACCAGGTAATATAAGTGAACAGAGTTGGACTGGAGTAAGGCCCATGGAGGACTGCAACTAAATGGGCACATGCTGTCTGGAGTTGGACTAAATTATTGTGAAGTGTTAGGTCAGATTTTCTTAGTGTGTTACTTATACACCTTCCTGGCATATGAGTCACAGGAAGTTAAAGTCATTGACTCTCTAATATTTACTGAGCACCTTCAAATACTTTTTGAGTATATGCTATTATTGAGTGCCAATAAACACTTACTGACCACGTGCCAAGCACAGTGCCTAGCAAGTTCTTCTGTTCTAATCAAATCAACAGGCTGGCCATCCCTACCCAAGGCTCAAATGATAACAAGTCCATGCCTTACTTGTGTCAGTTCTCTTATTGAAAGGGCGTCTCCTAAACTTCCTACCAATAAGGTAAAAGTGTCATTTTGAATCTGAATCAAAATGAACCTCCATAAATCTCTTCCTCACTAGCTGGCCTTTACCTAATTACCTTTTCTGGGCCCCTCCCTTAATAATTAGCCCTGAGCTCACAATTATTGCTTTTTTTCTTGACTTGTTGTTTGTAATTATCCCCAAGATCCTCTCCTATTTTTATATATCCAATTTACTAAATCATTCCTATTGTTTCAGCAGCACTGAATGCAATGCACAGTGATTCCATAAACGTTTGTGAATGAAGGGAACTACAAGCTGGTTGAGAATCTAGTATTTTCCTATAAGAGCTACTGGGAATAAGTCGGTCAGACCTTTCTATGGCCTGAGAAGTAGTGGGAATGGCTTCCCCTAGAAGTTCAATAAAAACAAGTTTCTGACTTCTAAAATTCTCTCTGCTCCATTGTGATACGTCTCTTCAACCATGGCTATTCCTTTTTTCCAGAATTACTTTCCAGGTAGATTCCATGTATGGGTGTATTAACTTTTGTCAAATCATTAGGTCGTTGCTCGTAAAAATCTGCATCTCCAAAAGTGAAAATTTTCTTTGACACAGTAAATATTTTACATCTATTGATAGCCCCCAATTGGATATTGAACATAAAATGACTTCTATAAAATCTGCAACATAGTTCTTTTATTGGGTTCTATACTGACTGCTTTTGGCTAGAATCACACTCTAAAATTCCAATGGGTGTGAGCCAAAGCTGCATCGTTTTGTAGCTAATAATAACAATAATAATGAGCACATTTCAAAAGTGCTAATTACAAATTCAATTGGATTATGGTCTCACTGTAAATGCTACAGGTTTTCTGCCAGGTTGGTACTTCACAACAGTATGTTTTCAAACACCTGTTTACCTTTATCATCACTAGATATATTCACAAAGAGAAACTTTTAAAAGTTGAGATGCAAATTAAATCTTATATGTCTTTATAAAATTTGGAATTCTTTACCCAGAGGCCTTTACTGAACAAACTGAAGCAAAATGAATATTAAACATATGCAGATAAAAGCACGGAAATTTATAAATTATTTATTTATCCAATAGACTTCAACAGGATAAAGGGATGAGGGGGAAAGGTAGAAGACACAACAGAATTATCCTGGTAATTTTCTTGCACCAAAGAAACCTTTACTCAATGTTAACTGTATTTAAATCTCTATTCCATTTTATTTTGATAATGTAAGACTACAAGGGTAGATAAGACACAACCCTCCATGCAATCTATTGAGGGAGATTTTCCTGTAGACAAATGACATGAAGTGGTAAAGCAAGTCTGGAGAAGGAAGCAAAGCCAAGAAGGTAAGGCTGGATGTGGACTACAGATAACAAATGAAGGCATTAAGGTTAGGGTAGGATGGTAGCTTTTTTTTTTTTTTTTTTTTTTTGAGACAGCGTCTCGAGTGATCTTGGCTCACTGCAACCTCTGCCTCCCGGGTTCAAGTGATTCTCTTGCCTCAGCTTCCCAATTAGCTGGGATTACAGGCACGCACAACCATGCCCCATGCTTGGTTAATTTTTGTATTTTTAACGTAGACAGGGTTTCACCATGTTGGCCAGGCTGGTCTCGAACTCCTGACTTCCAGTGATCCACCCACATTGGCCTCCCAAAGTGCTGGGATTACAGGTGTGAGCCACCACACTTGTCCAGTTTTGCTTTTTAAATTTAGTTCTGTGAATGTGGTTAATGGCAGAATCCTCCTTAAATGTGGTAGCAAGAAAACATATCAATGATGAGGCACCCTTTTAATCCTGCTCCATGTGCGAACAATGTTAGACTCTTGCAGAAGACAAAGACCAGGGTTTGTTTTTATTTTAAATAAATATCTCAGAAGTATAATAGATGCATTAGACAGTGGTTCTCAGTCCTGGCTACACACTAGAATCACTTGGGCAGTTTTTGAAGCATATCTATGCCCTAACCTGAAGGAGTGAATCTCAACCTCATAGGGTGGGGTCCTGACAGAAGCATTTTTTAGAAGTTCCCCAGAGAATTCTACTGTGAAGTTGGGGTTGAGAGTTACTAAATTAAGAGATGGGAAGATGTTAGACTTACTAAGTATCTCCATAGTTCATGGTTTTTTTTTTTTTTTTTTTGAGTGTGTATAAGACTCACACAAAGGAGACCAGGAAGGAGATCAGCATTCCATCATCGATTATTACCCTTCAAATCCACAGTGTCCCATCTTGACTCAGTTGCCAGGGTTATTTGACTTTTCTAAAGCAGGTCAAGCCTGGAGTGTCTCACCTGAGATTAAGGATAGGACAGTTTAAGCATCAAAATGATAGTGACTATAATGAATTGAAACTTATCAAATTGATGAAAACTGATGAGTTCATAGTGATACTTCAAAAATGAACAAACAAAAAATCTCATTGATCACCTTGGAGGTTGCTAGGGAACAACTCATTATTCTGAAAGTGTATCAACTACGGGAAAAATCTGAAGCATTTCTCTTGTCTTTCCCTACTTGGACTAGAACTCAGGCTAATCACTAGTTGATGAGGAATACAGTTGTTCTTTATATAGAAGAATCATGTGTAATAAATGCAAAAAACAATTAGAGAATTAGAAAATCACTGTTTTCTACTCGCTAATGAGATAATGAATCTAGACAACAGTAATCAATGGCAGCTAAAATTATTACAGTAGTCTCTCCTTACCTGCAGTTTTGCTTTCTGAATTTCAGTTACTTGTGCACACAATACAATAAGATATTTTGAGAGAGAGGCCACATTCATATAACTTCTTTATTTTGAAGCATGGTCTTACTCTGTTGCCCAGGCTGGAGTGTAGTGGTCCAATCATAGCTCACTGCAGCCTTGACTTCCCAGGCTCAGTTGATCCTCCCACCTTAGTCTCCCGAGTAGCTGGGACTGCAGGTGCATGCCACCACACCTGCCTAATTTTTGTATTTTTTGTAGAGACAGGGTTTTACTGTGTTGCCCAAGCTTGGTCTCAAACTCCTGGGCTCAAGCAATCCACCTGTCTTGGCTTCCCAAAGTGCTGGGATTACAGGAGTGAGCCACTGTGCCCCACTCACATTGACATAACTTTAATTACAAGTATATTATTATAATTGTTTTATTGTTGTTCATCTCTTACCATGTCTAATTTATTAATTAAACTTTATCAAAGGTATGTATGCACAGGAAAATACAGGATATGTAGGGTTCAGTACTATCCATGGCTTCATGCATCCACTGTGGGCCTTGGAACATAACACAGAGAATAAATTGCGTTTGTGGGGAGGGGGGCGGACTATTGTATTGAAAACTTGATGGGGACATTTTAATGGACGAATCAGACAGTTAGCTCATACTTGCATTAAGGTGACTCTTGAATAACACAGATTTGAACTATGCGGGTTCACTTATACTAGGATTTTCTTCTGCCTCTGCCAACCCTGAGACAGCAAGACCAATCCCTCCTCTTCCCCCTCCTCCTCCGCATCTACTCCACATGAAGATAGCAAGGATGAAGAACTTCATGATGATCCACTTCCACTTAATGAATACTAAATATATTTTCTCTGCCTTAACATTTTCATAATAACATTTTCTTTACTATAAGAGTAGAGTATATAGTGCATATACAAAATATGTGTTAATGGACTATTTACATATTTGGGTTCTTAATATGGGTTCTTAATAATTTCAACAGTGGGTTCTTAATCATTAAGTATTTGGAAAGCTAAAAGTTACAGACTTGTATTTTCAACTGCAGGGGGATTAGCGCCCCTAGTTCCTGCATTGTTCAAGGGTCAGCTGTAGCCTCCTATAGCTCCATGACAAATTACCACAGACATGGTGGCTTTGAATAGCAAGAATTTGTTTTCTCACAGTTCTGAAGGCCAGACATCCAAGATCAGTTTCACTCAGCTTCATCAAAGTGCTGACAGGGCTACATTCTCTCTGGGCTTTCCCTCCACTCTTTCATTTGCTGGTGGCTGCAGGCTTCCCTGTGTTTGTGGCTGTGTCACTGTAATCTCTACCACAGTGGTCAGAGGCAGAGACTGTCTTCTCTTCTGTGTGTGTCTTTGTAATCTCGTTCTGCCTCCCACTTTTAAGGTGTGAAACCAGAAAATCTGAGACAGGTCTCAGTTAATTTAGAAAGTTTACTTTGCCAAGGTTGAGGACACGCCCATGACACAGACTCAGGAAGTACTGACAACACGTGCCCAATGTGGTCGAGGCACAGCCTCCTTTTATAGATTTTAGGGAGACGTAAGACATCAATCAATATATGTGAGAAGTACATTAGTTCTGTCCAGAAAGACGGACGCAACTCAAACCAAGGCACCCCCGCAGTGGGGACTTCCAGGTCACAGGTAGGTAAGAGACAGATGGTTGCATTCTTTTGAGTTTCTTAGAAGTCTTTCCAAAGGAGGCAGTCAGAATATGCATCTATCTCTGTGAGCAGAGAATGGAAGGCAGATTTGCCCTAAGCAGTTCCCAACTTGAAGGGGTCCAAGATATTTTCCTTTCACAAAGGGCACAAATGTGGTATCCAGACAATACAGGATAATCTCTGCATCTTAAAACCCTTAGTTTAGTCACAACTACAAAGACTCGGTCTCCTTTTTTTATATAAGTTAATATTTATAGGTTTTTGGGATTAAGACATGTATATCTTTTGGTTTGGGGGAACATTTTTCAACCTACCGCAACACTAAATCACAGAGCAATCGTAATATTAAGGAAATGAAATAAATACATGATCCCTGATATGCCATTATATAAGATGACTAGAATATGAGGCAGTGCCACCTACGAAATCCCTCTACCCCACACCTATAAATCGACTTCAATCTAACTGGGCCTCTAGCTCTAACTACTGATTTTTGTAGGGATACAGAAACATATTAAATGACACTAAAAAGATATAATCAGACAAATCCAATAGTTCTACAAGACAATAGGCCCATTTCTCAATTTCTTTAATAAATGCACCAAAGAGAGGAAACAGTTACGCATTAAAAGAAATATAAGAGCATGTTAACCATAAGCACTTTTCCTAGAATCTTGCTTGGATTCTGAACTGCACAAACCAATAATTAAAAAGGATATGTTTAGGACAATCATGAAAAATTGGACACAGATTGATGATATTGGAGACTGTCAAGGTTTCAGAGCCTTGATAATGATTTTGTGATTACGTTTAAAAAATAAAACTATATATTTAGACTGAAATATGTATGAGTAAAATGTTATGTCTAGAATTAGCTTTAGTATACCCCAGCAACAAATAAATAAATAAGAACAGACAAACAACAAATGAAAATTTTAAAAATGTGATAGATAATAGGGCATCAATAAAATAAGAACAGCAGATGCAGATTATTGAAGATAGGTGACAGATGTGTAGGAGTCTATTAAACTAACCTTTCTATTTTTATGCATGTTTGAACACTTCCAGAATATAAGTTTATATATGTGACAGTGCAGCCTGTCCCCACGAGGTCAGGTTTAACTAACTGTCTTTATGCCTGGCCTCACTCTAGGGAGTTGTTACCTATGCAATAGTAATACCCATTTCATCTCTTTGGACTGTTTTAGGAGTAGCATAGAAACAGATGAAGGTAAAGTATATGTGGAAGTCATTAATGAACTAACTTGTTAGGTTGGCTTTTCCAGAAAGGGATCAGCCTGAATAAGCACTAAAATTGATAAGCACTACATTTTTGATAATTAAAAAGCACTAAAATTTCAGGAAACATTTGAAGTCTGTTAGCAGACAGCATTCATAGTTCCCAGAGGTTTTGCCCCCTGAAGTAACTCCAGCACAAATGGAAAAGACTAGAGTGGATGAAGACAGAATGCACAAAATAGACAAAAGGTGGATGCGACTCAAATGTTCATCAAGATGAGTGGATAAACAAAATGCGGTATAGTCATACAATGAAATCTTATTCAGCCATTGCAATTAATGAAGCATTGGCACCTGCTGCAATGGGGGCAAATCTTGAAGGCATTATGCTAAGTGAAGAAAGTCAGAGTGAGTCAAAAGGTCGCATACTGTATGACTCCATTTATCTGAAGTATCCAGAACAGGCAAATCCCTAGAGACAGAAAGCAGACTAGTGGTTGACAAGAACTGAGGGGATTGACTGTCTAAGTGGTAAGGTGTTTCCTTTTGGGATAATGGAAATGCTTTGGGAGGGAAAGGAGGTGATGATCACACAAAATTGAGAATGTGCTGAAAGTCACTGCATTGCTCTCTTTAAAATGGTTAATTTTATGTCATATAAATTTTGCCTCAAAAAAAAAAATGACAGAGGGCAGTGTTCCACTGTACTTCCCAGCCAAGTCACAATGTTCTGGTTATGAAAAGGAGAATTAATCAATCAATGCCTATTCATGGATCATCTTCCATACACAAGATACTGGGATGGTACTGTGTGGGATTCAGAGAACAGAAGAAAAGCTTCACATGCACCCTCAAACCTAAAATGCAATAAAAAAAATTCAAAAGAAAAGCTAGCTATGACTTTTCACTTCAAGATGCTTACAATCAAGTTGTGTGCTCAAGGGCATTAGACAAAATGTAAACTAAGTAAGACTAAACATTTAAGCTGTTGTAAAGCATAATGTAATGGAGTAACGGATGAGTGACACAGGCAAGCGGTTCTCAAAATTTATCAGGTGGAGGGACAGAAAGAAGTCGCCATGTTTTTATGGAACACTATGAAATATTGTTTTTAATATTGATTCATTTATTAAACCTAGGATAAATAAATACCCACTTCCTATTAAATAACATATCATCTGACGGTAAATTCCAGAATAGACAGGCATTAAGAAGGAGCAGTGGTTTGTGCAAAATTAGATAAAATTCAGAATGGAAATCAGTTTACTTATTAATATTGGCATGTTGGTGAAAACTTGGAAAGCTCAATTCTGTTTGACCCTGGCTGTGGACACCAGTGTTCTTAAGCACAGCTTGTTAACTTATACAAGAACAAGTTTTTATTGAGTGTTCACTATGTGTGGAGCACAGTGCAGCCTCTGGGTAAGCATGACAAATTAAGGAGTAATGGTCTCTGTCCTCATGTAGCTTGCAGTTGATGGAGGAGATGGAAAATCAATAAGCAAGCAATAATACATTGTAGAAACATGGTATAAAAAATGTCCAGGATAAGATGGTGAGACAGAATAATGGGGGAAAATGTTATGCAGAAGACATGTCATGTGCAGTGTCCCGAAGGCATGGAAAATCTAGATATGCTCAGAGTTCTGAAGGCATGTTGGAGGTTAGAGCGGAAGAAGAATGGCCAAGGGATAAAGCTAAAGGGGCCAGTTCAGTTGAACATGAAAGGTCATAGTAAGGAGTTCAAAAAGAAGTCATTAAGGCCAGGTGCGGTGGCTCATGCCTGTGATCCCAGCGCTTCGGGAGGTTGAGACGGGTGGATCACGTGGTCAGGAGATCAAGACCATCCTGGTCAACATGGTGAAACCCTATCTCTACACAAATTAATATATATATTTAGTAAGGTTAGGGTTAGGGTTAGGTATATATATATATATACACACACAAAAAAAATTATCAAGGGACAGTGGCGTTGTGTCTGCAGTCCCAGCTACTTGGGAGACTGAGGCAGAAGAATTGCCTGAACCCAGGAGGCGGAGGCTGCAGTGAACCAAGATTGCACCACTGCATTCCAGCCTGGGTGACAGAGCAAGACTCTGTCTCAAAAAAAAAAAAAAAAAAGTCAATAAGTGTGAAAATGGCATGATTATGTTTGTTTCTAAAAAGGATAACTCTAGTAACTATATAAATAAAGAAGGACAACATGAAAGCAGATAGAATATAGAAGAAACCAGGTCTTGGCAAGCTTGGATACAACCCCTTATTTCCATTAAAATCAAGCCCAGAGCAGCCAGCTGTCAGTGGCTCACTCCTGAACCTCATCCTGGCCCTTCTGAGTATCCCAAGATGCTCAAGAATCTCACAGGTTCTCAAGCTTCTGGAAGAGCTCCATGGCTAGAAGTGATGATATCCAACTTCACACTTGGAAACGTGAAGATACTCCAGTGAACATGAAAGATGTCGTCTGAATATTCCCCTACTTCCCCCTCTTTTGACAGCCTCATCCAAGAAGAAGGAGAGAATCTATCTACAAAGTGTGAAGACAGTGCTTGGGCTTTTGGGTGCCTTGGACTTGCGTTTGAATCTGAGCACTGTGTGATAGTCTCCTGAAAAAGGCGCCATGTGAGGATTACATGAAATAGCAAGTGCTCAGCATACAATAGGCACTTAACTAGTATTTTTCATTAGTGTTTCAAAGTCTTTGCTTGAATCAAAGCTGAGATACAGACATGACTATGAATATATGGCAAAATGTTGAGTAAAGTCACCCTTATGAAAAATACAAAATTTCCAGGGAAATTGTTCATTCTAAGGTAAAAATGAGATCAGAACAATGCATTGGACACCATTAAAAGAAAATAAAAGATTTCATGACTTCAGGAGGAAATGATTTTAAATCACTCAAATCTACTTTATAATCAATCCCATAGACTCTCTCCTTGGTCTTGGGGTGAGGGGAAGCTATAAATAAAACTGGAAGAGGTGTTTGCTAAAAACATAAAACAAACAAAACCACAGTATTGCATCAATATTTCTCAGACTAGGATGTTTTCAAAACTTTTATAAACTGAGACAAGGGTATCATCCAATCAGACCAGAACAACAAATGCCAGCCATGAATAGCCATGACCTGTGAGGAGCTCAATGTCATTGTTACTGAAAGATATCCATAAAAGGCAGAGAGAAGCTGCCCCCCTCCCACCACTTACTTTATTAAGGATCACAGGTATCCTCAGCAAAGCAGATGCACACTTCAGTGTGATACCATTTGCAGCCACAGGGGAGATAGTATTGCGTTTCTGTTGGTTGGCTCCATAGTGTACCCCAATTGCCTGCTGGACACCCTCTTTGAGCAGGCTGGGAGAGCCTAGTCTGAGAGACCCACCCTACAAAGTAGTTTGTGTAACTTACTCCAATTGAAGACAAAGATTTGGGGTTTAGGATTAAGGATTTAAAAATTTTTATGTTTTGAAACTGCCAAGAAAGGGTTTTTGGCTTTTCATGAAAAACAAAAAGATTAAATTGATGCATGAAATAGCTGCATTCTCAGATGATGTAATTAATTAGGATGTTTAACTCTGCAATGGTTGTGCTGCTTTTAAAGGTAAATCCAAAGTGAATACTGAATGAAAGATTCAACTGTTTTTTGTTTTTTTGTTTTTTCCCACTTACAGTTTTAAATTAGGATGCTGGACAGGGTCGCTCATCTATCAGTCAAAAACAATTCTGTGGGAAGACAGGCAAAAGACCTTATAATCCCGAAATAATCTCTTTTCTAACCCAGCATCTTGAGATACTCGTATGGGCTGGCACTGAATTTAAGCTCCAATTCACTCAAATCAAAAAGAGCAACTCTCAGTCTGTCATCAGGAAGCCAGCTCTCCAAGGTGTATTTTTATCACAGCCTCATCTAAGTTATGACAACTCACCTGGTTGGTTTCTGCCATTTGAGTAGAGAGAAGCATCAGAGTGACAGGCCGTCACTCTTTGTGTTCCTCTTGAGGTATGACGGAGAGGAGAAACAAACCTGGGGAAACAGATTTCAAAGTGTTTCCAAAATGTCTCTGGATTGGAAAAAGAGATATAGGGCACTGTGGATGCTTTCTTCTGCCTAGAGCTCTTCTGAAGGTGAAACTCCTCTCTCTTTTATAGGCATTTTTAAATTTGTCTGTTTGTTTTACTGCTTTGACCTCATCTCATCTCCCTATGCTTCCAGTTCTTAAGATGTACACTTCTAATAAGTTATACTCCTAGTCAACATCTCAAACTCATTATATTACATTGAAGCACCTTCTTCCAGTGGCTGAGCAACCTTACTGATGAGCTAATCTTTCTGCAGACCCATATCATTAGGACACATTGATTTCCCACATTGAGAAATGGTAACATCTAGTGCCTGCTTAATTTGCATAAACTCTACAAATATTATATATTAATATAAATATTAATATAGATACATAAAAATATATAATTATAAATTTTACAGTTGTAAGGGACCTTCTAATCTACTGTGTTACTTGACTATCTAATCTAGCTATCCTCTAATTTTCCAGATGAAGTATATTTTTGCTGCCACTGCTCAGTTTAGATTTATTATTATTTCATGTGTTTCATTTTTTTCTACTTTATTTTTTGCTTTCTTATTACATTATATTATTCTTTTTTCTTTTCTAACTTATTTTGACACCAATGAGTTTTCTTTATCATCATGTTTTCCTCTACTGGTTTTGAAGAGATACATTCTATTTCTAGTATTTTAGTTATTATTTCTAAATTTTTAACATATCTCCTGAACTAAAAAGGTCTAAGTTTAACTGATCTTTTTATTCTGCTCTAATATGACAAGTAGCTTAGAGCACTTTAACGCTAACCATCCCCTCCCTCTGACATGCTATTTGGTCCAACATTTTAGTGTCATCTTTTTATATATTACCAAATTATTCATTGAATTATTATCATTGTTGTTTTATATAATTATTGATTGTTTATATAAACCTACATATTTACTGGTTTCTTTTCTCATGAGCTTGCATCCCATTCTTTCCTTTGAAGTTTAAATCTCTATGTCTTGCTTCCCATTCTTTCTTTTGAAGTTTAAATTCCTGCTTCTTAACTCTTATCCTAGGGTGGGTATTAGCTGAAAATGAGTGCTCAACCCAGGATTATAAAACATAGGAGGACATCATCCATGATGAGTGACAGTTGTCAGGTGCCAAAAATAAACAAAAGTATTAGAAACCAAAGAGCTTCAAGTTATTATTAGAGGGATACTATAAAATAATATGTTAAAAATGACTAAAGATAAAATTTAACATGTTAGAAAAGCATAAGGCATATTATAATTGCACAAGGATATACCTTATTTTGTGCTCCCAAGATGGCTTTAATAGTGGTAAGCACTCAGCCTTTTTCTGCTAAATCTCTTTATTTCACTCTTATTTATGAATGATAGTGTGGTTGGGTATAAAAATATGGATTGACAGTTATTTACCCTACCCCTTTGAAGATACTTTTCTGTTGTCTTCTGAGTTTTTCTGTCATTACTGAGAAAGTCACAATTAGTGTGATTGTTCTGTTATAGGTTGTCTTTTCTTTCTCTCTTGTTACTTTTAAGATTTTAGTTGATCTCTAGTATTTCCATAAGATGTATCTATGTGTTGCCTTATCTCACTTGGGCCTCCAAAACCTGAGGTTTTATGTCTTTCATCAAATCTGGAGGATTCGACCAGGTGCAGTGGCTCACGCCTGTAATCCCATTACTTCAGGAGGCTGAGGCTGGTGGATAACTTGAGGTCAGGAGTTTGAGACCAGCTTGGCCAACATGGTGAAACCGTGTACTAAAAATGCAAAAATTACCAAGTCATGGTAGTGGGCCCCAGTAATCCCAGCTACTCCAGAGGTTGAGACAGGAGAATCTCTTGAGCCTGGGAGGCAGAGGTTGCATGAGCTGAGATTGTACCACTGCACTCTAGCCTGGGCAACAGAGTGAGACTCTGTCTACCTCTGGCCCCTCCCTGCTTCCCTGCCAAAAAAAAAAAAAAATCTGGAGAATCCTAGGTCTTATCTCTTCACATATTTCCTCTCTTCTATTCTCTTCTTTCGTTCAGGAGCTCTTATTACAACACTGTTTCTCCCCTCAATGTGTATTAACCATTTTTAAATATTTAATTGCTCTCTGCTACCTTTTAGGAAAACCTTTATTCAACTATTTGAATGTGGAATATCTGGTTAAACTATCCATTGTGCTTTTCCCTTCCATATCTATATTTTTCAATTTTAGAAATTCAGTTGTTATTTTCAAAGATCCCTATTTCTTTACTCATATGTGTTATTCTTTTCTGACATGTTAATTTTTTTCTTTAATCATTTTTAACATATTATTTTATAATACCCTTCTAATAATGTATTACTTGAAGCTCTTTAGGTTATAATCCTTTTGTTTATTTTTTTAATCTGGTAACTGTCACTCATCATGGATTACGTCTTCCTATGTTGCGTAATCCTAGGTAGGGCACTCATTTTTAGCTCATCCCCACCCCAGGGTAACAGCAATGTCAAGCTCACTTGTTTCGTACTTCACTTGTTTAGTACTTTAAGTAAGGTTTCTCTTACTCTCCTTATTTTACGGATTCAGCTGTGTATTTAACATGTTTATAAATGCTTTGCTTACCTTGCCTAGGTGAACTTGTTCAAAGTATCCAATCCAAATTATTCCCAGAAGCACCCATCACATCAAGAATTAGAATGACAAGAACAAGAAGATATGACTACAGTGAAATAAAATACATAGAAAGAAAGAGTAAGAAAAAGACAGGAAGGAAGAGAGGAAACTAGGAATACAGGAGGAAGAAAAAGAGGAAGGGAAATAAGGAGGGAGGAAGAGAAGGAGAGAAGAAGACGCTGTTGCTCCTTCCTGGATCTCTTTTCCTGGGCTCACTTCATCCTTCAGGCCTCCACTGAAACAGTACCTCCTCCGGAAAACCAATTAGTTCTTCTTACTATTCCCATTATTCTTTGCTTCTCCTATGATAACTCTTTCCATGCTTTATCGTAATTATGTGTTGCCTATCTTTCTTTCCAGGTAAAATTAAAAGGATGAGAGCAGGATGATTCCTTCATTTGCTAACAAATATTTATTAAGTCCTATGGTTAGAGCAATACATAAAATAGACAAACCCACTGCTTTCCCAAAGCTTACATTCTGGAGAGGGATGACAGAAAATGAACAAATATACAGTGTGAATAATACACGTAAGTGATGATAAATGCTATAGAGAAAAATGAAGTGGTGAAAGGATGGAGAATTATGTAAGGGAGAGGGCCTAAATGAGATAAGGTGGGTCAGGAAGGCCTCTCAGTTCTGATGACTTGATTGGAAACCTGAGTGAGGTAAGTGAGCAAGACTTGGTTGTATCTTAGGAGAAGGACACAGACATTGTCAGTGAAGCTTGCACTGGGTTTGGGAAGGAGGGAATGAGAGCAGAGAATGGGCGGTGGGCTCAGAGACAAGGCCAGGAAGCATAACACAAGACTTTCCTTTGAACATTGTCTCGAAATAAACTGACAGAAAAATATGACCTGTCCAGTGTTCATTTTGAAATCAAAGTCTTGTTTATTTGGTCAATTATGTTTTTCTTGAAAATGGATTTGGATTTCAGACCAAATACATGACTGAGGTAAATTTATGGATGTCCTATTTGAGGGTCAGTCATGAAACTGCTATAGACCAATTCCAAATCCTAGCAGAAGCTGAAAAATGTGTCCAAAATTTGTGTCTAAAATGCCTTTGGAAGGGCTCTGGAATATTATCATGAGTGACGCTTGATGCCACTGAAAGGTTTAGAGTAATCTTGCTTACATTTCAAAAGACTACCTTTGCCACTGCACTCCAGCCTGGATGACAGAGCAAGACTCCATCTCAAAAGAAAAAGTTAAAAAGACCATCTCTGATTGCTCTGTTGTAACAAGAGTGGAAGCAGAGTGGCAAACTAACAAGCTAATGTAATTGTTTAGGCAGATAAAAGATTGTAGACTGGAATAGCAACTGCAGAAGTGGTGAGGAGAAGGGGTTGGATCCTGGATTTACTTTGAGGGTAGAGTTGAATGGATCTGCAGACTGTATCAGTCTAGTTCATAACTTTTATAAACAAATCCTGTATAGAGGGTCTCACTATTTTTTTTTGTGGAATAGATGAATGAGTGAACGAATGAATGCATGATTTACAGGCCCCCCTTCTTGATGATGTCATTTCCGTTGGTGAAATGAAAATTATCAAACAATGTGAAAACAATGCAGGTGTTGCTGCTACAGCTAAAGTCGGTCTAACATAAGTCATAATAATCACATTTTGTAAGCAACAGATCCAGCCTGTGTACTAGGTCTTATTCCTGTCCCATAGCTTTTATCTTAGACATAAATGTCGGACATATTTTCCAACTTCTGCTACGATTTGGAATTGCTCTTTATCAGTTTCATGACTGACCCTCAAACAGGCCATCTATAAATCTATCTCAGTCATACATTTGGTCTGAAATCCAAATCAATTTTCAAGAAGAATGTAATTGGTCAAATAAACAAGACTTTGATTTCAAAACGAACACTGAACAGGTCATATTTTTCTGTCAATTTATTTTCAGATAATGTTCAAAGGAGGTGACTGATAAAATTCACTACTCAGTGAAAGATACCAAGACACATCTTATGTATTGGTTTACCTCTTGAAACTATATGGTGACTATTGAAATGTTACTGTGGGCATACCTACCATCACTTTTAACAGATTTCAATGAAATTTAAAAGAGACAGAGATAAATGTCTTAAATGAATCTATAAATTCATTGATAATTTTCTAATCAATCCTACTTTTATTAGATTGTCTTTTGAAAATTTAATTAAAATTATAATTAATTCTATTTATGAACTGCAATAATGTCTTCTAATTACATGATTATACCAAGTGAAGTGTGCTGTTCATAGAAGTAGTGGTTAAAATTTCTAAATTACCAAGTATATATTTTACATTATCAAGTATATATTTTCCAGGTTATATGTGCTATGGAGAAAAGGTAATTACCAAGTATATATGATCTTTTCTCTATAGTGTATACAATCTGGAAAATTGCCTTGTGATCAGTATTCTTTATGCTTTCTATCATGCATTAACAGAATCTAGAGCACTGATACTATAACAAGTGTACAAGTATATAAACTGTGCCAAGGGAAATTGGTGCCAAACATGTCCAGCTTTCATGGTGGCAACTTCACAGGAGACACAAGATAGTTAAACAATGTCTATTGCAAGGAAAGCTTCACAAGTCACATCTTGGATTGGAAAGAACTTGAAAGATGGTCTCTTTCCCGCTCTGCTTCCCTCTTAGAGTTTATTTGATTTGGAATTTCAGTCCCTTTGCAGCTCTAATCTTGATAACATATTTCAATTCCAGCAGTCTGCCAGGCTCTGAAATAGAGTGATTCTAGAGAAGGGTAGGCAGGCATCCTGCCCTTGGTGATCCCAGAATCTACCAGAGCCTCTGCAAGTTTTCCACAGGTTGCCCGACTTTGGAAGTTTGCTTCTCCCCAGAAATCAAACCGGAGCTATGAGACTTTCTCACTTAAAAAAAACAAAAACACATTGAGGATAGGGTCCAGGTTTTGTGCTACACTCACTCTAGGTTGAAGAGATAGAGAAGAGGCTGATGAGACCATCTCTAGCATACATTTATGGAAATGTTCTTCCAGAATAATGCCACATGAAAGCAAATCAATCTTCTGTTCAGTCCTTGAGACAAATGGAGTGGCCTCTGCCAGTGTATACTTTCTTCTCTGTTTAAAACATTTTACTTTGTTACCACAAGCACAGCCTGGTTATGAAGCTTGTCTTCTTTCTCCCCTCCCTCCATTCACTCATCACGTCAGTGATGCTGCCCATGATTTCACAGTGGTTAATTTTCTACCAAGAAAGAGGATGCCCTAAACCAATCTCTCATTAGTGACAGTAATCACTACATCCGTCTTTTATTAATGACAATAATAGCTAACATTTATTCCATGTTAATCATAGCATAATACTATGTCATTGAATTTCACGGTACCCCGTGAGGTAGGTGGCATTGATATGCCTTCTCTATAGATGATGGAGTAGAGATTCAGACAAGTTAAGAGACTTGCTTATGGTCCTATTGCCAGTCAGCCCTGGAGCCAGAATTCAAGTCAGGTGTCTGATTCCTAAGCCAGGCATTTGACCCCTAACGAAACTGCTTTGGTTGTAGCAGGAGGATGGGAATGGCTGGAATGGGACCACAACCACCTGGCCTCACACCTGGCCCAAGTTCTTGGAATTCCAAGACACCCCTCAAAGCACAGGCTTATGTCAACAAGAGTTTTCTAGAGGAGCTGAGGTTATCTGGGAATCTGGCTGCCAGTGTTCGTTCTCTGATCTGCTGCACCATCCAACAACATAGACCCAACTTTCTTGCCAGCAGCCAGCCGCACAGAGCAGCCAAGACTAACAAGTGTAGGCACTGTGCAGGGTACAGGGCGCATGAATAGCACTATTCTTTGCTGGCCAACACTGGGCCCATTGTTTCAGGCAATGAATAGAGCTGTGTGGGAAAAAAATTCACACACGAAGCAAAAGCAGCAAAATTTGTCTCTTTGTGATGGTTTCAAGACTGGGTGAAAAAGTCGTTCTTCACCTGGTGCTATTTTACATACTCTTTCACAAACAGAAAGCACTTTCTGGCGAGGGAAGAGCCTTTCTCTCAAAATTAAAAAGTTATAGGTCACAGTGCAGGTGGGAGAATTGGGAGTAGACCTCGAAGTTTAATGGCACTCATTCATTACAACATTGGGGAGATGGAAATGATGAGGCATCATTTTGATTTGGTGGAATTAAGCTCTATTCCAAACAATCATCTTGATCTATTTGGAACGCACAGTTTTGCCTGTATTTTTCCCAGATAACAGAGGGAATGTTAAGTACATAGTGTTAACTACAGTGTATATTAAGGCTCCTATTCAAGGCAAATAATTGCCAAACTTTCTATTTATTTTTGATAGGGCTAGACTCAATTAGTCCTAGACCCATTTCTGGGGTTGCATTGCTGGATGCTGTAACTCACCACCAGGCAATCTATCCTTATCTTTGTCCTGGCTGCACCATTAGATGAAGTCAGAATCTCACAAAACCATTACATTCATTTAACTTATGCATATGGAAAATGAATCTCCCTCTTAAGAGCAGGCATTAACACATAGTTCTGATACAAGCCCATGTCCCACACACGTAATCTCCTTTTCATTCTCATACCACCCGTAAAACCACCATTGGTGGTAGATATTCTGTGGTACAAATCATCTTGAATTGTTTACTGAATTGCTTTGTGCATCTTGGTATCATCTAAGAATTCAGTTTCTTCAAAATAAGTCTCTTTATTTTTATATTTAAATACAGAAACTTCCAGAGGCAAATTAATACAGTGGGAAGAGCATCCATGGGCTTTAGATGCAATCTGATTTAAATTTCGGACTAAACAGTAGCTCTGTATGGTGACTCCATGTGCTATGTTGTTCTGGAAAGACCCTGAGATATCTGTTATCCTGTGTAACTGTTAATATCACCCTCTTTCACTTTACAAGGTACAGTTTAAATGGTAGATGATCAGGTCATCCGATAGTTATGTCACCTTGGGCAAGCAACCTAACTTCTGTCCGCCTTGCTCTCTTCATGTTAATTCAGGACAAAACTGTCTATCTGTTAGGATTAGTATTAATGTTAAAGAGAATATGTGGAATTCTCTGCATATTATCTGAAGCATAGCAGGGACTCAATAAAGAGTGGCCATTATTAATATTTCATCCAGAGACATGGCCTTAGAACAGTGTTTCCAAGTGTCTTCATCCATTTTGTGTTGTTATAATATAATACCACAGGCTGAGTAATTCATCATGAATGGGAATTTTTTGGCTCACCGCTCTGGAGGATGAGAAGTTCAATACCAAGGTGCTGGCATCTGGCAAGGGCCTTCTTGCTGCATCATCCCATGAAAGAAGGTCAAAGAGAGAGTGAGAGAGAGGCGAAATGGGGCTGAACTCATCCTTTTGTAAGGAAACTGCTCCTGCAATAACAAACCCACTTCCACAATAACAGCATTAATCTATTCATGAGGGAAGAGCCCTCATGGCCTAATCACTTCTTAAAGATCCCTCCTCTTAATACTGTGACAATGGCAATTAAATTTTAACACGTGTCTGGGAGAGGACAAACATTCAAACCATTGCACCAACTGTTTCAGAAATCATGGACTATTGAAATAAATAAAATAAATTAAAGAAATGATATTAACATCATTAGGTTTTACCTTACCTAGTAAAGACATTAGAGAAAAAGAATGTCACTGATTACAAACATGTTTTCGTGAAAGAAAGGTTTATTAAATCTGAAAATGTAGAAAACAAACTCTTAGACTAAAATACAACTCACTTAACTGGAAGTATTTTTTTAAAACAGATTATTACCTTTTGAAGGAGATCAGAATAGCTCACCCTCAAATATGCCACTTTGGCATAAGGATTATTTTCAGCTGAAGCCAATTAAGAATCAACAAATGCAGGATGAGTTTACTGTGCTCTCCTTTTCTGCCTAAAAAGCAGTACATACATTTCCCTTTGAGAAAGGTTTTCTCTTACCCAACAGAGAGAATAGCAGCTCTTAACATCAAAGACCAGAGTCAACATTAGGATGAGTTTACATAAACAGATCTTACTAAAATCTTGTCTTCCATTAGTTCCTCCCTGTGTTTCCTGGTCACTTCTCCACAACTTAATGTCACTTGAGGCTCACACTTCTTTCCTTTGTTAAGATGGTATATAAGCCCCTGAATCTAACCACTTCTTTACATTTTATTTTTTGTGTGTGAACTCTCATGCACATAAATATTAATATAAATTCTGTTCCTTTTCTCCTATTAACTTATCTTTTGTAAGTTTAATTCACAGGCCTCCAGGCACTGAACTTAAGAAAGTAGAGAAAAAAATTTTCCTTCTCTATACGTTTATTTCTTTTAGCAGCAGGCCAGTGAATGCTCATAGACAAGCAGTGGTCCAAAGTCAGACAGCTGGAGAATCACTGCTCTAGAGTCATATAATCCAATCTGTTCTTTTCTGTCTGCTTCCTTCCTGACCCTGTCCTCCTCTTCTTCCTGCCATTGTATTCCTATCCTTCTCAAACATTATTTTTATTTTTATCATTTGGCAACTTTGTGATATTAAGCATTCTTCAAGTGCAGTGCTCAGTAGGCTATGGGTACTTTAAAAATATGTAGCTGATTTTTAACTTCATATCTTTACAGAAACATATTTTAATTTTAGCATCTTAGTTAAACCTGCTTGTTACTCTAATTCACCTGTATATTTTTCCGTAGGTTTTACACACTATTGGATATCCAGTCAATACAGAAAAAAAATGTAGATGATTCAATAAAAGAATAGAAAGAAGTGTTGCATTATGCCTGAGAGTAGCTACATATTTCATGTGCTCATTTTCAGCAATTTTGGCAAAGAATTGGCTTAATTTGACTTCTGCTCTGCATATAAGTCACAGGCAAAAACTCTTTCAACTCTTTTTTGTTCCTGTAGGTTTTGAAAATATTCACCTTTGATTCAAAAGTTGGGAAGAACTGATCCACATAGGTGATTTTAAGGGAAGCTCTCCAGAAGGCCTCCTCACCTCCATTCAATTTTCCCTCTGAATGCCATTTACTACCTACAACGAATTTCCTAGCATTTAACCTAACAATGCTTTTAAAGATTTAATATTTCCCTCTTTTCCCTCAAATGATATTTGCATAAGCCATAATTAAGTTTTTGGAGTCTCATTTTTTAAAAAAAGCTATTGAAAGCAATAAAGCAATGAGGCAAACATTATAAGTTGGAGTAGCTAATCACACAAAAATGATAATAGCTCCCAAACTGTAAAGTCAAAATTTACTTATATTTCCTGAAAATTATGACTACTAATATTTTAAGATCTATTTATACCAAGGTATATCATTGCTTTCTAATTTGCTCTTTTATTCAAGATGATCTTTGACAGTGAAAATCTTGTAACCCAATGTCATAATCAAGCCATTGAACTTCTAAAATGAAGCCAGGTTCTTTTTAAGCACCTCATTTTTAAACATAAGGAGATGAAAAAGCATTTATTTTAAGATGCAAATTTTTAATTATTTAAGAAAGTAGAAGCTTCTTTGGACCTGAAATACCAAAATGAAATGTCCTTTAACAAATATGAATTTTTTTTAAGTTTTTATTTTATTTTAGAAGTACAAAAACCTAATGGACAATGAAGGCTGGTGCAAACAAATGAATTTTTTTTAAAGCTGCAAATTTATCATTCTTAGTTTAACTCCTCCATCAATGTTCTCTTTAATGCAAAACAGTACATTACATTGTGTTACCATTTTGTATTTTGCTCTAGTAAAGTCCTCAGCAACTTTATAAATTCTTTAAGGAGTGAAAGTATGTAACTTGAGCTGTCCCAGAAACAGAATTCCCAGTTTTCCATCACATAATTCATATACATGAGGTTAATAAGCAAATGGCAAGGAACATTGTATATTTCGGCAACATTTACCTCCATCAATCCTCTGTGATTGGAATGTTTTTTTGCAGGGCTTACCAAAGTTCACTGGATGATTGAAATAAGAGAGGGCAGGAGGTACAACTGCGATACATGTAAAATATGTTAAAAAAAAGGAAAACCAGGGAGGTTGAGACAAGATGGTTGTCCTTCCTTGGAACTGGTCTCCTTAAAGTCCTCCTCGGACAATATTTTCTCAGAATTTTGGATAAGAATTGCATTAGTAGCTTCTTTTTGAAGAATGGTTATTTTCAACATTTTATACAACTGAATGATAAAATGACAAGAACTTTAAATTAAACCTTAGCATGCTACCAAACTAAGCATTGTATGAGGGGCTAGCTTGGGAACAGCCTGGCAGGCATTTTTTTTCTTGCTTTCTTTTTTTTTTTTATTTTATCCATTTAACAAATGTTTGTTTTCAATTTGTTTTTGACAATGGACTTAATAAACTCTTTTTACCTAATTTAAGATTTATGAAAAGTGTTTCTATCCCCACTTATCTCATTTATAGAATTTGTAATTTGCATAATGGTAAGACAGGGGTATTTTCATTCCTGCCTTTCAAGCACTTCCATTCTAATTTTCATGGTAATAGTAAGTGCACTTACCAACAATGGTTCATTGATCCAGCGTGTCTCCTACCTGCCCTGGAGCAACTGGACAATTGTTAACTGTAGAAGCCACAAAACAGATAAGGAATCGACCATTTGTGCAAAAGCGCTGCCTATAATGGTTTCAATAATAATTAATATGCAGGATAGCTAGTCTTGTCACGCACCATTTCAGACTAGAATTGCATCTGTCAGTCCAAATCCTGACTCCATTTGAGGCATCCAGCACCGAATCTAGTTAGACAGCTAACTGAATTAAAACAAAAATCTACAGATGCATGATAAATGCACAGGATGCTATGTCACACATGAATGACTCCTGCGCAGGCCAAATGACAGATGTATTTCTGCGACTCCAGGCCAGGCTCCAGCACAAACCACTCTTCATTTATCAATAATTGGGCCTTAATTTCATTTGGCAGTGGTGGAGCAGCATGCTCAGCTTCCTCTCCAATAGACGAACACTAATTAGACTTTTTGGGGGGATGGGCACCAATCTTTTGATTTTATTTCAAATAGTCAACCGTCAGCAAAGTTAGAACTTGTCCTTTGGAAATGGGGGGGGTATCTGTTTCCCCCACAGCACATTATTAGTGATAATATCTTGCAATGGGAACTCTTCAAGTATTAATGCTCCATTTCAAATGAGATGAGAAACATAGGAGATGCCATGTGGAAAAAGAAAAATGGGGAAGAATTGTGGTTACACACTCATAAAGTACTTGCTAACTCTTCTTACTTATTGAAGAGTTTTGCTTTGCCGTTTAGGTCAATGTGTGTGTTTGAGGGAGAAAGAGAGAGAGAGGAAGACAGATTCACAGACGTAGACAGATGGAGTGGTAATGTAAATAGGAAAATTGCAGAACAATTTTTAAATTTTTAATTGTAAAAGGAAAAAACTGTTAGGACTGTTTTCTTGGGTTGTCGTATTAATTTCAGACTAATTGTTATGTGGTTGCTTTTACGTTAGATAAATTATTGTAATAATCAGTAAAATGTCTGATCAATTACTAAAATGGTTAGTGTTCCCCCTACCATCCAAGTAGAAAAGGCCTCCCACAGGAATTCCAATCATGGGTACAACAACAACAACAAAAAATCACAAAGTCTACTGTGGATCATATAAACCAGCCCCAGATTGACCAAAAGTAAATGAAAATTTCCACATATTGGCCACTTTCCTCCTTAAATCTACATTATGGGGATTAACATTCCCTCCCTCAATGCCTACAGAGACCAAGTGTTCATTTGTTCCTTTATTTAAGCAAGAGGAAAATTGGCATGGCAGATTGTGTACTGCAGCTTTACTCCTGGGTAGACCTTTCCTCACTTAAGGAGTTGTGGCTAGTTGCTCATTTGGGGTTAGAACTAGCAGTGCTTTTTAGGTTCTCTTGAGCTTCTTGCCTCTCCTTCCAAATCCTGTCCCAGAATGAGTGACAAAGGGGTGCCCTGTTTCTCCTTCAAATTCCAGACACAAACTTACTGTCAGCAGGGCACCCTATTGATCCACTCTTGGGATCTTGCTCTTGTCTGCCACTCAGACACTCTTCAATGTCACATTTATTATTTTTCATTGGCATAGGTGAAGGCAGTGATGTTGTCCTGAGGACTGATTGCTATGCCCAGATGATCTGTTGAAGTTGGCTGCCTGATCCAACATACAGCATAATTGAAGAGGACTAGGAACAGAATCCATTCCCGTTTCACCCCAGTAACTATGCCAAATTCAACAGAGAGCTCTCCATATGGTCTAACACAAGTGAGGTAATGTGTATATTATGCCATAATAAATGAAGTCTCATAGGTTTCAATGGCTCATAGTAGCTATCAGGAATCTTTCCTAGCAACTCATGGGAAACTGAGCAGCATGCCATAAATGAGAAAGCCATAAATAATTTTGCAACTCAGCCACCAGGGCTGTGGTGAAATGCTGTACTTGCATTACCAACTCTAAACACTGACAGACATGTGAGCATGTCTGCCATTTTGTAAGCAGGCTCCCCTGAAGAACAGAGGAGCCCTAAAGGATTGGCAGAGTACTTAGAAGAGATCTGGAGACTTAAGGAGTTATGAAGACTGTGGTCTGGATGTCGTGCTACTTGTAATTTCAGAGTAATAGGATTTGTACAGACTGTTGGCACTTGTACTTCTTAGGAGATATTTAATGAGAAAGATAAAACAGAGTCCTCATGGGATCTACTGTATTATTCAAAGCAGGCCTTGACCCTCACCCATTGACATTAGACTTGACCATGTGATATAGCTGACCAATGAAATGTGAGTGGAAGTGTCACATGCCAATTCCCAACGTGAGCTTTAAAAGCCACTGTGTGATTCTGCCATGTTCTCTCTGCCATGAGACCAATAATATCCTAGATAACGGCTGCTCTATCAGTCTGGGTCCTGGAATGACCATGTGAAGCAGAGCCACAGCCAACCTGTAATGATGATGTAACAGGAGAAGAATTAAACTGTTACTGTTGTCAGCCACAAAGATTAGGGGATAATTTATTACTGCAGAATAATTTAAGATGGCTAACATATATCATAGCACATGTTAAAGATAATATGGACTTTTAAATTCTGACTACTTTAACATAGGCACTGGCAACCCATTATTCTGAGCAAGTAATGATAGATAAGAGGGTTGGTCTTTAATTTCTGCTAGTTTCTGCTACTGTTTACTCTTCTATTCCACTTGCACATAGTTCTGTGAATTGACCTACAGAAGTTTGCAACCAGCATGCGTCTGCCATTACTCTTGCATATAAAGCTACTGTGTATACCTTTTCTCCTCCCTGTATGACCACCTATACATGCTTCTAGTACTTGCTTAGCAGTCTTTTTCCTTCCTGACTTCTATAAGGAAAGGATTCAGAGACCTAATATGAAGGATTTGCTGACCTATACTAGAGTACATGAATAGAGCATGGTGATAGTATGGTCATTGCTATGTCTGAATGTGTGTGTTCCCCTTAAATTCATATGTTGAAACCTTAACCCCCAGAGGTAGGGCTTTGGGAGGTGGCTAGACCATGAGAAGAAAGCACTAATCCTATGTAGGATTAGTGTCCTTATAAAAGAACTTCCAGAAGCTGCCTTGCCCTTCCCCATGTGAGGCCACAACAACAAGGCATCATCTACAAAGCTCTTACCAGATAGTGAATCTGCCATTGCCTTGGACTTTTCAGGTTTCAGAACTGTTAGCAATAAATTTTTGTTGTTTATAAATTACTGTCTATGGTATTTTGTTACAGCAACCCAAATGGACTAAGACAATCAAATTGAGCTCACAATCTGTCTTGGCCAGAAGAGATCAAGTTGATTGTCCAAAATCCCCACTGAAAATGTAACCCTGGATATAACAGACATGGGCAGAGGTTCCTGGAACTTAGGATAGGGTTAAGGGTATTGCTGAGTTGGCTAAAGATCTACTTTCCTCAGGATCATTGGCCATGGCTTGGACTGTATCTAGGGATAAAACCAAGCACCTATTTAAACACACTGAGCAGAGGGGTGAAGTTCAGGTATGAAAGATAAACTGGAGACCAGAGGCCAGAAGGAGCTGGGAAAGGGTTCCAAGAGTGTTTCACAGGGACTCTCCAGCCTTGCCCCCAGAGCACTGTGTCATGTGCTCATGGTTTTGCCATTGTGTGTGAAAGTTTCTGTTAAGAACACCAAGCCAGTTCAGTCCCTAATCAGTCTAGTATGTTTACATGTTTTACATGAATGAAATCTTTCTCAGTCCTTGGATCAGTGATGGTAGTTGTGGTCAGTCTCTAGAAAAGGTGAGTCTGAAAAGAAGGAAGCTAAACCTTTGTGTATCCTCTGGTTAGTCTCAAGGTGAGAGACTTCCGCCTCGAGGGTGCTTTCAGACGCATGCAGCTATTGGTCATTTCTTGAGCCAGAGCTTGTTTATATACAGGGAATTTCGGGAAATACGGACAATATAACTTGGGATTTTCCTAATGCTCATTTAATTGTGTGTGTGTGTGCACGCGCACACATACACACACAAATGTATGTAGACCTGCTTTTTATCTTTAAGTTATCTTTCTTTTAAGTAACAATGACGATGGTATTTGGTGATTTTTCCTTGTTTTATATTCTTATATGATATTAAAAAATAGCAACTGCAAGTCAGTCTAATTTTTTTTAAGCTTTACTGGCATGTGAAGTCTAATGTCTAGAATACACTGAGCCACACTGTTATGGATTCTAATGTCTAGGATACACTGAGCCACACTGATATGGATTGCCTGTGTCCCCACCCAAATATCTTGAAATGTAGTTCCCATAATCCTTATGTGCCGTGGGAGGAACCCAGTATGAGGTAATTGAACAGCACCCCCATGCTGCTCTTCTCCTTATAATGAGTGAATTATCAAAAGCTCTGATGGTTTTATAAGGGGACTTTCCCCTTTTTGCACAGCACTTTTCTCTTATACCACCATGTGTAGAAGGACATGTTTGCTTCCCCTTCTGCCATGATTCCCAGCCCTGTGGAACTGTGAGTCTATCTCTTTCCTTTATAAATTACCCAGTCTCTGGTATGTCTTTATTAGCAGTGTGAGAATAGGTTATTACAGTAAGTTGGTACCACAGAGAGTAGAGCCCTGCTGTTAAGATACCCAAAAATGTGGAAGTGACTTTGCAACTGGGTAACAAGCAGAGGTTGGAACAGTTTAGAAAGCTCAAAAGAAGACAGAAAATTGTGGGAAAGTTTGGATTTCCTAAAGACTTGGAGGGCTCAGAAGACAGGAAGATGTGGAAAAGTTTGGAACTTCCTAGAGACTTGTTGAATGGCTTTGACAAAAATGCTAATAGTAATATGGACAACAAAGTCCAGTCTGAGGTGGTCTCAGATGGAGATGAGAAACTTCTTGGGAACTGGAGTAAAGGTCACTCTTGCTGTGCAAAGGGACTGGCAGCATTTTGCCCCTGCCCTAGAGATCTGTGGAGCTTTGAACTTGAGGGAGATGATTTAGGGTACCTGGCAGAAGAAATTTCTAAGTGGCAAAGAGCCCAAGAGGAAGCAGAGAATACAAGTTCAGAAAATTTGCAGCCTGACATGTGATAGAAAAGAAAAGTCCATTTTCTGGGGAGAAATTCAAACCAGCTGCAGAAGTTTGCGTCAGTAATATGTAAATCACCAAGACAATGGGGAAAATGTTTCCAGGGAATATCAGAGACCTTCACAGCAGCCCCTTCCATCACAGGCCTGGAGACCTAGGAGGAAAAATGCCCTGGGCCCAGGGCCCCTCTGCTCTGTGCAGCCTCACGACATGGTGCCCCATGTCCCAGCTGCTTTGTATCCAGCTATGTCTAAAAGGGACCAAAAGCTTGGGCCATTGCTTCAGAGGGTACAAGCCCCAAACCTGGCAGCTTCCATGTGATGTTGGTCCTGCAGGTGTGCAGAAGACAAGAATTGAGGCTTGGGAGAAGACAAGAATTGAGGTTTGGGAACTTCCACCTGGATTTCAGAAACTTCTCCAGGCAGAAGTTTGCTTTAGAGGCAGAGCCCTCATGAAGAACCTCTGCTGGGGCAGTGCAGAAGAGAAATGTGGGGTTGGAGCCCCTCATAGAGTTCCCACTGGAGTACTGCCTAGTGGAGCTGTGAGAAGAGGGCCATCATCCTCCAGACTCCAGAATGGTAGATGCATTGACAGTTTGCGCCATGAGCCCAGAAAAGCCACAGGCACTCAACACCAGCCCATGAAAGAAGCTGGGAGTGGGGCTGTACCCTGCAAAGCCAAAGGGCCAGAGCTGCCCAAGGCCATAGGGGCTCACATCTTGCATCAGCGTGCCCTGAACATGACACATGGAGTCAAAGGAGATCATTCTGTAACTTTAAGTTTCAATGATTGGCCCATTGGATTTTAGACTTGCATGGGGCCTGTAGCCCCTTCGTTTTGACCAATGTCTCCCACTTGGAATGGGTGTATTACCTAATACCTTACCCCTATTGTACCTAGGAAGTAACTAACTTGCTTTCGATTTTACAGGCTTATAGGCAGAAGGAATTTGCCTTGTCTAAGATGAGACTTTGGACTTGGATTTTTAGGTTAATGTTGGAATGAGTTAAGACTTTGGTGGACTGTTGGGAAGGCATCATTGTGTTTTCTAATATGAGGACATGAGATTTGGGAGGGCAGAGGGTGGGATGATATGATTGGGCTGTGTCCCCACCCAAATGCCATCTAGCATTCTAGTTCCCATAATCCCCATGTGTCATGGGAGGGACCTGATGGGAGGTAATTGAATCATGAGGACAGTTACCCTCATGCTGCTATTCTTATGATAGTGAGTGAGTTCTGCTGAGATCTGATGGTTTAATGAGGGACTTTTCCTCCTTTTGCTCAGCACTTTTCTCTTCTGCCGCCTCATGAAGAAGGATGTGTCTGTTTCCTCTTCTGCCATGATTCTAAGTTTCCCCAGCCCTATGGAACTGTGAATCAATTAAGCCTCTTTCCTTTATAAATTACCCAGTCTTGGAGATTTCTTCATAGCAGCAGGAGAGTGGGCTAATACACACACTCTCCCAAGTTTTTAGTTGAATCACTTTCCTGGTGACAGGACGCCTAAGAGAGCTTCTGAGATTTACTGTAGATACAAATTCACCTAGGAATTGGGAAGATTAAGGTTATGGGGAAGCTTTTCTCTTTTTCCTGCTTTTAGACCCTCATGGTTGGGAAGATTCAGAACACTCAAACTCATTTTATTTGGGCTTTCAAAGTCTCTGAGAAAGCAAATATTTTCCCCTGTAGACTTTAAAAATGGTCTATGGTTTTTCCAAAAAAGAAATGAGAAAAAGATACATTTATAGAAGACTCTGAACTTTGTGAAAAGCAGAAGTCTATGTTATTGGAGTGACTTTACCTTCATCAAAGGTAGACCATCCCATGCAGCTGAAGGCTGTATATTGCTGTCTTCAGCCACCTCATGGTGTACCTCTTGCCCTTCTGTGGGTAGAGCTTTTTCCCAGGCTCTCAATGACCCATATTGTATACATCTGAGGAATATCTGTGCTGGTTAGAATACTTTGTTGTTAGGAACAGAAAATAACTGTGACTACTTCTAAACAAAAGAAATTTAATTGATGGATAAGATATGGGGCAGTTCCTAAAATTTAAAAAAAATACATGGAGAAAATAGACCTTGGAGAGATGAGTAGTTCATGAGATCTAAGTGGCAGGAACTAAGGGACGGTCTTTTCAGTATGCCACCACTGGGATGAATCAATAGCAATAACTTAAAAAAAATATTGTCATGAGGCTTAATGTTCAAATTTCAGAAAGAAACTTATGCTTACTAATGTCATTTGCCCATTCCTGGCTTAATGAGGGAAGAACTTCTCAATTGAGTTTCGCCAGGATTATTTGCAACAGGGGAGGGAATATCCCTAAAAGGAGGACAGTGGAGCTGTTACTAGAGGGCCAATGATTGACTCTGGAGGAGCAGAACAGATCTTCACTCTAGTCTCCAAAGAAACCTTTCTTCTTCTCTGCATTCCACACATAAGCCTCAAAAACAACTGATGCTCATCAAGATGATATCTTAGCTATAAACTCATAAGCTCACAGGCCTGAGTGGCACTTGCCATGTTAGCAAAACTAAACACCTTAACTTAAAAATCATTTCATAGCAAAGATGGACTCTGCCTATGTGTAAGGCCAATTCTGAATGGCAGGTGGAATTGCCTTGGGTTTATCATAAAGGAATTTAACAACTCAGATTAATGATCTTAAGGCCAACCTTTGAATGTTAATGTGAAACAAAATGCTGGTTTCTTATCCGGTTTCTACTCCCAAATCATTTAGCAAGCAAAGTATTTTAACTAGCCAAATAAACGTGGCTAAGCCTTATTAGGGCTTTTAAGATTTGAGTTGGAGAAATCAAGGGAAAAAGTCCTTTTGTAAGACTCTACAGTGATATTTAACTGTTCAAGACAATATTCTGAATGTTACTAGTCTTATCTGAAAGCTAACATAGCTTTGTATTTCTTATGACTGAATGAACGCTCCACAAATTATACTGTATATTCTACATCAACATATGCAGCAAACCTGGTCCTAAATTTAACCATAACAGAGGATTTCTGAAGGAAATATAATTCTGGTACTGAAAGAGTCTATTCCATCTCATTCAGTTTTAGATTCTTTAAGAATACTTGGATTTCACATTATTTTATAATATTTTGTGCACTGTCACCAAAAAAATCTTAATGAGATTTTAGTGCCATAGGCCTTTATTGTCTGTTTTTTTGTACACATGTCCAATTTAATTTTCAGCATAGTAAAAAAAAAATTTTTTTTCACATTGCAAAGGGGAAAACAGCTTGTTAGAATTGGATGCATGACTTTTACAAATGGAAGTAGGTGCCTTGTTTAAATGTTTTATAATGGAATATGGTAATAGATTAATTAGTTCTGGATATTCCAGCAAATTATTTTATACTCACCATTCCTCCTACAGGTCCCATAAAATTTTAACAGAAGTTAAAACATGTAGTAATAACCTTTGCCTTCTGTGCCCGTGATAATCATCTGCTCTCTCTCCTATTGATTACCTCACCAACCTGTCAGCTTTTGGATGCCTTGTGCAAAAGACAAACATGCTAACAGCCAGCAAGCAGGCAGGAAGGTAGGGGAGAGGGGCTGTTAGCAGGAAAACTACCCTTGTCCCCAACAATCAATTGAATTCCTCTTAATGCTTTTCTCAGGGTGTGTGGTTTGAGCTTGGAATGAGTTACTTACAGTCTGCTCAGAAATACAGTCATATGGAAAAGCGGATGCACATTGGATGAACAAAGATTTCCAAAGTGTTCTATCTTGGAATTACAAAAGAATGGGGGAGAAAGGGGATTATGTCTTTGCGAAGCTAACGGCCTACAGACATTCACTACCATCCCTTCTCTTCCCATCCTCTTAGCTGTTTCAGTGTTTCCAAAAGTAGTACAAATACCTGAGATTTGAGAGTCAGGCCCATCTTAGTTTAGTTCCAGCCCTTTTATGATCTGGGCCAGAGGGATGCTCTGAGCCAATGGCCCAAATTCTCTCAGCCTGAGTTTCCTTGTAGTGGAACTGTGAGGTGAAGTGAGACAATATATCAGAAGCATTTGGTCTACATAAAGTATTCCTTTAGCAGCTTTAAAATTAGCTACCATTTAATGACAGCCCATGTGTCCAAGCACTTTACATGTACTCATTCCAGAAAGTATCCATGGAAAGAGTTTTCATCACCATTTATCATATAGCACACTGCAGTTTAGAGAGGCTGAATAATTTGGAATTTGAACTCAAATCTTTGGACTCCAAAGCCTGTGCTCTCTACTAGGTTATATGTTATTTTTCCTTATAAAGAATTAGAGCACTGTTCAAGTCCTGTGCCCCCACACCAAAATTGGGAGTATCTAAAACGAAACATTCAAATTCAACATTCTTTAATGGGGAAAAAAAAAAACAAGAAAAGGCACACATATTACCATAGTATATTCTGGTTGAATTATATTTGAAGACTTTGGATTCGAAAGGGTCCTTCCATGACACTAGAAAGACCATGCTGTCTGTTTATACCTGGCACTTTTACTATCTTTAATCATGAAAGTAGATACCATTTAATAAAGATACGATAATTTAATAATATAATTAGAGACTCGAAAATTTAACCATGAAAGCAAATTGGAATTCCAGAAAAGGATAACAACTATCAACAGTTCAGAAATACTCTCTTTGTCTTCATAGTGAAAATAACCTTTATAAAATTATTGTTCTAATGTAGGAACAGGCAATTTACTACTTCTACCAGAAATACTCATATTGTTTTAGTATCATGTATATTCTACTCATGTTTCTTAGAGCTTTGGTAAATCATTCAATAAGAGAGGCATGGGGGTACACTGGACAGTCTGCTGGGCTTGAAAGTAGGATACCCAGGCTCCAGTTCCTGTTCTCATTGTTGAGTTCCCTGACTGGGAACTCATGTGAGTCACAGCTTCTTTGGACTTTCATGTCCTTTTGCAGAGCGAGTTTTCTTATTTCTAGAATCTTTTCCAGCCCTGAGATTGTATGACCTGCAATAGCTAAGAACTATGGGAAAGTGGGTCATGCAGTTGTGTTCCTAATTCCTCAGGCAGCAATGTGCCTAATTCTTAGCCATCAAAGGCAAATATGAAGGGATGGGAAGCCTTCTCTTCGCTGCCCGTTTGCAAACAGAGTGACTCTTCACTTGATTGTCCAGTTCCTGTATAGTCTCTCACAGAGTCCAGCACACGTGGGCACTCTGTAAATGGCCATTGAGAACTGCCAGGTCTGCAGCTGCTACAGAGCACAGTGATGATAGTGGTGCTGATGGTCATGATGATGATGGACTGGTGTATCCAGTCACAGACCCAAGGAAGGCTAATGACAATGTCTCTAGAACAGCCTCCTGAATGCCATTCTTCCTCCTTCTACTTCCTCTAGATCCATCTTCCCTGACTAACAGGGAACAGGGGCTATCATAAAGGGAAGGAAGTCATCATGTAATTCTACCTAGAAACACAGGCATCAAGTTGAAATGTTGTCTTTTTTTTTCTTGTAGTTCTGGAATTTGGCTCCTTGGATTGGAAGTGGCAAATACCACGGGTTAAACAATGTCATTTTGAAATATTTTGGTACTGAAGGATGCAACATATGCCATATTCTACCCTCTTACAGGAACAGTATATCAGCTCTGTGTCCCCACCCAAATCTCATCTTGTAGCTCCCATAGTTCCCAAAGGTTGTGGGAGGGACTCAACAGGAGATGACAGAATTGTGGGGGCTGATCTTTCCCGTACTGTTCTCCTGTACAGGAGAACCAGATCTGATGGTTTTAAATATGAGTTTCTCTGCAGGAGTTCTCTCTTTGCCTGCTTTGTGTGACTTGCTCCTCCATCGCCTTCTGCCATGACTGTGAGGCCTCCCCAGCCACGTGGAACTGTGAGTCCAATTAAACCTCTTTTGTTGTAAATTGCCCAGTCTTGGGTATGTCTTTATCAGCAGCATGAAAACAGACTGATAGAGTGCCAAACAACGTATTAGGCATTTTCACATGCATTCTTATCATTTAATTTTTATAACCCTGTAAAATAAGATTTATTATTATTAAAGTACAGATAGAGAAGTTGGGGTTCAGTGCAGCTGTATTTCTAGACCCATGAAGATTGTTAATGGCTTGGGAAGGGATGAACCCTGCTCATCTAATACAGTCCTTTCTATTCTTTTCTAGAGGGTCTACCCCTTTGTTTTTTTTTGGGAATGGCATATTCTGGAAGAGTCTGAACACTAATATTTTTTAAACCTTGATTACTACAAGGGAAAAAAGGAGGATTCTCATTTTAAGGCTCTTTTCAGTTTCTCCACAGGGAGATTTGAATTAACCTTTGGGGTAATTGCTCTTCTGTTTGCGGAAAATCATTTGATAGGCATTTTTGTCCACCAAAAGTAAAATTAAAAGGCCTTACTCTTCACACATATTGTGTAAAAGATAGGTTTTTTGTTTGTTTGTTTGTTTGTTTTGTGGGTAGAATTTTATCTCTATGGATCATAATTATTTCTGGAAAGGTCTTTTCTAAATATTAGTTTTCATTCTTGAGAGAGGTATATTTGTTCTTTTCTAAACACTCCCTGTCCATAGTTACTAGAAGGCTGTAGCTGTGACATGAAAGCATATATTTACCTATTTATATTATAGTGGAGGCACTGTCCTTGCTGGGATGCCTGGAAGCAATCCTTGCTGTTCTGCTAAAGTCCTTCAGCAGTGTTTTGGAATCCTGAATAACCTAGATTTGGGGTTATGTATTGATGTCATATGTTATTCTGTTCCAGTGGATTGTGCTAAAGGGAAATGCGCCCAACCAAAGTAAACAAATGAATTAATTTAAAAACAGCAAAATCCAGCAGAAAACAGAATCCTGAAAGTACTCCCTGGGGATCCTTGGAAACATGTGGAGGAGGGGTCCTGTGCATCCTATGGTGAGGTATAGTGGAAGTTCAGTCTAACGTGATTTGGGCATCAAAGGAAATGTGACCTCACATGGCACCTGGGACGGGTAGGTAATGCTTGGAATCAGTTATTTCCTGACAACTTCATGTTAGGAAATATTGTACTCATTTTTATTCTTGGGAGACTTGTATTTAAACTGTTTCTGCGTATTTTTGCCTCCAAAGTAAAATGGAAGCTTATTCCCATTAGAGATTGTATACTCTCTTTCCCGTGTCCCTCACACAATGAGTAATTAATGACTGCCTTTGAACTGTAATTGAAAGAAGAAATTTCACCACATTAAGATTTAGATGCAAAGGTTTTGAATACCTTTTCACTTTCACATCCCAAATAAATTAATGTAAGAACTGGAAACCCATTTCTTAACTCACTTAAATCCTCCCTATTTGTTCTTTGCTTTCACTTAACAAGTCCAAGAAATATTTTTCATGACTCTTGTCATCTATTTGCTGCTAAATTGCTTTGCCTAGTTACACGGAGCAATGATTATGAACAGTCTCTGTGGTTTTGAAGTAAACTATATTTACCATAAAACCACTATGCATTTTTACAAATTATCCTATAATTCATTGTCAGGCCAATTGTCAATACTCTTATAGATATTAAGAAAAAAGACATGGTATAATTTTCATCACTGTGGCATATTTTATTGGAAATTCTCTAACCTCTCAGACTTTTTAAAAATAAAAAAGATAACCTATCAACCAAGTAATAGTGAATAGTCTGAGTCCAAAAGGCAACTCTTCCAAATTCCCACTTCTGGAGCAGATTACCGCTTGTGCAATATACTTAGAAGCTTTGTCATAATAAATACATTAAAGGCATAAATTATAAAAATGCTTATTACAATTGGTGGTGACAACAATATTACCTTGGATACAAATAGTCTAATTTATTGCCCTATAAACCTTAGCCATCTATTCTGGTTAGGAAAAGAGTCCTCACCTGTGTTCTTATTGGTTCATATTTACTTATTAATGCTGAGAGAATAGTCATTCTTTATATAACTGTTCAGTAACATGCTCAGTAAAATGACATTTGCAAGTTATCCTTTGTTCACAACTTTTGTTCTTCATAGCTAATTTTCCAAAACTATTACAAATACAAATCACCTAAAGAGCTTCTATCTGTACCTTAAAAATGTGTAAAGAAAAGAAGAATCAATATATATTGAGGACCTACATTGCACTAGGCACTGTGATCTACAATATCATGTCAATTGATTATTCTCCTTTAATAGAAGAATAATAGCAGCAAATAGCAAATGTGACGTGCAATAATTTAAATGCTCTTATTCTCAGTGGCTGCTCCTTTGCAGTAGCTCAGGATAGCAACCAGATATGAGATTCTTTTCAACTTATATGCTGTTGATAGTAAGTGCAAATGAAAACCTTAGCTTACAAACCAAAGGTATTAGCCTTAAGCCCAAATATGTTATAACAAATATACCTTCAAGAGTCTCTGAAAAGGGATTTTCTCCTCAAAATGGGAAAATAGGTTTTCATATCCAGACTCATTCGAAACTGATGGTTCTTATACTAAAGTGGGAGGATTTCAACTTGGAACGTCGAGTTGCTAACATGATTTTGTTGTATTTTTAAGAGGGCTTTAGAAGGAGCTCATAGAGTTTCTTAGATATCAACAATGTGGTTTTGATACAGTTTTGGAAGAATTCTGTGTAAATTAATTAAACCCATGTGAAATGAATCTTTAAAAAATACATATGAGATTTAATAACTGGTTTGAAACAACTTAAAATATTAGGGAAAAGGTCTTGTGACCATTCTTCCCAGGCTATCTGTCAGCTTTGATTTTTTTTTTTTTTTTTAAATAGAGATTCACTCTTTTACCCAGGCTAGAGTGAAGTGGCACCATCTCAGCTCATTGCAACCTTCGCCCCCAGGTTCAAGCAATTCTCCTGCCTCAGCCTCCCGAGTAGCTGGAATTACAAGCACTTGCTACCATCCCTAGCTAATTTTTGTATTTTTAGTAGAGACAGGGTTTCATCATGTTGGCCAGGCTGGTCTCTAAACCCCTGACCTTAGGTGATCCACCCACCTATGCCTCCTAAAATGCTAGGATTATAGGCATGAGTCACTGTACCTAGGCTTTGCTGCTCTTAGGACAGTTTTAGTCCTCTGGCATCTTGAACAGAAGTCTACTCAATAGATTATCATAACTAGGCATGATGGCTCACGCCTGCAATTCCAGAACTTCAGGTGGCCAAGGCAGGCAGACAACTTGAGGCCAGGAGTCAGAGAACAGTCTGGCCAACATGGCAAAACACTGCCTCTACTAAAAATACAAAAATTAGCCAGACATGGTGGCACACACCTGTATTTACAGCTACTTGGGAAGCTGAGGCACTAGTATTGCTTGAACCCGAGAGTCAAAGGTTGCAGGGATCCAAGATGGCACCACTGAACTCCCCTCTGGGGACAGAGCAAGACTCTGTCTCTAATTAATTAATTAATCAAGTCAAATTTGCCACATAATTTGCTTTACACAATGCAGGCTTCCAGGAAACCTACAGATTTATGGCTTTACATTTGAAGCTGATGTACAACAGGAAAAAGTGATTAACAAGATCTTCTCAATCCTATGTCATACTATATACAAAAGTAACTCAAAATGGACATTCAACTTAAATATAAGAGTAAATACTATAAAACTCTTAGAAGAGAGCATAGGAGTAATCCTTCCTGACCTTGGATTACGTAATGGTTTCTCAGATATGACGCAAATAAGTGACAAAAGAAAAAAGTAGATAAATTGAACTTTGTGAAAATTTAAAACTTTTGTGTTTCAATGGACACATTAAAAAGGTTAAAAGACAACCCATGGAATGAGAGAAAATATTTGCAAGTTGTATAACTGATAAGAGACATGTACAGAATATATAGAGAATTTTTACCATGCAAAAATAAAAAGACAATCCAATTAAAAACTGGGCAAAGGAATTGAATAAACATTTCTCCAAAAAGATATACAAATGACCAATAAGTACCTGAAAAAAATGCTCGAAATCATTAGTCATTAGGGAAATGCAAATCAATACCACAACGAGACACCTTCTAGAATGTCTAAAATCAAAAAGACAGATAATAACAAGTGTTGATGAGGATGTTGAAAAATTGGAAACCTCATACTGCTGTTGGGAATGTGAAACGCTGCAGCCACATTGGTAAGTAAACTTGCAGTACCTGAAAATGTTAAAACATAGAGTTACATGACCTAGCAATTCCAGTTCTAGGTATGTAAACAATAGAACTGAGGACATATGTTCACCAAAAAAAACTGCACCTGAATATTCACAGCAACATTATTCATAATAGTCCTAGAGTGAAAACAACTCAAATGTTCATGAATTGATGAATGTATGAACAAAATGTTTTGTATCCTTACAATGTAATATCATTTAGCAATAAAAAGTAGTGAAGTACCAATAAATGCTACATCATGAATCAAACTTGGAAATATGCGAAGTGAAAGAAGCCTGTCAGAAAAAGCCACGTATTAATGATTCCATTTATATGAAGTGCCCAGATGACCAAATCCATAGAAAGTACAGCGGTGGCTTTTAGGAACTGAGGATGGGGAGAGTGGGGAGTGGCTGGTAATGGGTATGGGTTTATATTGGTAATTCAAGCTGCTGTAACAAAAAACCAAAAACTGAGTGGCTTAAACAACAAAAATTTATTTCTTACAGTCCTGAAGTCTAGGAAGACCAAAATCAAGGTGCCAGCTAATTTGATTCCTGGTAAGGGCTCTCTTCCTAGTTTGCAGATAGCCACCTTCTCACTGCATGCTCACATAGCCTTTCCTCAGAGGTACGTGTGCAAAAAAGAAAGATCTCTCTCTCTTCCTCCTCTTATAAAACCTCCAGTTCTATTATATTAGGACTCCACTCTTATGACCTCATTTAATCTTATTACGTTGTGAGAGTTCTAGATTCAAATATTATCACGTTGCGGATTACAGCTTCAAAATATGAAATTTGGACAGATGCAAATATTTAACATTTGCATATTTGCAAATAACTCTGCTATTTGTATGATTATTTGCATAACAGGGTTTCTTTTGGGGGTGCTAAAGATTTTTAAAAATTAGATCATGGTAATACTTGCACAACATAGTAAATAAAATAAAAATCACTTAATTATATGCCTTAAATGGTAAATTTTATGGTATAGGAATTTTACCTCAATAAAACTATTATTAAACAAATAAAAAGCAAACAAGGCCATCTTGAAACAAATAGTTCTTTCTACATTGTGTATTATTGAGGATGGTGGGTCCACAGATTTATACAAATAGCAGCTTTTTGCAAAATCCCCCCTCCCTTCCAGTATTATAAGACAATCATCCTGGGTTTTTTTTTTTTTTTTTAACGGGGTGGTATCCATAAAGCTAACATGCTTTGTGAGTGTAATTGTTGTTTGTTCATTTTGTAGCAATCCCTTTGACATTTCTGCTAAAGAATACTTGCTCCAGGGCAAGAGTGAAGGTTCAGTATTTTTAGCTTCTAATGACCTCAGAGTTGTTCCCTGTGCTTCCAAGTTCCATGCATGTGTATGTGTTAGTCATGGAGACTGACCATGTATACACACGTTCAAGGAATTACCTCAGAAGGAAACACTTGAGCAGCAATCGTCAGAAGGGAGTGGGAGCATTTAGCATGTTGCTATTGGGATAAATGTTGGATCCTTCATTGATGGACATCCTCTTTGAACATTTATGGTGCTTCCCATATGTCTAATATGCGTCAGCCTTGGAAATATCTTTGGTTTATTTGGGGCTTGTTCTATAGGTCATCATTAGATCAAACAATAGGTTCTTAAGCAGAAATGCAGGTGCATGTATTAATAAATCCCAACCAATTTATTATGCATCTGCATTCCTGACTCATATAGATGACCTAAGAGTGCACAGGCTTTCCTGAACACTCACACCCCTGCTTTGATGAGTCCTCTAACTTCATATGTGGGGGACTTAATAAAAAAACGTCATCTTCATAAAGAAGAACTTGATTTATTTCATTACCTACTAGTAGCTAATGTCTGCAAACAAATTTAGACTAAATTGATCATTTCAGCATCTAGTTAGAGTTTCCTTAGATTTCACATGCTGTGGTTTTGTCTCATACTACGCTGGCTTTGAAAGGTCTTCCTAGAAGGAATAATGCTTAAATGCAGTTTTGAGGGAGAATCTTCCTGGAGATTTCCACGCAGAACAATAAGGGGTGGTCACTCGAGGAAATTGCATGTACATGTGAAGTTTGGAGGCGTACATGGGGATCAAAGAATGCACTGGCGGAATCATCAGATCCCTTTGGGAAGGCAAACAAGAGTCAGGGCAAAAAGTGCCTGACTTTGCCCAGAGAATTGACACTTTGCTTGGAAATCAGTGGAGTGCCGTTTGAGGATTTCTAACAGGAAAATGACACAATTAAGGGATTTTTCCATTTGTTAAGTGTCATTTAGCTGTCAGAGTCCATCTTAATGACATATGGACTGGGTGAAGATTACACTGAAGGTGGGCGGATATGAAGGCCAGAGACATTATGAGGAAAGTTTTGGTAATTCAAGGGAAAGGTAGTGAGAATAATAATGAGGCCATGGGAAGTGGAATGGAAATAATTCAATATGTTCAAGAAATAGTAGTAGAATCAACTGAGCCACAGAAGCAAAGGAAAGAAAAGAAAGAATTAAGTATAATTTCCAGAGGTCTCCCAATCAACAAGATGAATGAAAAAGAAAGTTTGGGGAGAAAGTAAGTTCTGCTGTTGATATGTTGCATTTGAAGTGATCAGTAGGCAGATGGAGACGTAATTCTAAGCTTTGGTAACATGTCTCATTAGAAATATGTATATGAGTTGGGCACAGTGGCTCCCAACACTTTAGGAGGCTGAGGGGGGAGAACTGCTTGAGCTTAGGAATTTGAGACCAGCCTGAGAAACATAGTGAGATCTTGTCTGTACTAAAAATTCAAAAACATCAGCCAGATATGGTGGTGCCTGCCTGTAGTCCCAGTTAGTTGGGAGGCTGAGGTGGGAGGATCACTTGAGCCTGAGAGATCAAGCTGCAGTGAGCCATGATCATACCACTGCATTTCAGCCTGGGCGACAGAGCAAGACCCTGTCCCCCCAAATAAAATATAAATATGTATTCAGGACCTGTTAGCAAATTTCAGATGCCGGAGTAAATGAAGAATCCCATGGAATGTTAATAGGTGAGCCCTAGGAAAGGGGAAGGCAGATGAGAGAAAATCCGAAGTAGGAGGCTGAAAAGGTATTGTCAGAACCGTTGGAAACAAAAGGAGACAGCATAGAATAGAAGCAAGAGAGAGTGGTGCCCTCAACGCCAAGAGAACACAGAGTGCCAAGTGGAGACAATGAATGTAACCTGCTCTTTCAGGAAATGGGGGACTCAGCCAGATAAGGAAGTAAACGCAGCAGACAGGAAGTGAAGGGAATGGTTTTGTTTAGTTGGTCAGTTTGTTCTTTGAAGAGACTTTTGTATATTTATAGGCTGAGAGGAAGAGATAAGAGAGGTTAAAGACATTATCTAGTTGAGAAGAAAAGATGAACAACATATCCTTAAAGAGCAATACAAAACAAGTGGATATATAACAGATGCCTATGGACTGTGTTGCTGCGGAAGATGATGAGGGCCTCCAATGATTAGAAGTTTCAGGAAGGCACAAAGTATAGGCAAGTCTACTGAGAAAGCACTGTACACCTTTTCATTTCTATCTTCAAATTAAGTGGCTTTGGAGGTAGTCATGCTGTGTCTTCCTTGGATTGATTCTCCATTCTTACTTACAATCATGTTGATGTGATAATAGTATTACCTAAGAGGAAGGCCTATTGTAAGGAAAAAATAGTTGAGAGCAACTAGAAGCATGCCAGTTAGTATTTAAAGTACATTGGCCTGCTTTTTTTATTGCCAGGTTTCCAATCAATGTCTTGTCTGCAAGCCAGTCAAGTTCACAGCAAGACCATTCTACCAGTGTTTCTATGATGAATTGTATGTCTGGGCAATGTAAAGGTGCTCTCCTCAAGGCTATTTTAAGACTTGTTCTTATAACATGGTTCATCAGGTATTAAACTAGGTAGAATAAATATAAGGAATTTTTCTTGCATGGAGTTTTTTCTCCACTGGCTGTCAGCTTGGTAAAGAATATCATAAATCACCCTGACAGCTATAGGGGCTGGTCCAGAGTTGTTCTGCCAAAATATAGAGTTAGAAATTCACAGAATATTGTCTCATTTCTACTCCTTGCACTAATTGTACCCAGACTGGTTAATGACATATTTCCAAGGACTAGGAAGGTAAGGAAATGAAGGTTATGCTGATAAAAATACAGAATCCATTTCTGAATGCTGATGGGGCTACGAAAGTTAATGGGATGGGAGGTGCCAATATGATAAAACCAGTCAAATGATCAAAATGATCAAAAACAGTTCCCACTGAATAGCATCTATATAATATATTATAGAACATTTTCACACACTGTAATTCTTATGTTTTGCATATAAATCTGCATTAGGTAGTTTTCCCTGTGACACAATATGAAAAACTGAAGACTACCCAAGTTTCTTCAGGCAAGGAGTGGGCCTAGAATGGACACCAGTCTTCTGTCCCACTCCCATCTCCCTGCTTTGGGCCACATTATAGCTATTGCTTCATTGATTTGTGAACACTCTTCTCTGATGGTTTCTGCCAGAGTGTAAATGTGGTCCTTCCTGCATTGAAATACTAATAACAGCTCACCAGGGCCTGTCATGGGGTGAGGGGCCAGGGGAGGGACAGCATTAGGAGAAATACCTATTGTAGATGACTGGTTGATGGGTGCAGCATACATGAGCATCATGGCACATGTATACCTACGTAACAAACTTGCACATGTATCCTAAAGTATAATTAAAAAAAACATAAAAACAGTTTGACTTTTCTCTTTTCAAACAAAACCAATAGATATTTTTAAAAATTTAAAGTTTATAAAGTAAAAGTTTAGAGTAAGCCAGGATAAAATTATTATTGAAGATAGCTTTTTCTATAAATTAATGTAGCCCAAGTGCACAGTGTTTGTGAAGTCTACAATAGCGCACAGCTATGTCCTATCCCCTCATCACTCACTCACTGACTCACCCAGGCAACTTCCACCCTGCAGGCTCCATTTATGGTAAGTGCTCTATACAGGTATCTCTTTTTTTTATTCTTTTATACCGCATTTTTACTTATCTTTTCTATGTTTAGATACTTAAATATGTGTCATTGTGTTGAAATTACCTACAGTACTTGATACGGTTTGGCTGTGTCCCCACCCAAATCTCATCTGGAATTCCCACATGTTGTGAGAGGGACTGGGTGGAAGTTAATTCAATCATGGGGGCAAGTTCGCCCGTGCTGTTCTCATCATAGTGAATAAGTGTCATGAGAGCTGATAGTTTTATAAGGGAGAGTTTCCCTGCAGAAATTCTCTTTGCCGTCCGCATCCACGTAAGACATTACTTTGTTCCTTCTTGCCTTCCACCATGATTGTGAGGCCTCCTCAGCCACATAGAACTGTGAGTCCATTAAGCCTCTTTTCTTTTTAAATTACCCATTCTGAGGTATGTCTTTATCAGCAGTGTGGAAAAGGAGTAATACAGTATTCAATACAGTAACATGCTAGACAGATTTCTGGCCTAGGAATAGTAGTTTATACTATATAGCCCAAGTGTGTAGTAGGCTACACCATCTTGGTTTGGAATACAATCTATGATCACACAACAGTAAAATTGCTAAAGTATGCATTTCTCAGAAGCAAATCATTACTAAAGTCATAAGAGGGAAATCTCCCTTTAGGCAATATTAGTGAGTGAGGGAGAGTCAAGGCAGGGTTCTATATGGCAGGCAAAACCCAGAAAAGATGGAAGGAACTTTAAGTAGGATACATCTAAAGAGATTTATATCAAGGCAACCAACCCACAGTCAAACTGTCCAAAGACAAAGAGAATGTCTTGAAAGAAGCAAGACAAAAGCATCTTATCAGGGACAAGAGATTCCTAATGAGATTCACAGCTGAGTTCTGAGTCCGGAGGAAAGTTTTGTATATAATTGAAATTAAGTATTAATTCAAACAAATTGTTTTAAGTTAAAATGTTAATTGTAGTCCTCAGGACAACCACTAAGAAAATAAGTTTAAAATATAGAGCAAAAAAAATAAGAGAATTAATAGGTTATATCAGAAAATATGTATTTAACCCAAAAGAAGGCAGTAATGAAAGAATAAATGAACAAAAGAAGACATAAAAGACAGAAAACAAATTTTAAAATGGTAGATGTAAAACCTATCTTATCAATAATTGCATAAAATATAATTCATTTAAATTTTAATTAAATGCCTGTGAAGACATATAAATTAAGGTTGAGTAGTTAATTCTTTTTTTTTTTTGAGACAGAGTCTTGCTGTGTTGCCCAGGCTGGAGTGCAGTGGCGTGATCTCGGCTCACTGCAGCTTCCGCCTCCTGGGTTCAAGTGATTCTCCTGCCTCAGCCTCCTGAGGAGCTGGGATTACAGGCATGTGCCGCTATGCCAAGCTATTTTTTGTATTTTTAGTAGAGACGGGGCTTCACCACGATGGTCAGGCTGGTCTCGAACTCCTGACCTGGCGATCCGCCCACCTTGGCCTCAGAAACTGCTGAGATTACAGATGTGAGAGTAGTTAATTATTTTGGGAAGCATTCTCATCTGTCTAACATAACCTATTCAATTTGCCTGAGAAACAAGTAGTGGCCAAAACATACTTTTATTAAGGCAGAATAGTGTCTTCAGGAAGAGAATCCAGCCCTTCCATGAGGTCCCCTCCCAATTACAGACACCCAGGGTTTGTTCAGAACAGGACTTAGACTACCATTTCCTTTTCAACATAGAGTACTCTTTGAAGTCACCAAAGTTTCTTTATCAATATCTTTTATGTTGTCTCCATATGAAGGCTGCAGCTCTGAATAAACAATATAGCAGGAAGCAAAGGAGAGCTGGCACATTGGTAGGTGGCCTACTGGGAGGTGTAGCTCTAACACGTGAAGGATGGCAGTTGGAGATGGAGGTAGGGTCCATGTAGAAGATGCATCATAGGACTGCAACATGGTAGATGAGTGTTGTTTTTGGCAACCGTACCCCAGTTTCCTTTCGGAAAATTACCTTCCCCTATCATGCAGAGTCTTGGACAGTCAATCAAAGAATCTTTTCCTCTCCTTAGCCAAGGATGCCAATCACTCACATTCTTGAAACTGATTCATCCCATGGGCAGCATGTATAAGTACAGTTGTCACTGAGGGCTGCTACATGTATCTCCACATCTGCCTGGTACCTGGCTTTACCGAGCCCAGTTCTCCTTACTAAACTTACCTTTATTTAAATTTTTGGTTTCACCATGGATTTTTTCACATTTATTTAAACACAAACAATTTCATTAAAACTTTATTTCTCTTGATTAGTGAGCTTTTTGACACCCCTTAAATTTGGCTTCTGAGGAAACTGCTTCATTTACCTTGTATGGGTCCTGGCCCATCTCTCGCCTTTGATCCTGTAAATGAACTTTATTTTGCTTTAAATAATAAAAATTGTAACCTAAAGAACTTGGCTTATTCAAGGAAAAGAAGAATGAAAATCTAATATAATACATCAAAAGAAAAATGCTGCTTCCCACTTGGAAATCTCAAGAAAAAAACTTAAAAAACTAATAGGGTTTCTTAATAAAGTGGCTATTCCAAAAATGTACAAATATTGGTGGCTTTAATACAAGAAATACTAAATATCCTAATTAAATGCAATACTTTACTTTAAACATGCATATATGTAACCTAGAAATTAAATTAATGAAAAATATAGGTTTTGGATGAGAAAAGTTATAATACTTTATTGAAGCACATAGAATAGGCTTAAATAGATGGTGAGATTCAATCCAGGAACCCATATTCCTGGATTACAGTATTCAATATTATAAAAATGTCTGTTTTTCTGCAAATTTAATGTTTGATTTATGCAGTTCTAATCAAAACCTCTTAGAATGTTTTAACTGGCAACTTATCCTAAAGTTAATCTAAGAAAATAAAGTTCTTATGGCCAAGAAGTTTTTAAAGGATAATTTGCCCAGATTATAAAGTAAATTATAAAACAATAAGATTTAAGAGTATTTAACATGGAACTTTCATCCTAGAATAGATCAATGAAACAGATCAAATAGTCTGTTTGAAATAAACTGATGTAGAGATATAAGAAATTAGTATAAATTAAATGTGGAATTTCAATTCAGTTGCAAATGATGGATTAATCAATATATGCTATTGTGACAGTTAGGTAGCCATTTAGAAGAAAATTAAAATTTCTAGGTTATTCATGTACCAAAATAAATCCCAGAAGAATTAGTGTCAAATGTGAATGCTCATACATATATGCACTGTTGACTACTTAAGGAAGGGTTGCTCTTTCAAAATAAGTTAATAAAGTCAGAAAATTATGGAAAAACACTGGCCTATTTATAAAAAAAAAAAGAAAATATCAATTATCTAATTAATTAAAATGATGTGAGAACACTAAATAATCCATTAAACAGAGAGGGAAAATAATGAAAATATTTGACAAAGTTCTTTCCTAGAAAAGAATATTAGCCTAAGCAGTTTTAGGATTTTTTTCTTTAAATAACTGATAATAAATGGATAATAATTTAGCTTTAAGTAGATGCCTGGATAGAAAAAGAACTTGAATTTTTAAAAGTAATAAAAGAATGAATGTCAAATTGACATGTCTTTAAAAGAGTGATATATAAAAGACATCTTTTGATAGTATTTTATCCAAAATAAACATTCAAATTATGATTTCTCCACCTCTAAGTCAACATTGACAGAGTTCGAGCGAGAAAATGACGATAATCTTAGTAAATATTAAAAGATGCATTTGATAAATTTCCAGTAAAAACTCTCATTGTGTGAGGAATAGAAGAAAAATTCCCTAAAATGAATAAATATAATGTGATAACAACTGTTAATTTCTCCATTATCTATTCTCCCTCTCTTCCATGGTGGGAAGTTTTGTAGCCAAACATAAGATTAATAATCACATTTGTTGCTCAATAAAAAATCATATTTCTTAGCCTCCCTTGCACAGAAGTGTTCCCATGAAATCAGGTTCTGTTCAATAGGATATGAGTATAATTGATGAGTGCAAATTCCGGACTGTGCCCTTAAATAGAAGGACTGTACCCTCCCCTTTTGTATTTCTTTCTTCCTGGTGTCTGAAACACAGAAATGATGGTGGTAGCCGGAATGACCCTATGAGATCATGAAATAGAAGCTCTGTATTTCCTAGAACAGAGCAGCAAGATGAAAAGATACTGAGACCCCGATAATGGCAGAGGTAAGGTGCTAGACCAACCAGCACTGCTTACTCTCAGACTATTAATATCAAACACTATTATTTGGTATTTTTCTATTAGAGCAATTACATCTATATCCTAATGCATATAATTACCAGAAATCTAAAGCAAGCATTACCATAGTATTTGTTTATAATCTTCCTTGGAGCATCAATAAAAGCAAGGATGCCTGCTATTACTAGTACAAATTGACATTATACTAGCAAACTAGCCAATGCAATAAGAAAATAAAAAGAATGAGGAAGCAATTAAAGGAACTAATTTAACATTACATTCAAATGTATGATGAGCCTCCAAAATTTTGAAAGAACCAATTGAAAAATTATTAGATGCCTCTTTCCAAATCCAATGCAAGGTCCATGTGAAAGTGTCAATGCAGGAACAATATGCAATTTTTAAAATACATGAGAAAACAAGATGTAATTCATTATCACTATAGAAATTTAAAATACCTAGAAATAAATCTAGTGAGAAATATGCAAGACCTATATGAAGAGAAATATAAAACTTTATTGTGGAAACTTGAAGATGACCTGACTAGTGAAAAGACATTATGTGCCTTGATGGAAAGACAATATTATATAGAGGTCAATTTCCCCAAAAATAACATAAAATACAGAACACCCCTAATCAAAATCCCAAAAGAAATATTTTTAAAGGAGCTCTACGAGCCAATAATATAGTTCATTTAAAAGGGAAAAAAACAAAAGATTGGCTGTGAAATTGTTGAAAAATAACAGTTAAAATGAATTTTTCCCTACCAGTTATCAGGATATTATATAAATAGTTATCAATACAATGTTACATTAGATCTTGGACAAAATAAAGTTAAAAAAATGTGCATATGTGCCACACATACACACATGCATACACAGTTTCAGAATATGGCCATGAAGACATTTCTAGACAGTAACAGATAATTCACCTATTAGAACAGGGACAACTGGATATTCCATAGAAAAAAAAACTTAGATGTTTTCTCTACATACAGGAAAGTTAAATTCTACATAGATTGAGAGTTTAAACATTGTTCATCTATATTGTTACTGAATAGAAAATTAGAGGAAAATCAGAAGATAAAAATAAAAACTATGATAGTGCCACATGAAAATGAATAACCTCTTAATAAGAAAAGATGATAAAATAATGTTAAAAGAGAAGGAAGAGCTTGAGAGAAAATATTTGCAAAGCCTATAGCAGACAAAGGCTTAATATATACAATACATAAAGATGTAAAGTAAGCTCAACTTAAAATTAAGAAATGAATATGAAGAGGCAATTCAAAGAAGAAATACACATGGTCACAAACATTGGAAAATATGTTCCACTTCACTGTAATTACGGAAATACACATTAAAACAATATTAAGATTGTATTTTTCACCATATTGGCAAATATTTTAAATTTTCATAGCATCCAGTATGAGAAAACAGAAATTTCTCATTCACCGTTAATAGGAGTATAAATTGGTGCAGGCTTATTCAAGGACAACTTGGCAGGAACTATCAAAATTGAAATTATGAATACCCTTTCATCCATATTCCAGGAGCTTATCTTAGAGAAAAACTTGCAAATAAGTGTAAAGGCATCTTCACAAATTTTTAATACCATTTTTTTATCACAGTAAAAATTTTAAATTGACCTAATGTCTACCAGAGGGAAATTCACTAGCATAAACAGGTTTTTTCTTTTTTAACTCATTTTTTAAAAATAAGAATAAAGTCTTGTATTTATGCACTTAAAAACAATTAGGCAGGGTGATAATAGAAAAAAAATGAATCCGTGATATGAAAGTCTTAGTGTTTTTTAACGGTGAAATTAATTAGTTTACATTAAATTCCTAAATTGAATGATTTCCTAAGTTAAAATGCTATAAGGAATTTTAGAAACTTAATTATAAAGTTTACTTTTAATATAAGTAGCAACAATGGTTAAATAAGTCATAGTACTTCTACTAAGAGCAATATGCTGATAATCAGTAGTTGTTATTACTGATAACAATTTTGTACTAAAATAGTTAAATGCCTGCACAAGATACTAAATGAAAGAATACAGAAAGAACTTTTTTATATGGTATAGCCTCAACTATGTTGAGTTAAAATACGTATAATGACTCAAAACAAATACACCAAAATCATTAAGTGATTTTAATATGAATGGATTTTGAGTGGTCTATCCTTTTTTCGAACATTTTCCTGTATTTTCCAAACTTTTTAAAATAAATGTTTGTGAAAACAAAACTTTATTTTATAAAGCTGTTTGGAAAAGCTTGATGATGGCACATTCTGCAACATAAGCTGCCCAGGCACAGGGCTCTGGGGATGCTAATTAGAAAATGATGAGTTAATTAAAGTTGTGTGCTTAGTCTCTATGGCAAGGATTTCCTTTAATCCAACAGTGGTTTTCTCTCCATTTGCAGAATGTGGTTTCTGGATGAAAAACTGAGAACAGACTGACCCTCTGGCCACAACTACTCACGTCAGGGACGCACAGTTGCAGGTGCATGCTGTTTGGTTTGGTTTGCCAAGTCAAAAATAGTTGTGCTTCCCGCTGTGGTAAGTTTCCAACTTCAGACAGGGCAAGAGAAACTCTAAACAGTTTGCCCTTTGCAGATGTATTGATATAGTATTGAAATTTACTGATTTTCTGTGATGTTTTTTCCGTGCTTTTATCACTACCCTGAAAATAAACAAGAAGATGAGCATACCAAATGTGTTCTCTCAGTTGTTAAGCAGAAGGATGTTTTCCTGAGTAGAACGGCTGCTCCAGTGCTCCTGGCTTGACATGAGAGCAAACAGAGAGAAATACAAAAGCCACACTTTTTCCCTCCAAAACACAACTTTATTACAGGAACATGAATAAGACACTAGGACTTGTACCAAAGCCACCATAGAGGAATTAGGGACACTGTCTCACAGGGAGCCGCAGGAAGCCCGGAAACCTTGGGACATAATCCCCTCCCAGTTCCCTTCAGGGCTTTAGACAACCACTTTGTTCTCTAGTTCAGTTTCCTCTCTCCCCGTGCCCACCAAGGTGTGTGAGCATTAATTAGCTGCTGCTAATTAGGGCCACGAGCTGAAAAGCACCATTGTATGTGGCAGTAGAAAGATAAATCCTTTCATTATCTCTTACTGAGGCTTCCATTCAGGAGCTCAGAACACACCCTGAGACTATCCCCTCATTGGCATAGCATTCTCAAATCAGTGCCCTCCACCACCATGCACATCTCAGCCACACTCCCTGCACTGTGGCTTGCGTCACCCACAGTCAGAAGATTCTAGGACGCGGAGGTAAGCAAGAGGATCTCCAGTTCAGCCCAGAATAATTTGGGGGAAAGAATTCTAAACAAAAGCATCTTGTCATGTTGGGCTTTAGCCCTCAATAAAACTTTCTCAACAATCTCCTGCTCTTGGAGTGGGGCCAAGTAGGGCCATTTTTGGAGTAGAAAGGGGCTCCATTTTAGGAATAGAAAGCAAGGCCATTTTTAAAAATAAAGTTTGAAAGGCTACAGGTTGTTTGGAAGACTCATGACAGTCAGTCTTAAGGTCTTCCCGAGATGCTGGAGACCTATTGCTAGATTCCTGCTCGTGTTATTTTCTAAGCGCCCAAACCTGATTTACTACAAGAAACAGGAAACCGTGGCTGAAATAGCTTCAACAATAATAACAATAACAACACGGTGAAGAAGAAAACAGAGATTGCCTCTCTTGGAATGCAATCTAAACCCCTGGATTTGTCGTTTAGGAAACAATCACCATTCCAGACCCTCAGGTTTTACAGCCTATGTTGGCCAAGAGAGGGAAGGAGGGGCAGCATCTTGCAGATTAACTGCCACAGGCTAGCCAATTAGAGAATGTCCTGTGTGCGGCACATGTATGTTTATTAATCTTGCATCAAAGCTGCTCCTAGAAAGATTTTTGCCTAATAGAGGGGTTGTGATTTTCTATGTCACATTGCTGTTTCCAGCCCTGGATTTTGGTGACAATGAAGGACTCTCAGCACCAAAATAATAACTAATTTAGCCAGCTTCATAAACCACAATCCTTAGTCACCACTACCAAATAGCTCTTTGGACCCAAAACAATATGCAAACTCCACCTTTAGCACCAAGTGGTCAGGACTTAAAGTGTACTCACTAACCATCGTTCTAAGGGCAGTATAAATTCCTGCAATCTGTTGCACAGTCAGATTGGCAGTCTTCTGGTGGTCAGTGGTAGAAGCACACATCATATCAAAATGGTAGTCTTGGGACAAATGAAGCAGTAACCCAGACCCTGGGGAAAAGTGAGCTGGTGCATCTGAGGAGCTGAGCATGGGGCCACTGCAGGGCTGAATGCTGGGGAATGGAGAACAAGTGGAAAGAATGGTTGTAGGCTCCTGCTTTCAAATAACTTACAACCATGCTAGAAAGATGTGGTTCATACATAAAATTAGACATAAATCATAAGGTGATGTGTGACTAAACATAAATGCTAATTATATAATTTGGGTTGGAAGCTCTATAGAAAATAGGTCACCATATTGTTTCCACTGTGAAACTCTGATGTGATGATGAAACACTGCCCTATTCCACCATTCACATATTAGCTCACTGAATCCTCAAAGGCATCTCTATGAGGCAGCTATTAGAATCTCCATTTTATAGATAAGGAAGCAGAGCTCCAGGGAAGTTAAATAACTTGCTCACACAGCTAGCAGGTGTCAGTTCAGAATTTGAACCCAGGCAATCTGGCTTCAGGAATTATATTCTTAACCTCAACATCTCAGTGCTATGCTGTCTCATTGAATGGTGAGGGTAGATTTTACAAGACATTTGCTCATGGGCTGCACTTCACAGTGGCTCATAGATTGCAAAGTACGTGAATATTTCTATAATTTTTTATTTAACATCTTATAATTAAATATCTTTTATTTCATTTTTATTATTCTAGAATTATTTTTCTCTCCCCCCCATTAAAAAAATACTACTCAGATACCATAAAATTTACCCTTTTAAAGTGTACAGTTCTGGCCAGGTGTGGTGGCTCATGCATGTAATCTCAGCACTTTGGAAGGCTGAAACAGGCAGATCACTTCAGGTCAGGAGTTCGAGATCAGCCTGGGGGTAACATGGCAAAACCCCATCTCTACTAAAAATTCAAAAATGAGCCATGCGTAGTGACCTGCAGTCCTGCAGCTACCCGGGAGGCTGAGGCACGAGAATTACTTGAACCCAGGAGGCAGACACTGCAGTGAGCCTAGATTGCACCTCTGCACCCCAGCTTGGGTGACAGAATGAGACTCTGTCTCAAAAAAAATAAATAAAAAATTTTAATAAAGCGCAGAGTTCAGCAGTTTTTAATATATTCACAAGGTTGTGCAATTGTCACCACTGTTGAATGTCAGGATATTTGTATTACGCTAAGCAGTCACTCCCCATAGCCCCATCCCATCCAGCCATAAGAAACCAGTAATCTACTTTTTATCTCCTAGTAGATTTACATATTCCAGATATTTTATATAAATTGAATCATACAAAATATCACCTTTTGCGTCTAACTTCTTTTACTTGGCATAATGTTTTCAAGGTTCATCCATGTTGTAGCTTGCTTGAATCAGCGCTTTGCTTTTTAAATTACAGAATAATAGTCCATTGCCTGGTTACATCACACTTTGTTTATCCATTCACTCCTTGTTGGACGTTTGGTTCATTTCCACTTTGCAGCTATTACCAATAATACTATGAGTGTTTGTACACAAGTTGTTGTGTGAACATATGTTTTCAATTCTCTCCGTTACGTACCTACAAGTAGAATTCTGGGTCATATGATAACTGAGTTGAATTTCATGAGGGAGAGCAAACTTTTTTAAAGGTAACTTTTGAAATGTTCAAATTCACTTTTTGCAGGTAAATGATACACAAACTTCAATATTTCCAATTATTTTTAAATGACTTGCTAAACACCATGCAAGTGTTTGCAATGATCTGGTTCAGAGAAGAAAAGGCCCACAGGAGAGCAGAGTAGGCAAGGAGAAGTGTTCCTATGAATGTTGTTAATTTCTCAGCAGAAGAGTTGGCATGCAGATCCCACAGAATTGAGCAAAACCAGCTGCGTGCGGTGCTCTTTCTTTAGTAAGGAATACCAAAGAGGCTGGAATGTCTGAACTGACTTCTTGGTAGACAGCTTTGTTAAAAGCCTCTGTGGGTTTCATACCACCCTAACGAGTTGTGCTTTCCATCTTTTTATCTTGATTTAAATTGAACAAAAAAAGAGAGGCAAAAGGAGGGTAGAGGCCTGGAGTTTTCTATTGTCAGGAAGAGTTTCACCCACTGTTTGTGTTCCAAGGTGAATTCCTTTCCATAGGCTAGCTTGAATATTTTCTTGTTGGAAGTTTTATAATAAAAATGTAACAGTGATCCCTCTATCCTTATACAAATGGCATGAATGATCATCTGGCTTTGTAAAACAATCAGAAATCATTCCATTAATTGAACAAGCTGAGCTTGATGGGAGGGAAGTAGCGTCCCATGAACTCACAGTTGTTGAGGACAACAATCACTCTCTCCTTGTCACCCTCCTTGATTCTTTCTTTAAATATGGTGCATTGTCCAAGAAATACATTTGGGGATCTCTTGGTGTATTTATTCCACTGGGATGAAAAGGGCTGAATTTACCCGTTGTCAGATTATTATTTGTTTTCAGCAAACTCTGCTGCTACCAGAAATCTGTATCACGTGAGCTGAGAAAAGAGAAGATTGCTTCTGCAATATGTTTTCCTTATTAGCTGTGTGCCAGGGCTATTACAGAGAGAGAAAACGGAAAACTTCAATCTGCGACCATATGTCCAATGCATGTCCTTCTCTTTGACTCCCAGGGAAGATTCTCTTTTTAATTTCCAAACTGGATGACTTTGATTAATTTTATTCTCTTGACCATAAGTACTATAGCTTATTGATTCACAAAGTCTTATAAAGTATCTGCTTTGGAAATAAGAGGCTAAATGGTAATAATGGGAAGACTTTAGTTTTGAAGTCAGAGAGGACTGGATTTGGAACCTTATTGTAATTCAATAGCTATGCTCATGCACAAATACACACACACACGCACACACACGTGCACACACACACATATAGGTATATGTGTGTGTGTGTGTATGTGTGCGTGTGTGTGTGCGTGTGTACACAGCTTGGGGAAAGTCACTTAACCTCTTTGAATTTGGATTAAATAAAACAGTGTGTGTTGAACTCCTTTAACAGTGCCTGGCATATAGTAAAATCTCAATAAATGAGAGATCCTCCTTACGATCTTACAACTGTGTGATAAGTTCTATAATAATGATATGGACAAGTTGTGAGGTGACACAGAGGAGGAGTCAACCAACCAGCTTCTTTCATTTTCTCGTGGCCTTTTTGCCTTCTTTTCATTCCTTCCCCTGAGATAGTGCTTTTGTGCCTGTGCCACTACAGACACTGGTCTTAAGTATCATCTTACTCCTCTCCTTTAACAAATCTGGTCTGATTTTAACAGCTCTTCAGCTTCACAATTAGCACCCCCAACTCACCCAGCGGTGATGAGAATGAAACCACAGCTGTCGAAGGCTGCATTCACTCTGGGGCTATTCTCAGTGTTAAAGAAGAGGCCCCTTTGTCTCTCCCTCCTGGCATGAGGCATTAGCTATGTCGGCTCACCCTCTCCCACTGCTGGCTCCAGTGCCCATGGCACTGGCTCACTGGGTACAGCCTACATTAGCTCATGGTCTGTAGCAGAACCGCAGTTGCAGCTCATCTGATTGATTTGCTTCTGAGCGCTAGAAAGCTCAACTAGCTCAGCAGCTCTTTATGACATCTGGCACATGCAGCAAATTCCTTCCAGCTCAGCTCGTGGAGCTGGGCTCTGTCCTGCCTTAAAACCAGCCCTGGCTCCTCAATTACCTTCTGCCCTTATTCATGCCCTGCCAATTCCTCTTTGCTGGAATCTGAATGAAGCCACTGCACATGCCAAGGCTGAGAATTGCTTGAGAGGACTTATGGGCCTTTTCCTTGAGGGAAAAGATGGCACTTGGAACTTGGCCGGTGGAAGCATCATTCAGATATTATTCATTACAGGTAAGAGAAAGAAGAAAGAAATCTTCCCATAAGTCTGGTATTTCTGGAAAAGGGGACAGGGCTGGTCTGTTCTTTGTGACTTAGTTGCGCCAGTGACCAAATCACAAGTACACAGAGTATGTCTGAAAGAAGATGATTCTCAGTGCCCCCAATGGAAAAATGCACTTACTCTCAAATGACTGAGGCCATTATTTTCTTGCCTTTTAAGATCTCATCCAAGAAGGAGTTCTTCTCACTTTCTTTCAGTCCTGAACTCAGAGGATTGTGTGCTTAGGGAAGCCACCTCATTAGGACAGCTAATTATCCCTTCTCTCTAGTAGAGATTATTGCCACAAGCTGAACGCAGTGAAAAATAAACTGGGAACTTGAAGAGAGAGGAGAGAAGGTGGAGGTGTTTATCTCAAACTTAAGAGAAGTTCTACAAAAGGCATTTTTTTTTAGTTTGTCCAGTCTCATTTCTTTAATACCTGGTTTCTCTGTGGTTTTGCTGTATACTTGCCCAGACACATCACACGCAACAGCCTTATAACTAGAAAAGTCTCTGGCCTCACAAGAAGAGGGAGATCTCCCTGAAAATAATCTCTGAAGGCCTGGTTGGGAGCAGGAAATGGGAGTGAAAGGGCACATCCGTAGGAGGAGTTCCACTTACTCACACTTGGAATGTGCTCGCCCTCTCCTCTTCTTTTCGATGATGGGAAGTTCACATACTCCAAGCTGTATTTCCTCGCCATCCCAGGTGAAATTATCCCCAGAGAGGGAAAACCTTAATTATTAAAAGATGCGTGCTTGATTCAACATTCCAAATAATATTCAGTGCAAACAAATCTCTGCACAACTGAGCCATAATAGACCATGAGATTTGGAAGAAGATGAGGAAGAGTCCTATCCAAGGAGCCGGCTATCCTCACAAATTCTACAGACTCAGACACCTCTCAATAGCATGTCTTCAACAACCCCACCCCCCATTCAGAGCTACTCTTCTGGAAATCAACTCACAGTTCACCCTCTGTCTAAGTTCTGCTTTAGAAATGGAAACCTCTTATAAGATGTCATAGATATTTTGGTTGAATCAGCAGAAGTTGGTGTCTATTCCTTAGACTTAGAATGGCCTGGTCAGTATGGTTTGATGGGACAAAGTTTGAATGCCATGACCAAAAGTATTTTGGTGTTCTCCTGTCTAAGGTGGGTAGGATCCTTAGTTTGTTACTCCATCAGTTTTACTCAAGTGATTTGAAATCCAAATGGATGTTGCAGGTGGCTTTATGGACAAAAAGCAACTACAAATGAGAGACTCTCAAGAAAGGTGAGCGGTAGTTGTGGGAATTCAGTCCAACAGGTATTCTAGGGATAAGGAACTCAAAACTGTAACATTGTCCCTGTCTTTGAGATGTTAACAATTCAGTAGGTGAGGAGACAAATAAACAGTGACAGTAGAGTGTGGCAAACACATTGGTCCAAACAAAGCCCTGTCTCAAAAAAGACAAAACAAACAACAACAGAAAAAAAAGCAAAACCCAAGGTAGAAACTGACTCTGCAAGACTGAATAATTTCCCTAAGATGATACAACTATTAATTGCATTGTAGCTTCCCTAAGTGTGGGACTGAGTGGTGGTAGGAGAGAAAGTTAAGTCAGGATTCTCAGGGGTGCAGGCTGGGGCTAGTTCAAGAAAGAGCAAGTCAGCCTTTATGTCTGGATGACAGCAGGAAAAAGTTTAAAATCACAAACATGGCAGCTTGCATGCAAGCAGTGGGGATTGTTGCCTGTATAGCATGAATCCATACAACAAATATTGTTTAAAATTTCTTTACCAGGGGCTATAGGGGCTTTATTCTACTGTCAGTGGTAAATTTTTTAATATGATACAGTCAACATTCTGGAAATGTTAACTATCATCGTCACCATTATCATGATTGTAAGGATATTGGATTATGTTCTAGGAAAGAAACACTGATCATGCTAAGGGTCAGAGGGTAGAGGAGGGTACACGCTACACTACAGACTCACAGGGAGAAAGCCGTAAGTGGGGAGGGGCCCCAACACCAGCTCAACCATTTTGCCTCTTTTAAGTGGTACAGATGGCCTAGAAGGATAAGGAGTATCTTCCCAAACTTCTCACTCCCATCCTAATGTCCACAAACCAGATATTTATCAAGCACCCAGGGCAGCCCTCAAGCAGCATGAACAAGAAAGTGACCTCTGGTGTGAGATGTCTGCATTCAAATCTTGGCTCTGTCACTCCACAGCTGTGTAATTTGGGGAAATGTCCTAAGCAGTCTGTATTTTACAAAATGGAAATAACAATAACAGTAGCTTACCTGATAAGGTAATTATGAGAGTTAAATAACTTAATATATTAAATTAAATATATGAGGCAACTACGCAGCCATTATTTTCATGGTGCGAATGCTAAGAAATCATTATAATTAGCATTATTCATGTGTTAGACAACAAAGAGCATCCCTACTCATAATCTAATAGGAGACAAACACAGTTATGGAGGTAAGTACAATGAAGCATAGATAAAGGTGAGATGGGGGATGCATTTGGGAAGAGCTAATAGTCCAAGAGTTTTTAAGAAACTAGAAAAAATAGTATGAGGTGAGGCATCCTAGTAACAGCAAACTGTTCAAAAGCAAGGAGACATGATGCCACCTGGTGCATTTGGTGGCTGTTAGTCATTAGCGATGGCAGGGGAACAGAACGGGAGGGAGGTGAACTGGAAGCAAAGACAGGAGCTAGATCACATGGTGCCTTAAATGCCAAGTCAGAGTCCAGATCACATGCTGAACACACAAAGGATTCAAAGATGAACTTCAAGAAGGAAGTGACAGGATAAGACCTATATACTTACGAGATCGCTGAAAGAATTGTGGAATATGAGTTGGAAGGGGCTGAGATTATCAAGCAGTGACACCTGTTTAGGAGACTGTATTAGGAATTCAGAGAAGAAAGAATGAATGAATGAGATGAGGTGTTGAGGATGTAGCAAAAATATATATGTCTTTGAAATGAAATAGAAGGATGGGGATTGGTAAGTGATGAGATGGGAAGTATAAAGGGAAAGGAGTCGTTAGGAACGATGCCCAAGTTTCAGGTTTGGGCACACGAATGTGTAGTGGTGCATTCACAGAGACGAAATAAGAGGATCTGGGATGGGGGCGGGGAGAGAACATATTCATAACCGGAGTTCTGTTTTCAGCTCAGTTTGCTCTAGGATAAGTGAATATGTGGGTTGATTGTATATAATGTATGTAATGATTATGCAAATCTTTGCAAATAGCTCAGATCATCCATTCATAACATAAGGCACATCAAAACCAATTCTACTCCCTACTACTCCCTAAAGTAAGAGCGTCACACTGGCAGCTTGACCTAGTGAAGTTTAGAATGTCTAAAACAGTGGGCTGACCCATTGTATTTCTGGAATATAAAGGAAAGCAGCTGAACACTGGATGAAAGCTATAATTGGATTCACAGGGCTTCACAGCAGAAAGTGCATCTAAACACCAAGTGCAGTGGTCTGGGAAACATGAGGCAGGGAGCAACCTGACTTAAAGGGGCAAAAAAGAAGCGGACATCCCAGCAGAATTGCCCTCCTTAGAGTACCAAGCCCGCCTGCCTATAAAAATTGGAAAAGTGGCACATTGTCTCAGCCTAGACTAGCAATGCCAGGCCCACTCAGGAGGAGCAGGGCTGGAGAACCACAGTGAAGCCAATCATAATCCTTAAAGACACAATTCCAAATGCCATAATCATGAATGCTGAAACCCTAAAAGAACAAAATCCTGAAAAATATATAATGTTTATGAATTATATTTTAATTAATTTTAATGAAAAAAATCATTAAAAATTATTTAAAACAGCCAGGCACAGTGGCTCATGCCTGTAATCCCAGCACTTTGGGAGGCCGAGGCAGGCAGATCACCTGAGGTCAGGAATTCGAGACCAGACTGGTCAGCATGGCGAAACCTCATCTCTACTAAGAATACAAAAAATTAGCTGAGCATGGCAGCGGGCACCTGTAATCCCAGCTACTCGGGAGGCTGAGCCATGAGAATCACTTGAACCCGGGACACAGAGGTTGCAGTGAGCCAAGACCATGCCACTGCACTCTAGCCTGGGGGATAGAGTGAGATTTTGCCTCAAAAAAAAAATTAAAAAAATTTTTAAAAACATATTTATTTACATTTTAAAGGGGGACTCATTTCAGAAACATATAAAAACAGGGCAGAATACTTCATAGGCCATTTTACACAATAAAAGAGGCAATAGCAACATACATATTTTGCAAGCCTGAGCAGTCAGATACATTAATGACAGTCACATGGATATAACAATTGTGAGCAGATGAACCATATTCACAAAGACATTGGTCAAAAAGAAAAATGTGTTATTACCTATCACTATGTTTGGTAATTGTGTACAACCAATTTAATAACTGCCATCATCTGCAATATGGTGACAAACCACGTAAGTCTTTTAATGAAATTGATCAGGAACTGGATGGGTCACCACTACATATGCAGTCGCCCAAAAGTCCAGATCTCGAGAAATTTTATCTTTCACAAATGCAGATGTACAAAAAGAAAATATATTCATTTATTGAGGAAGTCTCAACATTTTTACATATGCTCACAATACTTGAACACAAAGTCAACATTATCATAATGCATTTTAGTGGAGTCAAATTTGTTAAAAATACGTAAAATAAATCAGAACTCTCTAAAAGTCTTTACATAATTTATACCTCCAGTATAGTAAGTGATATGAAGATGAAATACAAAGCATAGCAAATTGTAGAAAAATAATGCTGACAATTTAAAGTAGTAAAAAAAAATACTAAAAAGAAGAAAACTGAAAAGAAAGTTCAACATATGATGCAGAGTATTCCAAGGCAATTGCATGGAGATGGCCCATAAGAGTTGGCCTAACACAATACAACTATTTTATGATTGTGATTTTCCAGATTTTTGAAGTGAGGGATTTTAGAGTTTATGGATTTTGATCTTTGGAGATTTCAAATTCAAGATTATGGTATTTGGAATTGTGTTTTTCAGGATTATGATCCAAACCTAGCAGCAAGAAGGATGGCAGCCACTGCCTGGAACCAGGGATCTTTCCTGTTCAAAAGTGGAAGGCCAGTGGGCTTTGCTGGGTACCATTGAAGACCCCTGTGTTCTTGGCTGGTACATAATCCTGTCCATCTGGACTGTGCAGCCTCAAGCCAGGTTAAGTGGATTTGTGGAAAGATAGGAAGTACGAAATATTGTATCCTGAGTGTTGCAGAGAAGTTCATACCTGTTAGTGTGATCACACAAGATAATTCTCTCTTCAATCCAGAATGGACCCAAAGGCCAGGAATTACTATATCCTGGCATGGTCACGTCATGACCCATCCTACCCCTTTATTATTCTTTGTGATTGGAACATGTGGATTGTAATATTTATCTTTTACTCAAATGATATAGGTATCCTTTAAGTAGTCATTAAAGTATTTAATGTATTTATAAGTATTTAATTATCAATTAAAGTAAGTAGTAAAGACTATAAAACTAAAAAAAAGTTTTAGCCATTTTAAAAAATTTTTTCCTAGAAGAATAGTAGCATTTTAAGATCTGTCACATTTATTTATTATATTGGACAATATTTATTTAATAGCTACCCCCAGTTATTAACATCTTAAATTCTATTCTTTATACAACAGATGCAGTTGCAATACAAAACATTGGAAATGTTCTGTTTAGAAAATTCCAAGAATTATGATTCAAAATAATCCCAAAAATGTAGTTACTGTCAAACAAAAGAAATCTAATCTGTATTCTTACACAATTACTGCTCACCAAGAGATGAGAACTATCATCACCTTCTCTTTGTAATGTGAACCTACAAACAGATATGGAAATTAGGGCTATTAGAAATAAAAAGTAAAATGATTCAAGGCTGGACACTGATTATAGTACCAAGAATATATTGATAAAATGGGATTTTATTTCAACTTGTTGTGTACCTCTGATATGATTATTCAAATTTTTGCAAATGGCTCATATCATTCATTGGTAACATAAACAAGTGCACAAGGCCAGGCACGGTGGCTCATGCCCGTAATCCCAAAACTTTGGCAGGCCAAAATGAGAACACTTGAGGCAAGGAGTTTAAGATCATACTGGCTAACATGGCAAAATCCTGTCTGTCTCTATTAAAAATATAAAAATTAGCAGGGCATGGTGGTACACACCTATAGTCCCAGCTACTTGGGAGGCTGAGGCATGAGAATCTTTTGAACCCAGGAGGCAGAGGTTGCCGTGAGCTGATATTGCCCCACTGCACTCCATACTGGCATACTGGGCAACAGAGTGAGGCACTGTCTCAGAGAAGAAGAAGAGGAAGAGGAAGAGGAGGAAGCGGAAGAGGAATAATAATAATAATAATAAGCAGAGGAAGAAGAGGAAGAAGGATGATGATGAGGACAAGGAGGAGGAGGAAAAAGAGGAGAAGGAGGAGGAGCACATCAATAACAACTCTATTCCCTAGTAATAATAAAAAGCATTGCATCTTTAAACCTAACAGCTGGAATACAACCTTGTTATTGAACACAGAAATGCAGAAAAAATAATGAAGATATAACATTTTAAATTTAACCAACTTAATTTAGCAAAACTTAAATATATATATCCCATCAGTTTCTGTATGTGTATGTACATATGTGGATGTTTATATATATATTTATATATATATGTGTGTGTGTGTGTGTGTATATATATATGGCAATGAAACTAATATATCAACACATTGCTGATAGCAGAATTGCTGCTACCATTTGGAAACTAATTGCACAATATAATTAATAATTTTGGAAGTTTTTAGTTACACATAATAGAAAGTCCAATTAAATTCACTTAACAACAGCAAAAAACCCTATAATTTCACATGATCAGAATTCCAGAAGGAGAGAAATTTAAGGGTGGGTTAATTTAGTGGTTCAACAGATTAGAAGGACTGAATTTCCTTCTGTCTTTCTTATGTGTCGTGCTTGTGAACTAGTTCTCTTCAACATCACACGGTGACCGCTGTAGTTCTAGGCATCACATCCTTATCTACCAATAATCAAAACTTTTTATAAGGGTGCTCTTATCCTTAAATCTGTTTCTAACATCTAAGGATCCATGCCCTAAAATCACTCCTGCAAATTTTCATTCACCAATTATTGAATAAAATTAAGTCACATTCTCTTTTCTAAGCTAATCATTGTCTGAGAGACTAGAATTTCTATGATGGGCTTTTTCTAACCATTGGGCTTGAAGATTGGTCCACATTTCCTTGAAGTATGTGGCTGAATAGAAGATGATAGACACCTAGGATTAAAAACAGTGTACTCTTAGTAAGAGGAAGAAAATTGATATTGGCTATATTCCACCAAAATTGTTCACCGTGTGTCAAGTTATATCCATGCCTTTTGACCCAACAACTCTACTTGTGAGAATTTCTTGTTAAAAAATGATCTAAAGACATTTATATAAATACTTATTAGTGTACTGTTTATTTTAAAACTATAAAATAATGTTCAGTAATATAAAAATTATTCACTTAAATTATTTCTATTAGATAAAATATTATAGAATTATTGGAATGATAATTATAAAACATTATGGCAGTAAGGGAATGTTTATTACATAATGCCAAGTGAAAAGATACAATTAAAATTATAGAATAATGGCAACTATATAAAATACGGTTTTATTTTTAGAAGGATATAAAAAAATTATGTAATTTTTTCTTTGCATTTTTAAACATTTTGCTGGCTTATTTTTAAATTAACAAAGAATATAATGCATTATCTACAGATAACATATTATCTATAGAATTGATAGGCTCATTACATAACAGTCTAACTGTAGGCTATTGGTTAAGATATTTTCAGATATTTTAAAATTGGGAATGTTTATTAGACTGTCAGATAAAATTATGTAAAAATTTCAAAATTATTTAAATGGAAGTAACGCAAAAACTGGGTTAAACTCAAGGCATTTAAAATATATATTTCAAATTTATATGATATAAAGTATCAAAAAAGCTATATAATTTTCCATATTTGTTGGCTTAAAAAGTGCCCTTATGCTAGTGATTCTTTTTTAGATTGGTTTTCTACATAACCCTATCAGAGAAAGTTTGTCTTTTTTTCTGCTGCTAGTAAGCCTTGTAGATATCTTTGACACAATTATTTTTCCTTGATTTCTTTGGGAAAAGGAGGCAACTAGTCCAGCTTTTTATGCCTGAGGTCCAGAAAACATACACCTGGGAAAGGCTACTGAACCTTAATTAGTCTTTCCTGTTTCTGAGTCTCCTTGCACAACAGTGTTCCTCCTGCACATGACCCTGTCTTCAACTGTCTTCCTGAAATGTTTATAAATAAAACATGGAAAAAGTATGAGATCACAGCCCAGGATTAGCCTTAAGCCATGTCTTCAGGATTGTTGCCACAGCAGAAATGTATCCAGGATCAGATCACAGTACTCTTACACTTTTCATAGACTGTGGAGCACCTGGTCTATGGAGTGCGTACATTTCAGCACAGGGTGACTGTGCTCAGTCACAAGCCCCTTAAAAGAGGAGAGGTTATATTATGAGTGATGTCATGCACCTTGTCCTTATGGAAGAAACAGGGCCAGAGAGGGAAAATAGGCTTGGTAAAAAGCCAATGAGACAGCAGAAACATAGAGATATATTACTAATAATATTCATTTTTTTGAAAGAAGTGAATGCCTCCCTGTAGGACAGAATGGGGTTGTTGATATTTTTTTGGTGTTTTTTTTTTTTTAACCCTTGCTCCCCAGGCACATATTTAAGGATATCTACAAGAGTGGGACTGGCTTGAGCAGGAGTGAGGGTGCTGTCCCAGGGAATGGGGGAATAGCTCTTGAGATTTTGTGCCTTTTTATGGCCTCACTTGTCCTTTCTCATTTGGGTTTGAGTGTGTCCTGTCTGAGGAGTTTAATTGGCTCCAGAGCAGCGATTTTTACTCCCTTTATCAGACAGAATGTCTTCTATGACCACAGTAGATTCAGCTAGAAAGGAAAAGTAAGAAGATAACTAGAAAATTTCCAAAATGTTTAGCAATTAAGCAACAACATTTTGAATAATGCATGAGTCAAAGAAGAAATAGCAATAGAAATTAAACTGGAAGATCATGAATACAGCACATCTCAAAATAAACTTGTGACATGCAGGTAGCACCATGTTTAGAGGGAAATTTATAGTCTTAAAATGTATACATTAGAAAATGAGAAACCTGAAAACCAATGATGTATCTCACACTCAATAATCTAGGAAAAGAATTTAAAATGAAATTCAAAGAAAGTAAGTTTAAAATAAAAAGTTTTTTCCAATAAAGTAAAAAAAGTATTGAAAATTACAACTTATCAAAACAGAAAATGAAAAAATAGAAAAGCTAAACAAACAAAAAATCTGTAATTTAAAATCGCCTTGCAAAGAAAATTTCAGAGCCACATGGCTTCACTGGTCAACACATCCAACCATTCACAAAGATGTAATACCATAGTTCTAGTAACTCTTCTACAGCATGGAAAAACAAATAACATTTTTCTCAGCTCAATTTGAGGCTAGTATAACTTTGGTACCAGAACCTGATGATGATATTATAACAAAGGAAAATTACAGACAAGTCTCTTTAATGCAAAATATAAGATGGATAATGTATCATGACTATATTGAATGTATCCCAGAAATGTAAAGGTTTTTGTTAACATTCAAAAATCAATTTATATAATTCACCTCAACAACTGAATGAAAGAGAAAGTTGTATGGCCATGCCAATACATGCAGGAAAAAACTTTGAAAAAATTAAATATGATACACAATCTATATTCTGAGTACTCACAAGTTTGACTTTTTACATGACAACATTTTTGAACCCAGGAAATCTTTTTTCTCCTTACGTATCTGGCGCTTGAAATTGAAAAGCAGAATTTTATTTACCTTTGTCTGTATATATTCACATTTTTAAAGTTTCTTTCGACAGCAAAAGGTTGATTGCCTTCATGGTATTCAGTTGGCTATGGATACTTCCTCCTGCCTAAGTGATACATGCCTCAGCCTCAACTATGGAAGGCCATTGGGCAGTAGAGATTAACAGGGATAAAAATAAATTCGGTAATATTTCAAGATATTACCCAGTTGTTTTAATAACAGATAATTCTGTGATAAGAGTCAATTTTCCTTCCTTGGAATTGCCTACAGCTACCATTCCATGGAGATTTCACATTCACTGATTCCTCAATGACCTGTGGCAGAGTCTGTTTAATCCTTAATCACATGTTGTATTTGCTACTTCTACAAACATCTAATTTGCTAGGGGTCTACAAACTATTTGTTACAGATACCCCAATGTGTACTGTCCTTGCTCTATTAGTCACAGGTCCAAGCATCAACTGGGCAATTCTCCATTCTCAGTGCTGGGGCCGCTTTCAGGGTCCAGTATTCTTCAAGTAATCCAAAAGTCTTTTGACTCAGACATGCTGGGCATTACGGAAGAAAGTTTAGAATCTCCTTCTCATCTGGATGCTTTCTGCTATGTTCACTTCACAGCTCTACCTTCATACTAAACTGTTTCAAAATGGTATGCTTAAATCAGCCCCAGATTGCAGGGTGCTCACTTCCATCACCAACATCCAGAAACTAGAGCCCTTTTTTAACTTTAGCCATCTCAGTGGGTGTGATGTGGGATCTCATTGTGATTTTGATTTGCATTTCCCTAACGACTAATGATGCTGAGCACTTATTCATATGCATATAGATCATCTGTGTGTCTTCTTTGGGTACATTTTTATTCAAATTATTTGCCCATTTTTAAATGGATTTTGATCTTTTTATTAATAAGTGGTATTTATATATTCTAGATACAAGTCCTTTATCATATGTGATTTGTAAATATATTCCCCCTTTCTGTGCACCATTCTTTTACTTTCTGGATGGTGTCATTTGCAGCACAAATGTTTTTAACTTTTGTGACATTCACTTTATCTATTTCATCTTTCCTTCCTTGTACTTTTGGAGTTGTACATAAATTAAAATCACAAGATTCTGCCTTATGTTTTCTTCTAAAATTTTTATAGTTTTAACTCTTACATTTAGATTGATAATGAATTTTAAATAAATTTTTTTAGAATGTGAGTTAGGGGTCAACTTCATTTCTTTGCTTGTGGCTGTTCAGTTCTTTCAGAATCGTTTGATGAAAAAAAAACTGTTCTATCACCACTGAATTTTCTTGGCACTTTTGTCAAAAATCAATTCATCAGGAATATAAGGGTTTATTTCTGAACTCACAATTCCTATTGTATTGATCTATAGGTCTATTCCTATGCAATACCATGGTGTCCTGATTATTATAACATTGTAGGAAGTTTTGAAATCAGGAAAGCGAGTTCTCTTGGGTGCACCTTCTTGGAATCAAGCTTCTACAAATGAGGCTGAAGGGAGAGAAATGCCAATAGCCTGTCCTTTCCTGAATCAAACCACAGCCCAGACTTGGAAATAGAGGGAAAAGGAACCCTTGTCTACTTGGCTGTTTATGCCTAGGGCAAAGCTTCTATAACGTTGAGCTAAGGGTGGAGGTAATGGACTGGATCACAGCTCAGATGCCATAGACTCTCGCACCTTTTGTTGAGATTTAGTATATTTTTTTAAATGTATCTTTCTGCCCTTAGGACAAATTTCAGACAGACATTTTAAATGATTGTTCCCTATTTTTTTTCACCAGTTAAATTGGATTTTTTTTTTTTAAGAAAAAGGTGCACCAATCTTTTTACTTTATCCAACAATTATTATTTAAGTAAAACTTGAAGAGATAATTGAAATAGCTCTTCGGAAGTTTGTAGTGAGAACGCTGCCTCCAGATGCATCTGCAGAGGTGCTGCAAAGTGGTATTATTTCAGTTTGTATAACCTATTTGGGGATCATAATGGTCATTAATTTACTCACTCACTGATTCATTAAATAAGAATTTTACCATCTTTCAGACACTACACTGGGCAGTAGGGATGGGAGGGCACAAAAACAATACATCATTAAGATGTGATCTGTGTTCTAGAGGAATTCACAGTCTATTACATAAACAATGTCTCAGCTCCCAAAATAAGTACGTTGCTGTACTTTATCCAAGCAGAAGAATCCTTCTTGTTATGGTAAGAATCTTATATCTAAAGCAATGTTATTCTGATTCTTGATAAGCAATTCTTAATAATTCTTTTTTTAACCTTTATTTTAAGTTTAGGAGTACACGTGCAGGACTTCAGGTTTTTTACATAGGTAAATGTGTGTCATGGGGGTTTGTTGTACAGAATATTTCATCACCTAGGTATTAAGCCTAGTATCCATTAGTTATTTTTTCTGATCCTCTCCCTCCTCCCACACTCTGCCCTCTGATAGGACCCAGCGTATCTTATTTTCCTCTATGTGTTCATGTGATCTCATCATTCAGCTCTCACTTATAAGTGAGAGCATGTAGTAATTGGTTTTATTGTTCCTGGACTAGTTTGCCAAGGATAATGGCCTCCAACTCCATCCATGTTCCTGTGAAGGACATGATCTCATTCTTTTTTATGGTTGCATAGTATTCCATGGTATCTATGTACCACATTTTCTTTATCCAGTCTACAAGAAGAACTACAAACCACTGCTCAAAGAAATTGAGATGACACTGACACAAACAAATGGAGAAACAGTCCATGCTTATAGTTAGGAAGAATCAATATTGTGAAAATGGCCATATTGCCCAAAGCAATGTATATATTCAATACTATTCCCATTAAACTACCACTGGAATTCTTCACACAACTAGAAAAAAAACTATTTAAAAATTCATATGGAACCAAAAATGAACCCAAATAGCCAAGGCTATCTTAAGCAAAAAGAACAGAGCTGGAGGTATTATGCTACCCAACTTCAAATATACTACAGAGCTACCGTAACCAAAACAGCATGGTACTGGTATAAGAAATTTCATGGTGTAAATACTCCCAAAATGGTCAATTTCAAGCTACCAATCAAAGTAAAGTCATTCAATGTGGATTTGAAGAACCATGAACACAGCTGGCTCTTGCTAACTGGGACATGCTATTTCCAGCACACCACAGAAAAATCATGTTTTTAAGAACATTCATTCAAAATATAGTGAAGTGCTTATAATGCAATATTAACTAGAAAAAAAATACAAGACTATATATAGTAAGATTAAATCTCAAATATATCTCCCTAATATTTTTCCCAGGAAAAGTTACTTCAAAATCCACCAGCACCTCCCATAATTGCCACTCCCAAATAAAACACTCTTCCTGCCATCTGAATTCTCCCTATGCATTCAACTCATTTCCACCTTACTCCAACTCTATGTTCATACATGTTTTTTTAATAGCAACACAATATGCTAGTATTATTGTATTACTCCTATAGTCTGTTACAATACTGTTATTTATTAATACTAAAAAAAAAAATAGTTTCTGTGCTCAAGGGAAGTAGCAAAATTCCTCTTAGGGGTGGATTCCACTATTGAGAAAATACTTCAATGGACGATTTTAATTAGACAAAGCTGGGACACAGGGGCTTGTCTGGAATGGAAGCAGCTGAGACCAGTTTTACGATGCAGACAATTTTCTGCATAATGAAATAACAAGCTGTTCAGCCTCCCCTGATTCCTGCCTCGTGTACTGGGACACAGGGCTTTAGAGAACACTGAAAGAAAAGATGAAAAAGAAGAGGTGGAGGAAAGAACTCTCACCAATAAAGAAGGGAAAGCAAACTACAAAATCATGGCAGCAGGTCAGGATCGGACTTGGGCCGAGTTTTTGGTGAACTTCCCTAGGATGAATGGCCAGATAACAAGGGAATAAGCTCTTATTCAGCTAGAGAATGGCATTAGCACAGGGAAAGGAAGGAAGTGTGGGAGAAGCAGAGAGAGAGAGAGACCTGCAGATAGTTATCATTTGATACCCTGGGAATGACTCCTGGGATTAGGAGGGGCAGGGGCAGTTGGTGTAGAAAAGATAGCATCACAGGAAGGGATAAAGAGCAGGTGCAGGGAACTCAGGAATGTGGAGTGCCTGAAAGAAGTTTCCTTCCCTCCATCTCTTGGAGGAATTCTAAGTGGTGTTGAGATATAAAAGAGAAGTGTGACCCAGAATGCTGGAGGGCTGAGACGTGGAGCTGCAATTTACAATTACAGCTTCTCTGGAATTCCTTACTTCTGCTGTATGTATTAATCTAATTTCCCCAGTAGATTTTTCTAGCTCCTAAAAGAAGGCCATACTTGCCATATGTGTGTATACACATATGTATATGTAGATATGTAGATGTAGATAAACACACATATGTAAACATATATTTGTGTTATACATATATATATATTAGAGTTCCTAGTCATAATTAATTCACCTTGCACGTGGAAGATACTCTCGGATATCCTGCTGAACAGCTGGGAAAGAAAAGACTAAGTAATCACTCCTTTTGTGCTTGTTTGGTTTGGTTTTGTTTCTCATTACTTTGTAGTTGGAAGGCAACTCTTTCTAACTTTTGCAGGCAATCTTTGCTATGTTAGGATTTTAAATGGAAAGCTGCAACCACTATGATTGTACTCCACAGAATATATTTGATGTGTAATATCTTTTCTAGCACATATGTAGAACTCTTTTAAAATGTGTTATCTATATACCTTTTAAACACGTCTGATACACATTGATTTTTTAATGCTTTTTTTTGGCAAGCAAATTGAATGGCGTTGTCAGCATTTCCTTATGTTCACAACTGAGATAATGTGTATGTCAAATAAGAATTTTATGCTTCATCAAAACTGGCATTCATGTAAATATCTAGGTTACCCCGATAATTAACGTCGCCTCTAACCTCTATTCAATGTTGTCACAATTGTCAATTTCCAAAGCAAACTGAAAAAAATTATTATATCAAAATACATTGAGAAGCACTGCTTGCCAAATATAATCAACTGTTATTTACTTCCAAAATCATTATGTAAAGACAAAAGAATAAGTGCTATATACTCTTGGGCTTCAGTAACAAGAAAGAATAAAAGAACTCACAGTCTTAGAGACTGAGAACTAAAAGTGAAAGCAGCCCTTCTACTGCCCTGATGAAAGGGCTTGAAAAAGGTGCTTTATTTTTCTGTGTCTCAATTTTCAGCTTTTCTCATAACAATGCTGCCACGTTTCTGGTGTTTCATTGAAAGAGATAACACCTCTTTGAACCTCTTCTCTCCCAGGGACCCACCCCTATCTCCCCAGTCATGGATGAATCTCCTGGCAGTTACTCCCCAGCTTGTGATTATTATACTTAAGTAATGTTTAGAGAATTTTTAAAGAAAACGATTGGGAACCTCAGTCTCATCCTAAATTAGATGTACTAATATACATTTTCCACAAAATACTAAAAACTAATCCTTATTGAACATCCTTCTTGTGTTAGGGACTGTACGAAGTACTGTACATGTATTAACACATTTATCTTCACGTGCTTAGTATTAATACAATTATATCACTGAAACCACATACTAATAAAATTCAATTTGACAGTACAAATTTTAAGTGTGATGAATTACATTGTTTTGCAGAAACTAAACCTATAATATTGGGCTCAATTGTGGAAGAGATATAGCCTTTTATAACTTACACCTGCTTTTGTGATGTAACTTTAATAACATTTATACAGAGAATGCCTATTAACTTCATGCAGTGAAACTGGAATTGGTAACATCAAAGCTTTATTTGATAATTAAGATAATCAAGTCCATTACTTAACAACTCAACTTTAATGCAATGTCCCCTGATCTCCCTGGAATGCTGACTTGTTCACCTGGAAGTAAAGTTCACATGACAATGTTATAGAAATCTGCATTAAATGGGTAACTAATCCAATGATACCTAGTGTCAGAATGGTACTTTCCTGAATGCTTATGGTTGTGGTGAAGATATAATCCTGCCACTCAAAGCCTTTTGAGTCTCCATGACAATATTATCATTTATATTTCATGACTCAATTCTACCATTAGTTTTCTCCATTTGGACTTTTGTGAAGTCTGCATTTATACAGTAGGTTGTGCTGTCAGTTGACCTTCACTTGGAAGATGCATTTGTAATCATACATGCATTTGTAAATATAAATTAAAAATCAGGTACTGAAATGGTTAAACAAAATTCTAAATTTCTCAAAGAAATTGTGGATGCTCATGGTTTTCTATGCTCCTATTTGAGAAAAATGGCCTATACCATTCAGTTGGCATTTCATCATATTCTTCCTGGTGTTGTTATTTAACCTTTTATGTATATTTCCACCTCTTATATTTTGTAGAATTAATTTACACATTTTTTGAATAATGCAAAAAGGCATATGAAACCTTTTAAAAGCTTATATATTTCCAAGTTACTTGCCTTACAATAGTCTGCCAACTTTTGAAGGTCTTGTGTTGATGTATATTTTAGAACGCTATGGTGGGAGAAGCGGGCAGCAAGATGGGGAGGGTTTCCAGCACAGCATCCACCTGCCTAGTTACCTCTTGGTGCCATATAGTCGTGATTTCCCATTAAATTGTAATTTTTATCTTGAGATGTATGTTTGCAATGGTTGGGATCTTTAAAATACATATTTGATGAAAGTGCAATGATAAAATATTCATTTTTATGATGACCACCAAATGAAGAAATAGGAATAGTCTATGTATATGTATCTTTTTTTACATTATTATATCATTTTCATGGTCTTTCTAGTTTTCCTTCTCATCTTCTCCCTATTCAAGACACTAGATTTTTTTTCCCCATTATCTCAAGGTAGGATATGACAGAGTAAAAAGCAAAAAAAGAAAAAGAAAAAAGAATGCACATTTTGTCTTTGTGTTTCAAAAGCAACAGGGAATGAAGAAGCATAGAGAAAACATTTGAGAACAGCTATGCTACCTCTCAACACATGGACACATAAAATCTCTCCCTCTCTCTCTCTCTCTCTCTCTCTCTCTCTCTTTCTCTCTCTCTCTCTCTAAGAAAACTCTGCAGGGAGGAAAATGTAGAACATCAAGAGAAGAATATGATGAAAGTAAAACATGGGTGAGCATTGTATAGGGTAACTTTCCATGAAGGACCCTGGAGAGGTGAGGACTAAAGTGTGTGATCTCTGAGACCTGGGGAACATGATCTCTGCGTCCATGGTAGACTTCTGAAGAGAGAACAAATCATAAATAAGAAACTGTTAGTGGATTTTGGCTCACAGGGCTATAGGCAACCACATTTTTGTCCTACTTCACTTCGTGCTTAAGAGTGGCGTAATTTCCATGCCCCTGAGTATGACACAGAAGTAGTGCCAAGAAATCCTTGTTTAAAGGGTATGGGTAAATAGGAAAGAGGGACTCTCTCTTCTCACAAGCAACCTGCATAGACAGAGAAACAAGGACCATATAAAGTGATAGGTTCCTAGATGCCCAGTTAACATTGAAGATCCAAGGACCTGACCCAATATGCATTGGTACTGTATAAACATCAACAGCTTAGATGTGGTAGCAGAAAACAGAGGAGCTCAGATTGACAGATTAATTCTATCACATAAGGTATTAGTCAGGGTTTTCCAGAGAAACAGAGCCTATATCTGCTGTCTGCAAGCTGAAGAGTCAGGAAAGCTGGTGGTATAGTTTGAAAGCCTAAGCCACTGAGCTGATGGTATAGATTCATGTCCTAGTCTGAAGGCCTGAGAACCAGGAGTACCAGCTCAAGCAGTCAGGCAGAGCATAAATTCATCTTTCCTTCATCTTTTTAGTCTACCCAGGCTCTCAACAGATTGAATGAGACCATCTCTACTAGAGAAGGCCATCTGCTTTACTAAGTTCACCAATGCAAACACTAATCTATTCTAAAAACACTATCATAGGCACACCCAGAAATAATGTTTAACCAGATATCTAGGCATTCTATGACCCAAATTAGCATATAAAATTAACCATCACACAGAATGTATGTGTTCCTATGCCTTCTTGAGGAATTGACCCTTTTATTACAATAATGTAATATCATTATCCCTAATACAATTTTTTGCTCTGAAAACGATATTGTCTTTTGGTAAGTGGATAAGTAGACTCCGGCTTTCTTTTGATAAGTCTTAGCATGGTATATTATTTTCCTCCCTTTTATTATTATCTAATTTGTGTCTTAATATTTAAAGTGACTTTCTTATAGGCAGCATACAGTTGGGACTTTTTTTTCTCTCCAATTTTACAACCTCTGCATTTTAACTGAGGTATTTAAACCAATTACATTTAATATGATTATTTATGTGATTGAGTTTAAATCTATCCCACTTGTTTTTGTTTTTTGTTTGTTTGCTTTTTTTTGACGACTTCTTACTTCATAAAAATTTTTTCAAAACAATTTATTGTTATATTTTTTGTTGGCCTATTATCTAAAATTTTTGTTGTTTTAGTGATTGTTTTAGGATTTAAATATCTGCTATATATCTTTAACTTACCAAGTTATAGTATACAAGTTCAAATATTCAAATTATATTATACCACTTCACATATAATACTAGAAACTTATCATATTCTTCTTTCCCAAACTTTGCACTTCTGCTGTCATACTTTCACTTTTAGATGTTATAATCTCACACTAAATTATTTTTCTTTAATCATTTATCATTTAAAGTGATCTAAATATTAACTAAAACATATTTTTTTTATTTCAATAGCTTTTGTGGTACAAGTGGTTTTTGGTTACATGGATGATTCATATAAGAGTGAAGTCTGAAATTTCAGTGCATCCATTGCCCAAGTAGTGTACATTGTACCCAATATGTAACTTTTTATCTTTCTTCTCCCTCCCACTCACCTCCCCTCTGCATCTTTAAAGTCAATTATATCACTCTGTATGCCTTTGTGTACCCATAGCTTAGCTCCTACTTATGAGTGAGAACATTAAGAATGAATGAGAACATTCGGTATTTGGTTTTCCAAATACTTAAAATATGGCCCCCAGCACCATACTTTATCCAAGTTGCTGCAAAAGACATTATTTCATTATTTTTAATGGCTGAGTAGTATTCCATGGTGTAGATAGACCAGACTTTTTAATGCACTCATCAGTTGATGGGCACTTAAGTTGGTTCCATATCTTTACAATTGTGAATTTTGCTGTGAAAAACATATGCATGCAGGTGTCTTTCTGATGTAATGACTCCTTTTTTGGGGGGGATACAAACGCAGTAGTGGTATTGATAGATTGAATGGTAGATCTACTTTTAGTCCTTTAGGAAATCTCCGTACTGTTTCCCATAGATGTTGTACTAGTTTACATTCCCACCAGCAGTGTATAAGCATTTCCTTTATACCACATCCCCACCAACATCTGTTGTTTTTTGACTTTTTAATAATGACTACTCTGGCAGAGGTAAGGTGATACCTCATTGTGGTTTTAGATTTCATTCCCTAATGATTGGTGATGTTGAGCATTTTTTCATATGTTTTCATATGTTTGGCCGTTTGTGTATCTTCTTTTGAGAAATGTCTTTAGGCCATTTGCCCACTTTTTCATGGGATTACTTGTGATTTTATTATTTCTGATTTGTTTAAGGTCTTTGTAGACTGTAGATATTAGTCCTTTGTTAGATGCACAGTTTGCAAATATTTTCTCCCATTCTACAGATTGCCTGTTTACTTCAATCGTTATTTATTTTGCCGTATAGAATCTTTTTAGTTTAATAAGGTCCCATTTTATACATTTTTGGTTTTGTTGTATTTGCATTTATGGTCTTAGTCAAAAATTATTTATTTCAGCCAATGTCCAGAAGAGTGTTTTCGAAGTTTTCTTCTAGAATTTTTATAGTTTCAGGTCTTAGATTTAAGTATTTGATCCATCTTGAGTTGATTTTTGTATATAATGAAAGTTAGGGATCCAGTTTTATTCTTCTGCATGTGGCTATGCAGTTTTCCCAACACCATTTATTGAATAGGATATCCTTTCCCCAATTTATGTTTTTGTATGCTTTGTCAAAGTTCAGCCAGTTTTAAGTATTTGGTTTTATTTCTGGGTTTTTTATTCTATTCTATTAGTCCATGTATCTACTTTTATGTCAATTCCATGCTGTTTTGGTACCTATAGCCTTGTAGTATAATTTGAAGTCAGGTAATGTGATGCCTCCATGTTTATTGTTTTTACTTAGAATTGCTTTGGCTGTTCAGGTTATTTTTTTGTTTTGTATGAATCCAAGGATTTTTTTTTCTTATTCTGTGAGGCATTGTGATAGGAACTGCATCAAATGTTTAGATTGTTTTAGTCAGTATGGGCATTTTCATATTAATTCCTTCAATCCAAGAGCATGGGATATATTTCCATTTATAAAACATTTATATATTTACCAATGTAGATGCCATTTTTAGTTCTCCTCATTCATTTCTTTAGATCCATATTTCCATCTGGTATCATTTTCTTTCTGCCTAAAGGATTTTCTTTTAGAGCAAGTCTGATGTGGATGAATTCTTTCAGCTTTTATATGTTAAAAATGTATTCAGGGTGCCTTTAAATTGGAAAAATATTTTTACGGGATGTTGAAGTCAAGGTTGACAATTTGTTTTCTTTTAATACTTGAGAGAATGTTCCCCTATTATCTTTTCACTTGTATTGTATAGATAAGAAGTCTACTGTTATTCTTATCTGTGTTCTTCAGTATGCGATGTGTTTTCCTCCCCTTCTGCCTGCCTTTTAGATTTTTCTCATTCTCACTGTTTTTGAGCAATCTGATTGTCATGTGCCTTGGTATTGTTTTTCTATATTTCTTATCCTAGAGGTTCATTGAACTTCTTGGATCTTTAGGATAATAATTTTTACCAAATTTGGAAAATTTTCAGCCATTATTTTTTCTAATACTTTTGTCCTCTTCCTTTGGGAGCCCCACTTATATCTATAATAGGCCACTTAAAATTTTCTAACAGTTCATTGACACACTGTTCATTTTTAAACATTCTGTCTTCTCTCTGTATTTAGATTGTTGCTATCACTATGACTTCAAGTTCACTCATCTTTTTTTCTTCTGCAAGGTCTGATTCAGTGTGTTTTTCATCTCAGACATTGTTAAATAGTGATACAGACATTTGTACATGAACAAATTCAAAATCTTTGTCACTAGTTAACTTTTTATTTACTTAGTAAACATATAGAATGTAGTTATAATAACTTTTACTGTCCTTGTCAGCTAATTTTAATGTTTGCATCAGTTTTGGTTCTATTTCAATTAATTTTTTTTTCTCCTTATCAGTGGTTATGTGTGTGTGTGTGTGTGTGTGTGTGTAGTGATTTTTGATTGAATGCCATATTAAATTTACCTTTTATGCACTGAATATTTTTTTATTTTTATAAATATTCATGAGTTTTGTTCTGCAACATAGTTAAGTTACTTGGAAACAACTTCATCTTTTCCAGTCTTCTAATGTTTGTTATGCAGGACTTTAGCAGTATTAATTCTGAGATTAATTATTCTCAACTACTAAGTCAAGATCCATCTGTTTATTCCCTCAGCACCATGTGAATCATGAGACTCTCCAGTCTGGTTGATGAGAACAAGTAGCATTGTCAACTCTGTATGAGTGTGGGTCATTATTATTGGTAATCATCTCAGGAGAAGTTTTTCACAGCCTTGAGTAGCCTCCTCACACACTTGGTTTGATCAGCATTCAGCTGACTATTTAAGCCGGGGAGCCTTCTGGAGATCTCTGGAGTTTCTTCTCTGTGAAGCTTTCTCCTTTCTCATGCTCTACTATGTGTAATCTAAACCTCTTCCTCTCATTGGTTGCCAAGCTCTGACTCTTCCCTTTAGGGATACTGCTAGGCTCTGTTTGGGTTCTCTTCCTGCACTGAAACCTAGAAACTCTCTCAGGGAGGTACACTAAAGCAATTGTAAAGCAGGCATATTTAATTTGTTTTAAACTGTCTTTAGTTGTCAGTTATCCAGTGTTTTGAAAACCATTGCTTCATCTATTTTGTCAGGGTTTTCATTTTGCTTTGCTTTGCTTTTTACTGTTTGAGGCAGTAGGGTAAATCTGATCCCTGCTATTCCATCTTAGCCAGAAAAAGAAGTTCTCTTATTATTTTTTAATTTGTTGCTTCCCAGAGCAGCACCTATAGTCAATTTCCTGTGAGGTAATGGAGCATGCCAGCCTTCAGACCATCTCCACAATGATGCCTTGGATACTCTACTTCACCATTGGGTCTCCGAGGTTACCTGAGTGAATGGCTGTGCTATAAAAATTTTTCTCTATCTAAGTGACCGAGGAAAACATAAAGTTTCAGATGCATTTCCATGTAATATCATATTTCCAGGTGTACTTCCATAAAACATTATTGATTCAAAAGTCTTTAATTGGTAAGAGAAATCACTCAAATGATACTAAATTTATCTTTACAGTTGATTGTTTATAAAAAAGACAAGTATACAGTATACAAAAGATGTCAACAAGAAGGTATATAAGCTAATTTTTAAAAAACTACTTTTAACGTAAGCAGATAATTATGAGCAAAAATCTTTGATCATTTAAAAGCATCATTACCTATTTATTTAAACAAGTTACTTAAGGTCTCTATGACATAGTTGAATAAATGAGATCTTTAAATGCCTAGTTGAGTTATTCTGTCTCATTATGAATTTTCTACAGATTTTTTACTCACCACATTAAACACAGATAAGCACCTCTACGTGGCAGATGGCCCTTTTTTCTTTTATACCTGAAAGGAACAATTTTTTTTTTTCTGTTAAATGTATTCTTCAATTCAGCCTACCTTTCTCTTTTTAAAATCTGAATTGTATATTGATAATTGTGCAGTGTTTTTAAATAAGTAAAGTCTTTTTGTGTACACAAACCCATACTTCTCAGTTTAGGAAATAAAAGCTTTCAGAAAACAGGATCTTCCTGACCCCAGTGTGGCAGGCCTCTGGGGTCTTGCAGTGTGGCAGAATCCTCTGACTTGCATTTCAGTTTTTCAACAGAAAGAAGGAAAAGATCATAAACTGAGAAAGCATACCCTCAAATAGAGGTCTACCTATCTTTAAAAAAAGAGAAAGTGAGAAAGTTGGCTTTCCCAAACATATTTCAGTTTACTTTAACAAAAATGTATTAAGAATTTATTAAGCTCTTACAAGCAAATTTTATAAATTCTTATTCCCAATCTACACTGAACTACATACTACACTTCTTTGCTGTTCAGAAATCCACGAGAATTTATCCTTTTTCCTGATGGGGGTCTGGAGGTTAGGAAAATGGGGGTGGAATAGGAAGGGCTTCATTGGGCATAAAATATTGAAGATGAGCCTTCAATCATAAATTGCATTTCAGGAGTGATGTCAAAGAGGACAGCCAGAACAGAAGTTGAGGGATGGCACAGAAAGTGATGCATTGAAGGAGTTGAGGGAGTAATTTTTCTAGAGCATAGGGTTTATGTGGAAGGATGCAGGCAGCTAATACTGGAAGCAAAGGTCTGACCTTACTGTGAAAGGGCTTATATACTAAGCATATATACTTGTTTTCTAATTTAATAGCCACGGGACATTTCTGAGCCAAGGACTGATATAAAAAGAGATATGCTTTAGGAAGATCAATATGGAAACAATGGTTAGATTCGACAGTGGACAGGATAAAAAGGAGAATGGAGACCAGGAGATCAGAAGAAGAGGTGATGGCTCCCTAAATCTCCATGGCCTTAGTCAGTTCACAATGTGATTTCACACACAGAAGCTTACTTGATCCTTATAACGACCCTGGGATACAAGTAGGAAAGATATCTTATACATAGAAAAAATCAAGGCTCAGTGCAGGTATTCTGATTCACACCAGTGTTCTTTTCACCTAGTGTGCCGTTTTCTGGAAATGAACAGATCAACTCTCTATTGTGAGGCGCAGCTCTACCAGGCCTCCTAATAGTGCTCAGTCTCAGTGATTCTGAGGGCTCTTTCAAGGGCTGCAATTGTGGATTCAAGGATGTCAGTTCAGCTTCTTATTTTCAGAATGACTTTTTTTTATTTGTGAGGTTTCCATATAAGATTTCCTTTGACGAAGTCTTTCCAAATACAAATAAATAAATCAAATAAAAAATAATAAAAAATTGCCAATTCATAGAACTTGCTATTTAATTAGGTATGGATATTGACAGAGAAAGGGGGAATCAAGCCTTAGAATTTTGAACCTGGTATTCAGAACAGTAGTAGCAGAAGCAACAAAATAAGGAAGTGGGCCAGGCATGGTGGCTCACACCTGTAATCCCAGCACCTTGGGAGGCCGAGGTAAGGAGGTTGAGACCAGCCTGGATAACATGGTAAAACTCCATCTCTACTAAAAATACAAAGAATTAGCTCAGCTTGGTGGTAGGCACCTGTAATCCTGACTACTCAGGAGGCTGAGGCAAAGAATCACTTGAACCCAGGAGGTGGAGGCTGCAGTGAGGCAAGATCACATCATTGCACTTCAGTCCGGGCAACAAGAGTAAAATGCCAAATCAAAAAATATCATCATAATCATAAATAAGGAAGACAGGGGCATCGGTTTGGGAAGGTAAATATGGGTTTGTTTGGGATGAAGACAAAGTATATTTAAGTATCCTTAGGATTTCAGGGATGATGAAGGCCTAAAATTTTCACAAAGAGCTGAAAATTTTACAAAAAATCCTAGCAATTAGTGTTCAACAGTAAACCTGAAATGAATAACTCCATCAACAAGTACTTTAAAAAGGAGCTATTGTGAACTGAAGTGATCAGAGAACCCTTCATAGAAAGCTTGGGACTGAGCTGGGCCATAAATACCAACTGGATGGTTGGAATGTGAAGGATTTTGGCCAAAACTTGTCAATTCTGGGTGGCATCCATTTCATAAAAGGTAGTGATTTTAATTTTGCAACTGTGTTAGCATGGATTCATTTTCTGCCATGAGCATAGAAAAATGTAGACGATATTGTTTGAAACTTCTAAAAACCATCACAGATCCAGAGAAATCCAATGATGAAAGTTGGATTTGAGATGGAACTCATGACAGCAGTGGAACCAAGGCCCAGGAGCCAATCACTTATTTTTCCACCATGTCTAGGGATGAGGCCAACTCTACACCAGAGAATAGGATGTGAAGTTTCAGTTTCATGAATGTTTTCACAATGTCACCAAAAGGATCAGCTAGGAATTAACCTCATCTACAAAGAGCAGCAAGGACAGCAGCAGCAGGTGCCACAAGAGAGGAGTCATAGCCAAGCAGAAGCCAAAGCACATGCAAAGATTTTCTACTTATTGTCACCCCCATGCAATAAATGAAAAATGGCTTCATGTATTGGCTCTGCATTTACTGGACGTGGGTGGAAATTCTGCTCAAGCCACTTCTTTGTGTGGGCCTTCAGTTGTCCTGTTGCTCATAGGATACCATTTAGAAGGCCTCAGAGAAAACAGTGAAAACGGAAAAAATATAAATATGCCCACCAAACACAAAACTTTGCCTTCTAAAAGCACACAGAATTCAACCTAAACAAAGAACCCTAAAACATGTTCTTTTCCATTGTTCAGAAAGATTGTAAAAGTTTCCTTAATGTAATTTTTATCATCTTTCTTTTTTCACCATTTATGAACATATGTGTTTTTTATGATATTCACAACATGCTTGTGTCACAAGATTCAAATTTAATTTCCTGCAATTACTGCACAATATGCATGGCAAAAAATGATATAAAAATGACAGAAAATAATGAGCAGTTACTCCATTTCTGCTAAGTTACCTTTTGGAAATAAAAGTCAAGCATAACCCAGCCGAGCCTTTTGATTGGCTGCTGTAGATCCATGTTGTTTGGAGGCATTGGTAATAATCGTTAGAAATGTTCAAATCATCCGATAGTAGCAGGATTTAGTTTATTGGAAAATTATCATCCTGCACACCAGAGATTTAAGATAGGTTGTAACTTCCTTTGTATTCCTCAGGAAATGTGGAGCAATGGTGGTTAGCTGGTGGTTTATCAATAATGCTTTGCACCTTCAAATCTGGATTCAAATGTACTTGAACTAATTTATTCATGTCATTATGTACCTCATTTCTTACAGGTAGTAATATGAACTTGTAGACAAAGGCTTAATTAAAACAGAGGTGGAGGAGAAATTCTTTCTACTACTGTTTCTATGGAGGTCCTAAAACAGGGAGGTGAGGCCAGAAGACCTGGGTTTAAAATCCCTCTTCGCCACTTCACCACGGTGACAGTTGAATGAGATTCTTAATTATACTAACCATTAGTGTCCCCATCACCTAAATGGACATTTGAAAAGTTTCTGCTTTATAAGGTTGTTGGAGATTAAGTGGCGTAATGCATATAATGTGCCTGAGATCATGTCAGCCCTCAAGCGCCTTAGCTACCGTACCATGATAGTGATGATAATGCCAATGGTGACAGTGAAGATGAATGCCCAGGGACTTTTCCAGTGTAGAAAATAATAGCTATGGTATATTGGAGTATAGTTAGTTCTGTTGCATGAGTGACACCTCCCACCTGTGTTTATTTGCTTAGTTTTAATTCAGGCATCCAAAAAAGGGATGGAACATGTTTTGTCTTACTAGGTATAATTTTCATGAAATGTCATCCCTGAATTGGCTTAACTTCTCCCAAATGTTCATGAGTGGGAGAAAATTCTCAAGTAAATAGGAAAAGGAAGGAAATGAGGGACTGAGGAAGGAAAGGAGGAAGGGAGGGAGGGAGGGAGGGAAGACAGGAAGGTGGGAAGGAAAGAAGAAAGGAAGAATTGCACAGGGTGATTGAACTTTAAAGATAATGTCTTTATCAACATTAAAAAGAAAAACAAAAAAATTTAACTTTTTTAACTAAGACATCGTCTTCTGAGTAAGGTTCACTGTTATTGATCATGTCAGCACCTGATGGGCTACAGTTCTGCCCAGATGACCCATGCTTTAGTGGTTTTCACTCTATCAAAGTGCAAAAATCCATATCCTGAATGGGAGGGCCTCCTATTCCAACTATTTGCTTCCTTGAATGAACTCATGGACAATAAAATCCCATGCTATTGAGATATGAAAAGACAGAAGATATTGAGGATTGTTTAAGACTCCTTTATGTTGTCTTTACTCTCTGGTTACCCATTGTTTCTTTATATTTCATCTGTTACCCTAGTTTTACCAAGCCTTCAGGCCCTTGGATGGAAGTTGACCAGAATGCACTGGTCCAGGATAAATGAAGACATCTTGAAGTGTCTGCCTAAAATTGAGTAAAAGTGGGGGAGGGAGAACACTAGGAGGAGATAGGTTCTCTGAATGGGACTAAATGAGAATAGCAAATGCCTGGATCGACTCTATATATTGGCTGCCTATCACCCCATGTTAAAAGTGGGGCACGATCTTGTATCCAGACTCCATGGAAACAAGTACCAGTCAAGACTGACCCCCAAGGTCTATCATGGGCCCATCTTATCTTATCATCTTATCTTTGGCCTGAAAGTTAGGAGTCCACCTTGAATAGTAAAGGCAGGCAAAAGTACAAGGGCAGTGGTAATGAAGGAAGCAAGGAAAGTGAGCCATGGAACCCTATTTTTCACAAGGAGCTGACTCCTTTAGATGACACATGTGGCTTGGTTAGTGTTACGTCTCTGCTTTGCAGTAGATACAGTTCTACAACTGACCATAACTATTGACTCCCTATGATTTAAACGACTGACAATTGACCAAGTGAGTGAGTCACACAACCCCCACCATTTCCATATACACACCCTCTCTTTTCATTGAATTGAACAGAAAATGTCTGATGGGAATTTTAGTCATTTGCCATGGAATCCCAGATCACCCTGCTTGCTAAGAGTTTTGAATACAGCTTTAGCACCTAGATATGTTTTATGCTTTTAATTTCATGTGCTTCACATTGATTATTGAGACACTTTAATTTTTTAAATGCCATTAATAATTTTCAAGTTCTTGATTATGATTAAACATGTATAGGTCTTGCCTAACACAGGGTACCTTTTGAAGTGTGAGTAGCCAGTGCATGGAAACAGCAAGTTTTCACCAAAAAGCCATCTTGAAATAACATTTTATACAGACCAACTTCACCATAAACAGAAGTTTCTCCTCAACAGAATTTCCACTTCAGTTAACAGCATGGAAATAATCCACTGATCTCTGCTTTAGTCCAAGGTCTTTCCCTAGGTAAATGCCCCCAAGCTTTCTCCCCTCAATGAATTAAGGACTGGTATATGGAAAACACATAAGTCTCTGTTGCAACATACACGTAAACATTCATGGAGCTGATTTATTGTGATCTCTGTTTTCTTTTGAATTAAGATGAAATGTAAAAGAAAATACCTTACAATGAAATGTTTTGTAACAGTCACTCACTAAAAACGGTACTGGCAGATGTGGACTGAGTATCAAGATGCTGGTTCACAACTATCAAAAGTCAAAGTCAGCCAGGCGCAGTGGCTCACGCCTGTAATCCCAGCACTTTAGGAGGCTGAGGCGGGCGGATCACTTGAGGTCAGAAATTCGAGACCAGTCTGGCCAACATGGCGAAACACCATCTCTACTAAAGATACAGCAAAATTAGCCTAGCGTGGTGATGCGTGCCTGTAGTCCCAGCTGCTCAGGAAGCTGAGGCATGGTAAATGCTTGAACCCAGGCAGCGGAAGCTGCAGTGAGCCAAGATCACACCATGGCACTCCACCCTGGACAGCCTGGCGAGAGACTCTGTGTCAACAAGAAAAAAAAGACAAAGTCAATGAATTATTTGCAGGAGTGTAGGCTTAAGACTGGAAGAACCCTTTTCTTGGGCTACATTATTCATGCAAGTATAGCGCCTAGATCATGTGCTGTGCTCTTCAGAACACACTTCTTATATTTGTTTTCAGTTCTGGGTCCCTAGATATAAAAGCATGCAGTCATGAATTAGAATACAATTACCAAAAAAAAGCACAAACGTAATAGAGAGGGGAGATTGGAAACTACATTCTATGAGAAACAGTCAAAATGGATATGATTTTTGAAGATTCTAAGTTGTCTTCATGTGCATATTTGTATAATTTGGGGAAGAAGGGCACGTGGTATTTCATTTGTTTGTTTGTTTGTTTGTTTTTGCTTCCTAGTGCAGAACAAGGGATAGGATGGAGATATCAGACAGGAAAATTTTATATGTAAAGTAGATTTTTTAAAGATGAGAGATTTGGATATTTCGTTATGAGACTTGTTCCAGCAAAAGCTGGTCTCTGCTTTGGCTGCCGTTAAGGGACTTCTCTGTCCTGAGAAGAAAGAGGAGCTTCCTTCAAAAGAGGAGTTTCAAATTCTCTAATTTCTTCCTATCATTCTTTGATCAGTGTGCTTAGTCTTCAGAAATAGGTTCTGAAAGCAATCAATAAATGGATCCATTTGAAAATTACATCAATCAGATCTTTTTGTAGATTAATCATATTATAAATGCATTTAAGTAGCTCGCTATTTAAAGGAAACAGAATGTAAATCCTTTAAGAATCCTTCTGCAATGCAAATAATTTCTTCCAAAATGAAACATTTTTATTTCCTCAAATTAGTTTTTCCTACGTAAGCAACATCTATATTCCCAACAGTGTGTGATGCCCTACAACTAATTAAATAGAAGAAATTCTGACTCTTTTGGTGTTAGGGATAAAACGTTGAGGCTCCACCCTACTCCTCCTCTCCTTGAATAAACACTTCATTAGAATGTTTCACACTGGAAATATTAACATCAAATTAATGAAATTCAGTGCCATCAGGGAGCTACAACTTTAACTTCTTGTGCCCTGTGTGGAGTTAAGGTCCTCTTTACTAGAGTTCCTTCCCAAGCCTAGCATTAACCAGCTAAGGGGTCTACTCCACCTGCTTAAACTTCTAGGTTCTCATCTTTCAAATGCTGGTGACAGCACTATATGCCCTTGGCTGTGGGAATTACATCCAAATATAGTGCCAAATATAAAATGTGGAATTCAAGGTGCCTCGGAGGAGCAGCTTCTCCTCTGCCTGGGTGGACCAACACAGAAATATTTGCAGACAGAAAGAAATTTTACAGGAATCTTTCATCCAGCATCAGGCAACAACATAGTTGCCTAAGTAGTAACTAGCCATGCACTTTGCTGCAGTTTTTTACCCCTAGTTTCTCTAAAAGGATTGGGAATTAGAGAACTATCCCATCTAAAGCAAAGAATGACAATGACACTCTCTAAAGTTGTGATCAAGAATAAAGGTTTAACAATACACACTTAGGTAAGAGTAATATTTAGAAGATAACATAAAAATAGAGAAAATTACATAAAATGGCATTTCATAATTTATGGAATCTTATTTTTAAGATATGCAAAGTCTATGGTTTGCTTAGGAGCAGAATCACATTTTGTATGTTCTTGGCATCATTTTAAAAAAAAGTTTTCTCTCTCTCTGTGAAAAGATTTGCAAGTTCTTAAATGAAGTGATATAAACTCTGTGATATGGTAAAGTCAGGGATGGAATGCAGGCCTCCAGTCCCCACGGAATTCTATTTTTCCTATCTCTTCTGGAGCATCTTTCTCTCTGAACCTCTGCCCCTTGTTTGGACATTACTTGCATGAGCTCACCAAGGATACCTCTTGTATGCCTCCTGCTGTGTATTGAAATGATAACTGACCCTTAGATTTATGTAAACATGTCAAACAAAAAAATGAAATATTACTTTTACAAATATTATAAACAAAAATTCTAATGGGATGATGTTAGAATGAAAACCCCAATCTCAGAGATCCTGGTCTGAAGCTGTTATTCTCATTCGTCTTGTCAGTGGCCTCTTCCCTCATTTCAAATCATCACTGTTAACATTTATTGAGCATTCACTATTTAACGGAGATAAGGAGAGAAGGAATATTGGATGTTATCACAGCCACGGCCAACCTCTTCCATCACCTTCAATCTCATTGCTGTTAGGTTTGCAAATGCACTCATTTACGTGCACTTGCTTTTAACAAAATAATTGTTATTCAGTTATAGGATGTATAATCAAATATAAACTCTTACCTGGAATCTTTTATTTTCTACTATACATAAAATATATTTAAAATATTAACATTCATAGGCTTTGCTCTCTGAAAATAAGATTTCAAAAATTATCAAAAGGTTTTAGGTTATGTCTCCTAAATATCAGCTCCTACCAAGAGTGTGTTAAACATCTATTCTTGAATAAATCTTTAAAGAGCATCGTTTTAAGTATGGGGTATAAATTATCTCCTACACAACCTTCTTAAGTGAGCAACCACATTTCTTTGCTGATGTATCAATGGTCACAAGTTTAAATCTTACTAAAACTCCAATTTAGAACTTAGCTAATAAAAATAATGTGATCTCCTAAAGGCCATAAAAATAAACTTTTAATAAGAATTTTATAAGTCATTGATAAATTTGGCAAATGTTTATTTGTGCCTTCTGGGCTCAGTATACTATGCCAGATACTGCAGAATGTAGAAAATAGTATACAACGTGTTTCCTACCCTCTAGAAGAGAAGGAGAGCTAAGACAAAGAAAAATATCACAACATAACTGTAAGGGACCCAGTGAATGAATGCCTATGAGAGCTTAGATATCCATTTTCTGGGTTGATTATGGAAAACTTGTTGGAAAAAGTAGCATATGATCCAAATCTGGAAGGTTGGGAGAATTTCGCTGGGAAATATAAGCGAGACATTTTTGCCCTGGATGAAGAAAAAAGACATAAAGAGAGGCCAACTAAAATGTGTTCCTGAAAATTCTTCTAACAGAAAACTCTTCTGTTTTCTGTTAAAAAAGAAAGAGAGGAAAGAAAGAGAGAAAGAGAGAGAGAAAGAGAGAGAGAAAGAAAAGAAAGAAAAAAGGAAAAAAAAAAAGGAAAAAGGAAAGAAAGACAGAAAGAAAGAAAGAAAGAAAGGAAGAAAGAAAGAAAGGAAGGAAGGAAGGAAGGAAGGAAGGAAGGAAGGAAGGAAGGAAGGAAGGGGAAAAGAAAAGGACCAAACACTAGTTTTGAAGTCAGGGTTTTTCTACGTTGCTTTTTCTCACTTCCTATCTTTAAAGTTCAAGCACCCTTTGCAGACAGTGCTCTGAAGCTTTTACAAACTAATCTGAGGATATTTGTACCTAATTTATCCAGAGACGATAGGTCATTGTACTGCACACATGGTCTGCATATTCTGGATTGCTAAAGCCATTCTCATGGTTATTTTTATTGATTTTATGATGGTGATAAAAAGAAAGTGTGTGGCATTTGCAAAGATTTTTTTCAACATTATTTGGACCTGGGATATCTGGTTGCATGTTCCTAAATAACAAAAGCAAAGCAAATGGATTTGTCTAAATTTGTGGCATAATATAGGAGTAATAGAATAGCTTTTATCTGTCATCATAAGGAGTGCTAGGGCAAGAGGATTAGGGGAAAAGTCTTTGAAAATCAGAGTGCTTGTTAGTTTCTCTTAATGGACTAACAATTTAGATCTAATTGATCACAGCATTAATTGTCCATAATCTCTGTATGCTAGGGTAGCCTTCTGGGATACTACTAATCAAATTAAAACTAATTCAAAGCAATATCCAATTACAGAATGTTTTGTCTCTCAGGGTTGGAGAGTCAGGGGCAATGTTGTGTTGATGACAGACTGATTTGTGTGCCTGCAGAGCATAAATGGCCTTCCTCAGACTCGTTTTCATGGAGTTGTGCTGCCTAGTGGCCTTATGCAATGCATCTAACAACAACAACAACCAAAAAAGCTGCTCTGAACATTTTCAAAGAAAAAAAATGATGTCACAGTTATGTTTTTAGCTCAGAAGCATAAATCTGCCCAACTCTTCAGGTCAGGTTTCTGTGGTGACCTCATTCATTAGCAGCACACAAAGTCAAGGAGTGATGAAAGTCTTCACTAACCCTAAGAGTAGGTATTTTTGTTCCTGGTCAGTGTTGAATTATGCGACGTTACTGTTTTGAGTTCTAGACCAAGGAGGAGACTAGTGGGCTTTCAGGTCTCTTCTTTAATGGGGCCAATTTTAGTTCTGTCACCACTGTGAGAAAATACAAGGAAAATAAACCAGTCCTTCCCAGCCCTAATCTATGGCTTAATCTAGCCACATACCCTCTTGGGACAAGGAAAATTCCTCTCTAGCAAATGCACTCTTTAACCAACAGTGGTAGAAAGGGGGGTGTCATTGGGCAAGCTTACTCTGTGCTTGCTAACAGCTGCTAAAAATGTTAGAAAGGAGTGCAATTTTGTGCACATGTCAGCCACCTCCTGTTGTTAGGGTGGTGGCAACTATCATGTATATTCCTAATTGTTTCTCTAATTCTTCAATTTTCAAACTTCAGTCACACCAGGCCTCCAAACCCATCACCAACCTCTTAGCCTCCAGAGAGCTTTCCCATGTAGGGACAAAAAATTTCACTCACCTCTCTGCCACCGAAGCTCACATTTCTTCCATCTACACTTATTCTTATGAGAGTGGCATTTTCCTCTGCCCTTCTCAAGCACCTTATGTCTACTTACCTCTTAACCCTTCTCATGCTGTATCAGATTTGCTTATTTATGCACCCAAATTCCTCATAAGACTGTGAATTTCTTGGAAACAGGAGAAATATTTTTATTAACATAGTATCCCCTGTATCTAGCGCAGACCATGGTACAGAAAGGTACTTGATAAATGTGTTGAATGAATTCATAATTTCTGTATATATGGCACAATTTGACCAGCCTCTGTTCTTAGCCTGCACCTGGCTAAATGCAGAATTTAAGGCATGAGGGCACCCTAAAGCTCCAGCTCCACAAGATACTGGATAATGTTTTACTTACCATCTTATGATACGGTGGGAAGCAGATTCATGTCAAACACTCCCCAGAAAACAAAAGTCTTATTCCTGATTAGATGTTTCTGTCCATCCCACCAAAGTTGGTGTTCTTGGCCCTATTTGTCATCTTTTACCACCTTACTTTCCCTATGCTATCTAAAATTTTGTCTATGATCCCTGCAATTCCATTCCTCCCCTTAGCTTGCATACTCCATTCAAAACAAGTTGGCACATTGACTGAGAAAGGAGAATCTCTTTTCCTCAGCAACTAGAATGTAGCGGTTGGGGAAAAGGAAAAAGAATTGGAAGGGGTCTGAGTTCACCACAGAAAATGGATTAATTAATGATCAAGGTGTGCTAAAAGCTAATTTGAGAGCAACTATTCAAGCTATTTCACCATTTTTTCTTAGAAGAAAAGTTCTATTTCTAGCTTATTTCTCTGCTGTAGATTTTCCTAATCTTCATCAAATAACTTGAGAAATCCATCAATAATTCCTCTAGATGAACGATTCTAACAATTTTAATGCCTTGGATGAGTAACTTCTAAGCTTGAAGCTTATTCTTTTACCAAAAGCCTTTTGATCCTTAATGAAGATAGTAAGCTATCTTTCTTCAAGAGATATACACCAGGCATTCTCAGTAGAATTTCTGGCCACAGAAATGCATGGTCTTGGTGATATCATCTATCTCATAGAGTAACTGTGAGAACATAATAAAATACTAAAGTTTCCGGAACATTGACAAATCGCTAATATCAGTTTTTATTAATGATAATATTAATTAATGCTAACATTGATCAATTAATGCTAAGTATTATAATCTTAATGAATTGTCTAAAGAATTTTGGCAAATGACCTTATAAAAATGTTAGAAAGAATCTTACTAGCATATTATGCCAATAATTTAACTTAAATTTATAAATTTGCACATAATTATTAATATTGCTATATCCTGAGGCATCTTGCCCTAGGCCTTTTGAACATGCTTAATTGAAAGGCATTGAACTCTCAATTTTCTAACAAGAAACTCTGTTCTCATTTTTCTCTTAAGGAGCAAAACTACTGATTTTCTTTTTCTTTCTTCCTTCTATGCTATTTTGTTCTAAGGTCAAAAGTAAGAATGAGAATTTTAGAAGGAGGTGATACACCAATAATAGTTATGTTGGCTCCTGGCATGATTAGCTTTTTTTCAGGAAACTTTGGAAAGAAAATTAGGAAAAATTTTGAAGAAATGGAGAGTTGATTTCAAGGATAAGATGTTTTTTAGTTAATCCTGCAAAGGTGAGGAGGCCTCGCTTTACCTGTGGTTGTCTGCATCCACAGCAAAAATGGTAAGTCTAAGTAGAAGGATAGAGCTCCACCTTTGTGACATTGCATTAAAGCAAAGAGTGACTTTTAAGAATCATCTGGGAGCTGTTTCCTAGGAAATCCAGGATTAGGGAACTTGAGTTTGGGTCATCTGTAGCTTAAGTACAGTGGAGAATCTTTCAAAATGAGACTTCTAATTTTATAGGATTTAAGCTTTTAAATCCTATAAACAAAAGTGTCCTAAGGCTTCTGGGAAACCAAATAGCTTTTACAAAACATTTGATAAATTAAGTGCAAATGACTTAGAAACATGTGGATTAAATTTCCTTTAAAGTGTACATGGGTTTAAAAAGTAAAAGGGAAAAATTTGCTTTGTGAAAGTCATTTCTGAGTTTTGTTGAGCCCAATAAAAAGAGGAAGAGTTGTGTTTTTTCCCATGATGTATCAATGTACTTAGCACTTCAATAATCATCATTAATTGTTCAATTTCTACAATACTCTTTGAGGTATAGCTGAGAATGAAAATCTGTATTATGTGATTCCTAAGACCAGATCTAAAGGGGTATCCACACAGGATGAATTGGTCTCTCTTAGACATTTATCAAGGGATTGCAATCAAGAGCAGCAATGGAAAATTTCAGGGCAGGTTCTGAACCAGCCTAAGGGCTCCAAGTTCTCTTGTTTAACCTTACAAAGAGTGATGGGAATGAAAAGAATAAAAAATATGCAGTCAAAAGTCCTAGGATTAGATTCTGGCCTCTCCACTTACAAACTATGTAACCTTGAGATAACTAACTATTTCTGAACCATAGTTTAATAACATCTACCTGATACGCTTGTTTTGAGGATACTAAATGAGACAGTGTGTGTAAAGGCACTCAGCAAGCTGTTAAACATTTCAAATATGTATTTTTTTCCTCTTAGATTTCAGTGATACATAACAGAATCTAAATAGACAGCTAAAATTTCTAATTCATTGGGAATATTTAGAATCATCCTCTTGAAGAGAGTCATGAAGCTCTGTAGCATATCAAAGTCACTGAAAAAGAATCCCAAATAAGTGAATCATGGAGTCCTTTTTTTATTCAAGAACTAATAATACTATAAAACACACTTTGACAAATCCTTAAGAAAGATGAGTTTTTACACATAGGTTGATTTGTATAAGTGAGAGTTTCTTCTCATTTTCCCTACAACAGTTTTTTGAAGCTTCAAAAAAAAATAAATCACACACACACACACGCAAAAGGAAAAAATTAGCTTCCTATTCCAAGATTCAATGTGAAAACTGATGCTCTACTCTCCATATTTTTAGGCTTTTATTTTAACACAGGTCCTTAAATAGAGTGGTGGGCTTCAGAGCTTACTGCCCCAAAGTATGGTTGTTTGGAATGTTGAGCACTTTTGAATTAAAGGAGATTGGAAGGCCTTACAAGTGACCTCAACTAGAGGCTTTCTAACCTCCCTTCTCTTCCAATACCCCCAACCCTTGCACCCCAACAAGCACAGGAAGGGCTTTCTCTGGAAATTACCTTATCTGACGGAGGAAAACTTCTGCCAAAAGAAATGCAATTGGCTTAAAACCCCCTCCGTAGGAATTTCATTAAATAACCAGAAAGATTAATCACTGGAGGAGAAAAGATACCATAGGTTGTTATCACACCCAGACAGGCGTTTCACCTATTCTTCTGAGGACAACTCCAAGAGGTTGTGTGGAAGACTCATCTGTATAACACAATCTTCATTCCCAGTGAGGTTTCATCTCTCACCTTCCCACCATCCGTTGCCATCTCCCTGGAATTCAGAGGAATTTTGTCCCAACTCATTGTCTGTCCTTTGTGGTTGTTCAATTCCCCTGAAAATCATGTGCTACCCCTCAAATTTACCTATATTCCCCTATTTCCTTCTCACCTCCGAAGAGGGTGCTATTTAAGCTTCAGCCATCTGGCCCTTCTTTGAGTGTCATATTTTGTATGGCTAATACACAAGTCATGTTAATAAATTTGTATGCCTTTTCGCCTGTTAAATCTGCCTCTTGTGAGTTTGTTTCAGCAGACTTGAAGCTTTGGAGGGGAAGGGAAAATTCTCATCACCCTTACAATAGCAAGTGTTTTATAAATATGAATATGTAAACTTTCTTTCTCCTCTAAATATATTTTATTCATGTCTCATATAAAGTTACTCTATGCTCTCGACAATTCTAGTTGCTTTCTCTCAATATTTCTGGCTTTTCATTGCTTCCTTGAGGTAGACAGATCAGAATAGCCTATGATATCTCGATTGTAGTTGCACTATGTGAAAGACAAGATTTGTAAGTTTGCTTTTGATGATGACTGGCACTTTGTAGACTTTCTTGGCTGTAAACTCCAGAGGTCAGTGGATTTCCATATGAGACCAATCTGTGGCATTAAGCTACTTCTTCTATTTTATTAAATATTATATTTAAAATGAGGCAAATTGAGATTCCAATACACTATGATCTAAGAACACTTTGTAAGATTTCATTTGGGGAATTTTTGCTCTGTATTGCATGTGACAATGAGTTGAAACAATTTTTTAAAAACTTTTGACTTTACTAATCTGCCTTCTCAGAGTTCAGCTCATTTCCCACTGGTCTTCTGTCTTTTACCTTTTCCCCACATCAGTTTAAATTCCCACTGTCTTTATCACACTTTCTCAAATAATTTCTTTCTTCTTTTTCATTTATAGTTTTTATTTTTATTCCAGAATTTCCTAATATGTTTGATTACATATTATTCTCACAAAAGAAGTTCCATGTCACATGAAATTCCTACATTTTATCTTTCTTTTTAAGATTCCTACTGCACATTAGCATGTAATGGCTCTGTGAAGGTTTTATAAAAGAATACTGGTGAGCAAGGATTAGTCAGAGTTTTCAAAATATATGATCACTGTATACTTGCTTCTTCATTCATATCCAGTTCAGGAGAAGAATAGTTGGAAAGATTCCTGTTAGTGAGTTCATGATCCTTACAGCACACAGCACAACGCCTAGCACTCAGTGAACATATGTGGAATTGCTGTAAGCACTTGTGGTATTCAGTGAAGACATGGAACAATTTAAGCTGGAAGTGGAGAAACTGATCCATGCTTTCAGGGTGCTCAGCAGTAAAAAACAGAAACCAACCTTGTCAAATTTAAGCAGCAAAGAAATTGTTTATGGATAGTGCTATGAACTGAATATTTGTGCCCCCCAAAATTTGTATGCTGAAATCCTAGCCCCTCATGTGATGGTATTAAAAATTGGGCCTTTGGGAGGTAATTAGGTCATGAATGTATAGCCCTCCTGAATAGGATTAGTGCCCTTATAATAGGGACCCCAGAGAGCTCTGTAGCTTTTGCACTGTGAGGGAACAGCAATAAGCGAGCCATTTGCAACCCAAAAGAAGATCCTCACCAGAAGGCAACCATCATGACACCCTGACATATAACTTCCACCCTCCAAAACTGTGAGAATACATTTCTATTGTTTATAAGTCACTTTGTTTATGGTACTTGGTTCTAGTAGCCTGAACTGACTAAGGCAGATAGTGACAACCTTCCAGTATCTCTGGGAAAAGTTAAGAGACTAAACAGCCAGAAACATTGTAACATGACTGTACTGTTCTCTAGAGTTATGATTCAGAGCAGATTATTAAACATTTTTTAAGCGTATTATTATTGTTCTCTTTTCATTGTAATGGTGGCAGTATGATGTTGCGGCAGAGAGATCCAAGCTGGAATCCCAGCTCTCTCTAAGGCTCTTGACCTCTGAAAGTCAGCCATCCTGTCTGGGTTGTGTCAAATAATGATCATAAAACTTACTTTGGACGGCTCTTAGGAGGCTGAAATAGGACATATATATTAAGCTCTTGGCATAATAGGTATTTCATTCATAATAGGCAGCTCTATTATATCCTAAAAAGAAATGTGCTTCTAATACCAGAACGAATCTTCAATCACTTGGGGGCCTTGAAAGGCCAGGAAAGAGGGAGTAGATTTAAAAGGTACCAACCATGGCTGGGAATCTGTAGTTCTCTTCCTGGTTTGCCACCCTGTTTGTTCTTGACTTTACAGATGATGCCTTGGAGACAGAGGTCTCCCCTTGACTTAAACCTAAGGGAAAATTCCACAGTTCCTTCCTTTTAGGGAACTGGCTGAATGTTTGGACTAGAGACTTTAAAGACTTCAGTTTCTAAGAAAATCATTTATTGATTCCAATTAATTTTTTAAATGTATAGCAGAAACTAGTTAACTTTAATTTAGGACTGACATTTACATGCTGCCCAAGAAGTCGGAATCCAAGGATCCAAGGTGGACAATTCATTTTCATTTTGGTGAAAAGCATCATTTAAATGTCAGAAAACTGCATATTTAACATTTACAGTAATTAAGGGACTTTAATAATAAATCTCTCTGTCTTCATCTATTTACACTCTTCTGTCGTGGACTGGCACTTTCCTTGGTGAATCAACTACCACTAATTGCTTCTTTTTGAAGTGTAAATATATTTAATTCTTCTTACAGGCCAAGTAGCACGTTTACTATTTAATTGGTAATTACCGTTTTGTGAATTACTTCCTTTTGGGGGCTTCTCTCAGGGAACCAAAGAATTTTTCTTTACACTTTGCCATTGTGGAAATCAATCTCCCTCTAATTCTGCAGGAGGGAGTTCCCTGACATCCCCTGAGAACTGAGCTCCTCTTGGTTTTGTGTTCCAACTCAGGAGAGACCTTACTCTAAAAGCCACAGGGGCCTCAACTCCAAATGTGGACAGTACAGCATCCCACAGGCACACACTGTAAATCAGTACTGAATGACTATGAAAATACTCTGAGATTTTAATTTGCCTTACATTACAGTGTACAGGTTTAATATTAAAACGCCTTTCGTCAAATGATGGTTGGCTTACATATAATGGTTCTGGTGAGACCTATTTGTCCTAAGGAAAACTAGCCAATGTGCTGGATTCCATAACTTACTGTTAAGCAGCTTCAGCAAAGCTAGTGGAGTCAAGGAACAAAAGCTCAAATTCTCCCTGGAGAACAAAGGTTAACTCACATGTCCAGAATAGAGCATGACAAGATCATTTATACCAAAAAGAAATCGAGGAAATATCAAGGCAGTTTATACACATTGCTTTATAATATTGTAGGATACACGATAAATGAGAAACAATATGAATTAGCCTACTGTGTGGATTATTCTTTAGTCTATTAATTAAATAATGATGTTTTAACTTAGGTAATGCACATGTTACAGGAAAGAGGTCCCGATCCAGTCTTCAAGAAAGAGTTCTTGTATCTCCTGCAAGAAAGAATTCAGGGCGAGTCCACAGAGTAAAGTGAAAGCAAGTTTATTAAGAAAGTAAAGGAATAAAGAATGGCTACTCCATAGGCAGAGCAGCCCTGAGCACTGCTCATTGCCCATTTTTATGGTTACTTCTTGACGATATTTTAAACAAGGAGTGGATTATTCATGCCTCCCCTTTCAACCATATAGGATAACTTCCTGACATTGTCATGGAGTTTGTAAACTGTCATGGTGTTGGTAGGAGTGTAGCAGTGAGGACGACAGAGGTCCCTCTCCTTGCTCTCTTGGTTTTGGCGAATTTTACCTGGCTTCTTTACAGAGACCTATTTTATTAGCAAGGTCTTTATGGCATGTATTTTGTGCCAACTTCCTATCTCATCCTGTGACTTAGAATGCCTTCGCCATCTGGGAATACAGCCCAGTAGGTCTCAGCCTCATTTTACCCAGTTCCTATTAAAGAGGGGGTTGCTCTGGTTCACATACCTGACACATGTATATGTCACAAAACTCAAGAGAAGCAGACACATCTTCTGTGATAAATTAATCTCCAGTTGAAGTCCTTGGACCACCCAGTCCCCTGCACCAGAGGTAATAATTATTCCTTGTTTTCTTCTGTATTTTTCCAGGGATAATCGTCACATATCAATAGATAACAATGCAAATTACGTTGTTTTCACAATTGCAGCATACGATACATATGTTTTATGTCTTTTTTTTTTTTCACTTAACAATGTGTGCTAGCTATAGGATTACATATGAAATAGCATCATATTTTTAAATGGGTATTTAGGATTCCATCAGATGAATTTACAATAAATTACTTAACCAGTCCACCATCACTGAAATTCCCAATGCTAGTCCATTGCTATTTTAAAAAATACTATGAAATATAGTCTTGATTATAAACTATTTAAACCTGTGGAAATATATTTGTAGAATAAATATCTAGTAGTAGAGTTGCTGGGTCAAAAGCTATATGCTTTAACAATTTTGATTGATTTTGCTATATTCCCCCTCATGAAAGATATAGGCTTTTATACTCCCACTAGCAGTATATAGGTTTTTTTTTCTCCACAAGTGAGGCTCACTAGTATCAAGTGTCATTACTATTCTGTCTTAATCGCTTTAATTTTAGAGTATAATTTGATGTAGTCTTCCTTAGTTACTTTTCTTAAAATTTTGCTGATTATTCTTGCCAATGCAATTTTCTTTTGTAAACCTTAGCTTATCATATTTAGCTCTAAAACTAAATATGCTTGCAAATTCTTGTTTATAAACTCATTGAGATTGAGGTAAATAGATTAATTTATGAAGATTAGCAATTTTAATACTGTCTTCTTACAAGAAAACATGCTTTTCCTTTTTTCATTCTTTTGTTTCTTCACAGCTCTCTGAAGCTCTTTATTATCTCTTCCTCATTTCTTTTTAAGTTTATTTTTAAAGATTTTTATTATTTCTGTCGCTACTGAAAATACAACTTAAAATTCTTAGCAATAAACTTATTTTATAATTAATTTTCACCAACCAACTTTTAGAAATCAACTCCTCTTTCACAGTGTTTCCTGTTTGTTACTTTTAGATGTACAGTCTATTGTCTTATTATTTTATCAACTTACTGATTTCTTTTCCTTGTAATATTTTTATGTGATTGTTTTCCAGGGATATAACAATATATCCTAAATATAATCACTTATATTATTCTTTCTAATTATTATACCTCAAATTTACTGTTCTATTTTTTATCATAGTGGGAATTTTTTTGATTATAGAAATTATACCAAGGTCACTTTTCAATAGGATGGACTTTGAAGACTTGGGGTTGGTAGTAGATTGGGACCACCACCTGCCTCCACCAGCTGCCAAGACTGTGGTTGAGAACCTCCCCAGGACGGTCATCAAAGGCTCTCAGGCTGAGCTCAAGTGCCCTGCATGTCTTTTGGCATTTGAGGAGGAGGAGACTGCCATTGAGATGCCTTGCCATCACCTTTTCCATTCCAGCTGCATTCTGCCCTGGCTAAGCAAGACAAATTCTTGTCCCTTGTGCCGCCACGAGCTGCCCACTGATGATGACACCCATGAGGAACACAGACGAAATAAGGCTCGAAAATAGCAGCAGCAGCACCGACTGGAGAACCTCCATGGAGCCATGTACAAGTGAGGAGGCTGGGGCTGAGCGCCGGCCTTCTGCGTCTTCCTTGCAAACCTTGAATCCTTATTAAAGGTTTCTGTACTCAAAAAAAAAAAAAATTAGTTCTATAATTGATTATAGGGGAAATTTTTATCTTGTGCCCGACTTTCACTGGAATGATTTATTGTTAAAAAAAAAAAACTATGTTGGTTTGGGAGTTAAGATACATGAGGGTGTAATTATCATGCTTCTGCAATATCCATCTATTCTTACTTTGTTAAATTTGTTCATTTGTTTATTTTAGTCAGGAATAAATGTTGAATCCTATCAAATATATTTCAGCATCTTTTTGGAGGATCATATAGTTTTCCTCTTCTAATCTATTATCATTATTAATAGATGTTGTAATATTGAACCAGCCTTGCATGCTTGAGATAAGCCACATTTGCTCATAGCATATTATTTTAGTATGCTGCTAGGGACTATTACTGATCTTTTATTTTGGATTTTGCATTAATGTTTGTTCGTGAAATCATTGGTAGTTTCAGTGTATGTTCATCTATGGGTTTATTTTGGGCCTTTGATATCAATATATGTGCATTTCATACCAGTAATTTTGAAGTTCTCATTCTTTTTCTAGGCTCTGGAACAGTTTAATGCTTTAAAAACCAATGTGTTTTCCCTAAAAATTCTGAGCCTTCCCCATATAACTGCTTAGGTCCAGTGTTTTATTCATGGACTATAGGATACACAGGGCCACAACAAAAACTTGTGTTGTTTCTGTACTCCAAAATACGGTCTAGCCTTATATAGATTTGTAGGAGAAGGAGTCAGGGAGGATAAGATCTAATTTGTACTGTGTTTTACTTACGCACAACACTCTGATGGAGATCTGCGTGAGCTGGAGACAGTATTTCTTTTTTCATAGAAATATATCAACTATTTTCTACACTGCAGAAGAAAAACAGTGACCTTTAAGTGGAACACAAAAACATAGCCGTGAAAATTATCCAAAATAAAATAAAATGAACAGATCATCCATGACCTGTGGGACAAACTTTAGTAGTATAATATATATACAGTTGGAGTCCCCGAAAGGGCAATGAGTGAGAACGGAACAGAAAAAATATATCAACAAACATGGCTAATAGTTCCCCAAATTTGATGAAAACTATAGACCCATGGATCCAAGAAATTCACCTAACCTGAGTGTACGAACCTAAAGGGAAGCTACACCTGAGTACCTCAAAATTTAATTGTTTAAAATCAGGGATTAAAAAATCTTAAAAGCATCCAGAGAAAAGACACCTATTATGTATAGAAAAACAAAGATAAGAACAGCTGCAGGTTTCTTATTAGAAAATAAATGCAAAGCCAGAAGATAGTCGAACAACATCTTTGGAGTACTAAGAGAAAAAAGCTCGCAATGTAGAATGTTATGCCCAGCAAAGACATCATTTAAAAATGTAGTTAAAAAATAATTTTAGATGTGTGAAAGGTAAAATAATTAATCACTAGAAGATTAGAACTTCAAAATATTTAAAAGAATTACTTTGGGCAAAAGAATAATGATACCAGATCTACAGAAGACATAAGAGCCTTCAAAGCTCTAACATAGCCACTAAATACACACATAAACACACACACCCCTATCAAGTTATAGCTATAAGCTATTAAAAGATATGAAATCATCACAAAATACTCAATTCACAAACAAGCAGAAAAATAGGAAAAAAGAGAATAAATGTCAGTTGAAACACATAGAAAACAAGTAGCAAGATGATAATTTAAAACCCAACAATAGCGAAAATCCTTTATATGTAAGTGGTATAACCCCACCAACCAAAAAGCAGAGATTTTTCACATTGGATATAAAAAGCAAGACCCAACCATATGTTGCCTAAAAGAGATAAGCTTTAAATATAAAGACTTAACTAGGTTAAAAGTAGAAGGATTAAAATATATATACTATGCTAAGACTAATCAAAAGTAAAGAAGATGGAGTGCCTATATTAATATCAGGCTAAATAGATTTCAGAGGAAATATTACTAACAGAGACAAACTGGGTCATTTCATAAGGAAGCAGCAGTTAAGTCATCAAGAGGACATACTGTCCTAAATGTTTATGTCCTGCTAATAGAGATTCAAAATACATAAAGCAAAAACAGACAGAACTTCAATGAGGTTTTGACAAACCCACAATTACATTTGGAGTTTTCAACACCCCTTTCCCAGTAACTGAAAGAAAATATAGATAGAATGTCACTAAGAATATAGAAGACTTGAACAACACTATTAACTAATTTGATTTACTAGATATATATATATATATAGAATGTACCATTCAACAACAGCAAAGACACTTTTCAAATGCAGATAGAACATTTACCAAAGTAAACCATACTTTGAAACATTAATAAAGGATTAGCAAATTTTAAAACTGTGAGTAACACACATAGGTTTTCTGACCAAAATGGACCTAATTCAGAAATTAACAACTGAAAGACATCTGGAAAATCCACTAAAATATAAAAGCTAAGTATAATATTTTTAAAAACTCATTGATGAATAGGAAATCAAAAGAGAAATTCAAAATTATTTTCAACTGAATAAAAGTTGAAACAAAACATGTCAGTATTTGTGGGATATCACTAAAGCAGTAATAGAGGAAAATGTATAGCAATATAACACCTATATTAGAGAAGAAGAGTATCAAGTCAAAGACCTTACTTTTCATTAAGGTCATGAAGAAACTAGTGGGAAAAAGACCAAATCAGACCCAAAACAAGACAAAAAGAAGAAGAGGAAACAATAAAGGTTTGAACAGAAATTAGTGAAATAGAAAATAGAAAATATCACTAAAATCAGCATCTGTTCTTTGAGATGAATGTAATTGATAAACCTGTACCCAAACAGATGAGGAGAAAAGTGTAAAAGATACAAATTGCAATATCTGGAATGAGGTGACACCACTACAGATTTGACAGATATTAAAAGAATAATAAAGGAATATTATGGTTAAGTGTATGCTAAAAATTCAACAATTTTAATGAAATAGACAAATTTCTTTATAGGCATTGTTATGGACTCACCAGAAGCCAAGCAGATGCCAGCATCATGCTTCCTGTAAAATCTGTAGAACCATGAGCCAATTAAGCCTCTTTTCTTTATAAATTACCCATTCTCAGGTAATTTTTATAGTGACACAAGAAGGGCCTAATACGGTAGTGAAATTTCTCAGTCTAACAAAGAGTATATGAAAAACCTATGACTAACAACATAGTTGATGTTGAACAACTGAATACTTCCCCAAAGCTCAGGAGCATGACAAAGATGTCCTTTCTCATCACTTCTGTTTAATATTATACTAGAGACCTAGTCAGTGCATTGAGGCAAGATAAAAAAATAAAAGGAACCCAGATTGCCAGGAGACAACTGTCTTTATTCATAGAGGATGTGATCGTTTCTGCAGAAAACACTGTAGAATCTTTAAGAAAGCTACTAGAACTAATATATGAATTTAGCAAGGTTACAGACTATATGATACATGTGCAAAATTAAATTGGGTTTTTATATACTACAAATCAGAAAATGAAAATTTAAAAATAGCATTTACAATGGCATCAAAAACCTGAAATACTTAGGGGTAAATCTGATAAGAGATGTGTAAGAATTATACCCCAAAACTGCAAAAACATTTTGGGAGAAAAAAAAGAAGTTAAACAAATCTCTTGCACTCACATCTAACAAATAGAGTGGTATACCATTGCCATGTGACTACAGACTAAATATTAAGATTTCATTTCTCCCCAATTTGATCAATAGATTCAGTGTAATTCAAATCACAATCACAGCAGGCTTTTTACAGAAATTGAAAAGCTGATTCTATAATCCATATGGAAATGCAAAAGCCTTAGAATAGCCAAAACAACTTTTAAAAAGAAGAATAAAGTTGGAGGACTTGCACTACTTCATTTCAAGGCTTGTTATAAAGCTACTGTTCTCAAGACAGAGTGGAATTGCCATAAATATACATAAGTGGATCAATGGAACAGAACAGAGAGCACAAAAATAGATCCACAAATCTGCTGTCAATTAATTTTTCACAAAGGTGCAAAGACATTTCAGTGAAGAAAGAATAGTATTTTAACAAATGGTGCTGTAAAAATTGAATATGTATATGTATCATATGTAAAACTGAACTCTTAAATAGATCACAGAAATAAATATAAAACTTAAAAATATAAAAGTGCTAGAAGAAAATACAGATAAAATCCTTGTAACCTTAAGTTAAGCATAGATTACTTAGACACCAACTAAAAACACAATACATAAAAGCAAAAGATAATCAATTGGACTTCGTCAAAATTAAAAATGCCTACTCTCAAATGATACTGTTAAGAAAATGAAAATATAAGCCACATACTAGGAGAAAATACTTGCAAATCTCATATCTGTTAATTAACATTTATCCGATCTATAAAGAGGCCAGAAAACATAATAATAATAAAACAAGCAAATCAATTTTTAAAAACTTCAACCAGCATGTAGGAAGCTAAATCTAGAAGCTGGAGGAAGGTAAGGCTGTATAAGATAAAGAATGGAGGCTGAGAAACCAATTACGATGAATCCATAGTTGTTTTTTTTTTTTAATTTCATCAGTAAATGTTCCAGTGTATGTCTCTAAATGAAAAGATTCTTTCAATAAAATACAACCACTATACAGTTGTCACATTTTAGGGTCAATTCCAATAGATTTACAAGCATAATAGTTGTGATATATTGTATACCCACTATGTGGCAGAAATTGCTGAACTCACAGGAGCCCTGCAAAACAGCTATAAATATACGCTCTCCAAAGATAAGTAAACTGAGGTTTAAGGACATTAAATAATGTGTTCAAGATCATGCAGCTCCAAAAATTGCAAGACTTAGATTCAAACCAGGTCTGTTTAACATTAATATGTCATGATATCTCTATCATAGTATCTAGTCTTCTAGTAACTGAAAAAATAGTGGAAAGTAAACAAAAATTTTTTTACATTCCATGCTGTATTAATTAAGCTACAGACCAAGCTCCTTGGTAGAAAATGTTACAGGTGTAAATAACATAGACATTGACTTCTCTCCCGCAGAGCAGTAAAGAGACATGTGGTCTGGGACATGTATGACAATTCTGCTCCATGAAGCCATCAAGGCACCTAGACCTTTTCTTTCTTGTCACTTTACCATCCAAACAATCTCCACATTTGACAATTGAAGTCAGCTCATTAGTACCACTTCTAGCTCATACCAAGAGGAAGGAGAGAGTAAGCAGATTTCTTTTATAGATTTTATCTAGAAGTTACACAAATCTCTTGCACTCACATCTAATTATTTTTATCACGTCAACACACTTAACTGCAAGAAACTGAGAAATGACTCCTCCAGCGAGGCACTGAAAGAATTCCACTTCTAAAAGGAGGAAGATATGGATTTGGAGGGGGAAGTTCATTAGCTGTTAACAATGCTAGTGCTAGTCAGATATTCTTGACACAGTAGATCTAGCTCCTATTATGGCATGACATTGGGAGGCTTTTTAATGTCAGCTCTATGCACCTTGTAAAAATTGGCCAAACCAAGTGGTAATTCCATAGTGCACACACTCTTGGAAATCTTGAGTAATAGTAATAATTATTTGCAGATAGCCTATGTTACACATAATCAGCTCTCCTATTCGGAGAAGGGGGCAGGTGTAGCAGGATGATCCTAGCCACTCATCAAGAGGAAGATACCAAGATTGAGGGTCAAACTTCAAAGCTTTTAACCAAGAATTTATTAGTGGATGAAAAAAAATCAGACCAAGAGGAGATATGTAGCAAAAACTGAAGGAATGTTTTTTTCAAAGCTGATGCTAGCTGCTAGTGCTAAAATAATTCACAATAAATCACCTCTTTTCTCTATTTGAATTTTGGATAGAATAAAAGACCGAGGGCTAGAGAAAAATCAAGATGTATTCAGACTTGCCCTCAAGAGCAATCCATGACTAGAGCTATTCAGAGGTTATAACAGCTTTCTTGTCTTACAGTCAAGAAACCTCACCATAATGATGACATGATGATCTCTTTTCAAAACTAATTTACTTCCTAAACATGAAGACAGTGTCTGAAACACAGAGGAAACCTTCAATTCTGAGAGAGAGAAAACCCTAAATTTCCTCCAGGGCAGGCATAGGAGTAGTTCAACCACAGGATGGGAAAGGCCAATTTACCATGCCATAATAATTTAATCATGGTCTCAGTGATGTTTCAGTAACATAATTTATAGTAAATAAGTAAAAGATGGCTGCACACTAATTTCCTGGTACTAATTTAATAATGTGGAAAATGACATATTTATTGGGCAATAGCTTCAAAAGAAGAGCTCTTAAAAAGGACTTTTTTTTTCTAGACATGCATTCAGGATTCCTATGAAGCAAGGGTGAGGCTCAAAACTCAACTGCTGAAAAGTCTAGGAGAGATGGAGGAAAAGAATAAGGTGTGTCACTGACTATATGAGGGATGCTTTGGATCTATTCTCTGAGTTTATTAATTCCATCTTTTCTTTCTGCTCAAGTAAAACTTTTCTAAGCTATAAGCAACGCTTTTTAGAAATTTTAGTTAGGCAGAAAGTTATTATTTCATTTCTCTTCCAGCACAGTTTTGTTATAAGACCATATAAAGCACATATGAGACATGCCATGATGTTATATATGATACTGCTGGCAGATCTGAGTAGATTAAAAATGACTCAAGCTACTGAGATAATGAGCTTAGAGCTGCGGAAGTCTACTCTCTGCCATTGTTCTGAAGGACGTGCTAGCTGTCTCAATTCTTTTTTCGTGTATTAATAGTATTACTCTACTTTTATATATGAATGAAACATCCTACACTAGACAAGAGACCACAAACACATGATTGACAGGCAAATTCACACAAAGTTATGTCTCGGTGGCAAACATGGTGTTTATCTTCTTAATTTGAATTGGTGGTTTTCGAGGAAATGTGTCACACCTTTTAGCCACCCATTCCCTTTGGATACCCTTCTTGTTTGTTTGTTTTTCTCCTTATAAGTACTTATCTCCGTGACATAGAAGTCAGATACGCTTTCTCCCAGTCTGCTGCAGCAAGAATGAGGACTATCCCAATCAAATACACTAGAGCGAGGCTTCAGTTAAGACATAGGCACTGCAGGGAATTCTATCTGATTCAGGCAACAATGCCAGTGGCCGAGTTCCAGCATGGTAGTCAGCATTAATAGTGTTGAGTCTCAGTGTCTATGCCTCTAGGTAGCAGTGGCGGCGTCTTCACTAGACTAGCCCTGCAGGAAGTGCAGTTGTGGGTGCCGTTGTTGGCAGCGTAATCCTGGGACTGATTCTCTGGTCTTCTGGAGCCTCTGTCTATCTATATTGTAAATATATTCCTTTGCTTCTTATACCTGCTAGAGAGGCTTCTGTTGTTTGCAACTAAGCAGTCCAACTGATATGTTTTTCAACCTTTAAAAATTGAGGTAATTTACCAAAACCCCTGAATTTCTGGTTTCTTTTGGAATATCAGATCTGGCAACCCTGAACTTAAATATTCCTATAGGGTAACATTGAGCAGGATCCCACATCCTAGGCACATACCATGCACTTTATATATATTTACTCCCTGTAACTATTTCTTTTCTTTCTTTCTTTTTTCTTTCTTTCTTTCTTTTTTTTTTTTTTTTTTCTTGCTTCTTTTTTTATTAAACAGAGTCTTGCTCTTTCACTCAGGCTGGAGTACAGTGGTACAATCTAGGCTCACTGCAACCTCCGTCTTCCTGGTTCAAGTGTTTCTCCTGCCTTAATCTCCCAAGTAGCTGGGATTACAGGCAGGTACCACCACATCCAGCTAATTTTTGTATTTTTAGTAGAGATGGGGTTTCACCGTGTTGCCCAGGCTGGTCTTGAAATCCTGACCTCAGGCGATCCACCCACCTCAGCCTCCAAAGTACTGGGATTACAGACATAAGCCACCATGGCCAGCCCCAGTTAAGTATTTCACTGTGTAACGCCTGTTCATTTTTCATTCATGCAGGACCCACAGTTCTCTATAGTCATAAGACTTCAGGTCATGTACTTATAGTACCTAATACTTTGATCAAGTGAAAATATAGTATTTATATTCATTTGTTTCTAATTAATGTATGTATGAGAGTCTGAGTCCATAAATAGCCTTTAAGAATTATAACCTGTTTTAAAAAATATGAGTAGGGATACAACAAACCACTAAGTGGATTGTTCACATTTTTCCATAAGCTAACAAACACATTGTATGTATCATGGAAGGTACCAAGAAATAAACAATGACCTATCCATTTACTTATTCACTCAGCAAACGTATATTCACTATATGGGCACAGTGCTTATGGTAAAGTTCTCATAATGATCCAAAAGTTTATGAATTATTTGATGCTATCTGCCTACCCTGAACACAATTTTTGAGGAATAGGTCCCAGAAAAGGGAAAAAAAGAAATGAAAAAAGGAAAGAATAAAGAAAAAAGAAAAAAAAATGGAAAAGACATAGAAGGGATTAATTAAGATTATATGTAAAATATGAGTACCCGAAAGCTGTTAGTTGTCTCTGTGAAGCAATATGGGCTGGAAGTGGCTCCCTGAGTGAGTTTGACCTATGTTTCTCTATTATACTGCTACATTACTCCATTAGATGTTTCTAATTGTTAATTATGTAGATTGATTATAGAACCATGCCACAGTAAACTAGTTAGATCATATTTAACTGTCTCTTCATCATAAATTACCCTCTATAATGAATGGTCATGTCTATAATCAAAAAGGCAAAACCCATTGTTATAAAAAGCACAAAAGATGGAAATGCAAATAATAGATGGTGGAAAGTTGAGTATAAGTAAGCTGTAGACAATGACACTTCACAAGTCAGACCACTGGTGGGTGAAACCATTTGTTATTAACAGACATACTTGTTGTCATTTTAAGCAATTAATCATTACCCATAAATAGAATTTGTATTGTGCATTTGCTTTAGAGCCAGATATTGACTCTGCAATTTGATGTACTTTTGTTGTCTTCAGCTAGTGATTTATTATCTCTAAGTCTCAGTTTCTTCCTCTGTGAAGGATGTGATAAGAAATAAAAATAAAATAGTAAATATGCCAAACTGGATCATTGTGTAGGAGCACATTCTAACCCCTCTGCTCCACACACAGACACAAGCAAACCAACCACCCTAACTCATAGAAATTCTGGCCAGGATTTTAGCAGTAATAAAAGTAAATTCTTAAAACATATCCAAGGGACTTCTGATTAAATATTTAAATATAGCATAATGAACATGTGGATTTAGCATCAATCTTTCCTAAGAATCTATCAAAATAAAGAAATAAAATTATATAAACCCTTAAAGACAAATTGAGTATGAGAAGTCACAACAGGGAACAAGAAGTTATCAACAAATGTTAGAGGAGAGGTATGATATTGATAATTGACTCAATACAGAGGGTAGCATTGTCATACAAATTTAGGATAATGATATAATGCAAAACATGCTTATTGGTGAGGCAGAAACCTAAAAGGCATCAAGAAATAAAAATACATGATTTGTTGGAACATGGTTGAAGGAGAATGAAGTATGGGCTAAAAACAGGGGGATTTGGTTGAAAATGTGTATTTTCAACAAAACCCCTTCCCACCCTAGCCAGCCAATTACTCCATTTGAAAGTTTGCAGTACTAATAGCTTCTAAAAAGGTAAAAAAGATAGTTAAGTACAAAGAAGTAGGAGTCCGATGGCATTATATTTTTAGGAACAACACTGGGAGCTGGAAGACAAGGCAGCAATTAAAAATTCAAAGGGAAAATAATTTCTATACCCAACCAAACTGTCAACCAAACATGAATGAAACCAAAAAAGAAAATTTCCAAATATAGAAAATATCAAATACTTACTACCTACATGGTTCCTTTTAAGAAGTTACTAGAAAATGTAGATTCACAAAATAAAGGAATAGATTTAGAAGTAAATACGGCATCCAAAGAAAAATCTCAGGACAATATTTGTGCACCAGACCTAAAGAATATTCAACACAGACTAGAAGAAGAAAATGGGTGCATAAAGTAGAAAGATTAGCAGAAACAAAAATATAGCTGACAAAATGCTGTGCTTGGGAGATTGGAATAAAATAGGAAAAACAACAACAACAAAAAAAAAACCTATATGTTGTTTTAAACGAAATACTTTTGAAAGAAAATAACACAAAATTTGAAGATAAAGGATTATTAAAAGATATTTTACACTATTCAAAAGAAAGCTGCTGTCTACATGTTAATATCAGACAAAATATAATTATGGCAACAATCAAGACAGGGACATTCCTAAAAATGAAAGGTGCAGTTCACTGAAGAGATACATCAATCATGTTTGTCTTCACTGAAAAACTTAGCTGAAAGAATTAAAGCAAAAACTGACAGAATTCTAAGCAGACAATGATATATCCATAATCATAGTAGGGTATTTTAACACATGTCTCTCAAAAACTCAATTCTCAAAAAGAACAAAAATTAGTAAGACTATAGAAAGTTTGATAATATTAGCAAGCTGACAGAAGTCATAGATTTTTTGTTTTTTGGTTCACTGCTATAACCGCCACCCTTCTGCCTAGATGAGTGCTTGGAACATAGTAGATATTAAATATTTCCTGAATAAATGAATGAATAAACAAATAGAACCCAGAATGCAACAAACAGACAACATACATTCTTATAAGTACACGCAGCACATTTACTTAAAAATTAACCTGGTATCAGGTCACATGGGAGAATCTTGAAAAGAAATTATAAATGACACAGTCTGCATCCTGTGACAATGCCTTACATACAGTTAGTTCATGTTCACAGTCATCATTTCATTTCTTTACAGAAAATTTAAGGAAACTCTTGAAATTTTTTAAAGAAGTCTGTATTATTAGAGCAAAATACTGACATCATAGAGAAGAAATACGTTGAAGTTCCTAATTAATACTTCCTGTTCTGCTAGTAACTAGGATTGTTACTGAACCCAAAGGAAACAAGCAACTTAACTCTTAAGTTTCAGTGACCTCTTCTAAAATTTGGTGGTTGGACTTTTGTATTTGCAGTCCCTTCCAATTCTAACACTTGTTTACTACTTATCCATGTAAAAGTCCTGTCTGTCTTTCCTTCTTTTCCTTTTTATATTTGTTACCTGAAGTATGTATTGTGGCATATTTTTAAATAACAAAAAGTTATTTAAAAATAACTTTTATTATTTTTAAAGATCCATCCTAAAGTAGGTTAAAAAGACATTGTGAGGAAGTTCTCATGTTAAGTGTATAGGAAAGTTGCCATGTAGAGAGTGAAGCCTAAATAATATGTACTACAGGAGCTGTCAAACAAAGGAGACTCAATAGCACATATATGTATAAATGGAATACAGACTTAAAGAGGAAGGTAATTTCTAAAATGCCACTCTGTCTTAAAGATGGACTCTTGGGGTCAGCAATTTGTCCAGAAAGGAAATAAGCATCCTGCCTTGATCTGGAATGATCTTGGTGTTCTTCTAAGCTTTCTGCCCAAGTTTAAAGCCTTAATATCCATTCAAACTGTCAGACTACTCCAATTATCTCTGGTACAAAATATCCCACAGTTCAGTACTGTAAGACATTGTGTGGCTTATAAATGACTAAGTTTTGCCCTGACTGATAACATTTTCCCAAAGTCAAACAGACTCTGCTTTTGTCTCTCTGCTTGTCTCCATATAACTGCACTTTATTTCAATACTTCTCTTGTAATTGAGCAATTCCATAAAATCAAATAAAATGATTTATAATGGAATGATTACTCCAGGGTAACATTTCAAGTGAAATTAAGATTGAAATCTAATTTAAAAGCTTTAATGTAAATGGGTCATTAAAGGAGGCTCTCCAGGGAATTTGCAATTAAACTAAAGTGACAAGGGTTTTGTAGGGGTGATAGACCTAAAGGTGTTACAATACTGATACATGCTCATTTCAGATGCAGCTGGCCTTATCACAACTGCTCAACAAGATCAGAGTTGCTGAGTGAAAGGAGCAATCAAGTCTAACAAAAACACTCCAACCCATTACAAGAAATTCTCATGAAAAAAACGAGTTCTGATTTATATAAAGGCTTCAGTGAATTCAGGATTTTTAATTGACATTAATTAATCTAGTTAACTGCTGTTAATGATCTTCATATTTATCTCTTATCAAAATCTTACTTTTATTCACTATAACTATTCATTTAACAATCACTGTTTTTTATTAATACAATCTTTAATATGTGATTTGCTACTGTGTTGTCTTTAAGCACAAAGTAGAATAACTCTCTGTTCCCCCAGCCTTTTTTGAATTCTACATATCTTTACTTTTAGAGGTTTCCTTTTTGACTCTATGACTCCTTGACAATTAATCATCCATTTCCTTTCTAAATTCCTTTCATTTTTGTTATTAGATCTTCTACTCACAGTTAACCTTGCTTGTAACTAGGTCCCAGTTTTCTAAAAAGAAACTATGCTGAATACTTCACAGTTCTTGCAATACTGCCTTTAACCTAATAAGGGCAATAAATACTTGATTTTATTATTAATAATAATTGTGTTAATAGTTAACTTCTATTGACCACTTAAAATGAGTCAATATGTTAAACCCGTGGTGTAAATTATCTCATTTAATCTTCACAATCATTCTAGGTGGTAGAAATATTATTATTTCTATTTTAAATATCTATAAACTGAAGATTAGAAATGTTTCAGTAACTTGTCCAACGTCACAGAGCGAATAAGTGGCAGATTCAGGAGTTAAAACCAGGACTGTATATCTCTAAAGCCCATGGTAGTACCTACTGTGCTATTCAGTGAAAAGTTGAGGTTGCCTAAGATCAACAGAAAAAGCACAATTGTGATGACCCCTTCCCATTTTGTATATCTATATGTCTGATCAATTTGGTACACTGTCAGATTTAATTGGTCCCAGATCTTTAAAGGTGAACGCTTTCAAAAATAATAAAAATACGGTTCTTGAGCCATCCAACAGATGTTTCTAAATGTTTAGATTTATTTTTTATGAAGGCTTTATAAAAAAATCAATTTCAATTTATATACTTTATTTTTGTGGATGACAGAAGATTTGAAGAGCTCTATCGAGAGAGGTGGCTGAAGTTTTACTTGTTACTTTTGAAATTTTCCGATTTTATTCATACAACAGCTTTTGCAGAAGCAACAACACCGATGGCTCACAAGCCACTCTTTTTTGTTGGCTATCATATATAAGACAAGGGTCCAGTGACTGAGTGGTGTTCAGATCATGAACTACATATAGCTCAATAGAAGAAAATCAAGAGATTATACAAACCACTTGAAGGAAGGAATTTGGAGAGAAAATAAACATTGTGAGACTATGAACTTTCTTGCCCTTCTCTTACAAGGATACAATCTTTTCTTCAGATCATGAAAATAATCATATGATTCAGTTTAATGTTATCATATTTGGTAACTTGCATAAATTTGATTGGCAGAGCAATGCAGGTGGCAGTAGATTAAGGTGGAGTAATAGTTTCCAGGAGGAGGGAAAGATGAAACAGCTAATAGGTCGTCAAGCACCTAGAGAGCTATGCAATATTGGCAACACCTTTTAGGTTGTTCAGACAGGCCCTCACATGGAAAAGCAAGTATTGCTGGACAGCTTCAGAGGGCAGCCAGGTATCTGCCTAACTTTTCAAGAATGAGCATGGATTGGTAATGGTGGTCAGAGAAATGTCTGAATATGAGTAGTCACAGTTTAATTCCACCTACAGTTAATTTTTTGAGAATTATCTTTTTTCTGTTGTAAAAGGCACAGAGGGAATCTTCTGGAATAAATATTGATGCAGGATACTTTCTTAACCCCTTTGTGGGACTCACAACAGGGGTGCCTCATTTATTCAACCCACTCCTGTCTACCCCTTGTGGGAGAGAGCATGTGAGCAAATAAGTGTAGGAACTGGAGTGAGAGAGTCTAGACCTTTAGCACCTGTAGGAGTAAGCACGATGCAGGCCCCACAGCAGTGTCCAGGTGGGGGTTCCTGTGACCCCAAAGCCCAGAGGGTATGTTACCATGCTCTTTTATCTCTGCTGTCTGCAGAGAGCAGTGTGTGGTCAACTCAGTGGGCCCTTTGCCTTGTCACATGGGGTGGCTGCCTTCTGCCAGTGAGGTTGAAGGGCCAGTGTGACAGCATTTTTGGGGTAACTGCACCTGATATGTCCCGAATTCTTGTCCAGTGTCTAAGAGGAATGAGGTCACATGGACAAATGGAAGGATGGTGAATGTGGAAAATTTTGTCAAGTGATTAAAGTGGCTATCACTGGTGAGGGAGCTGGAAAAAGGATGGGAAGAGAAGGTCACTCTCCTCTGAAGTCAAGCCACCTCTCTGCCTCTCTTCCAAAGTCAAGCTCCTCTCTCCAATGTTCAACCCCTTCTTCCCAATGTCTCTCTGACAGCTAAGTCTGGGGCCTTTATAGGCATAGGATAGGGGCAGGGCAGATCCTGGATAGTTTAGGAAAAGGCAACATTTGAGCAAGGAAACAGGGCTAGAACTTCTCACTTTGAGTCACAGGTTTCACACTTTTGGGCTGGAAGGTGGGATTTTGCCAGGGACCCACCCCTGTCTATCTAGAATTTTCTGCCTCCTGCCTCCATCATTGTATCAATATGACATTTGAAATCATGGTCTCCAAGCCATGCAAGATCTGGCCTAGCTACCTGTTGAACCTCTTCAATCTCTTCCCCTTCATTTACCTTCTTGCTACTCTACTACAGCCATGCTGGATTTTCACTCTTGAATACACCACACTACTTTTTTTTTTAATTGCACTTTAGGTTTGGAGGCACATGCGAAGAACATGCAAGATTGTTGCATAGGTACACAACTTGGCAGCATGATTTGCTGCCTTCCTCCCCTTCACCTATATCTGGCATTTCTCCCCATGCTATCTCTCCCCAACTCCCCACCTCCCGCTGTCCCTCCCCATTTCCTCCCAACAGACCCCAGTGTGTGATGTTCCCCTCCCTGTGTCCATGTCTTCTCATTGTTCAACGCCCACCTGTGAGTGAGAACATGCACTGTTTGATTTTCTGTTCTTGCGTCAGTTTGCTGAGAATGATGGTTTCCAGGTTCATCCATGTCCCTGCAAAGGACATAAACTCATCGTTTTTGATGGCTACATAATATTCTATGGTGTATATGTGCCACATTTTCCCTGTCCAGTCTATCATCGAGGGGCATTTGGGTTGGTTCCAGGTCTTTGCTATTGTTAACAGTGCTGCAATGAACATTCGCGTGCATGGAATACACCACACATCTTCCTGCCTTAAGGCCCTTGTATTTGCTACCCACTCTACCTGGAATTCTTTCCTGAGATCTTTTCATCTTTTGGTCCTTCTCATTTAAACTTAGGTCTCTGCTTAAGTGTCACCTCCAGAGAACTGTCCCTGACCATTCTGTGTATATGCACACACATACACATGCACATAAAATAGTTTAATCCAGTAACTCCCTTTCTCTTAAAAGTTGACCACAACTGATAAAACAGAAAAGATGAACAAAATGTCACAGGTTAGAGAAATCTAGAAGATGAGATAGCTAAGTGCTATGTGGTCTTCCTAATTAGACCAGGAAACAAAAGGAAATGAATAGGAAAACTGGTAAGAACCAAATAAAGTCTGAGTTAAGTTCATAGTATTTGCCTTAATCCATTTGGTGTTGCCATAAAGGAATATCTGAGACTGGGTAATTTTTTAAAGAGAAGAGGTCATGATTTGGATGTATAGAAATGTTCAAGATTGGTCGTCTGGTGAAGACCTCAAGCTACTTCCACTCATGGCAGAAAGTGAAGGAGAGCCGATGTGTACAGAGATCACAGGGTGAGAGGGAGGCAAGAATGAGGAGAGAAAGATGCCAGGCTCTTTTTAACAACGAGCTCCCTTGGGAACTAATGGAGTGAAAACTCACTCACCCTCATTTCCACCCAGGTAGGGCATTAATCTACTCATGAAGGATTCATTTGCATAACCTAAACACTTCCCTTATAGTCTCCACCTCCAACATTGCAGATCAAATTTCAACATGAGGTTTTGAAGAGACAATGATCCAAACCATAGAAGTATTGTACCAATGTTAGTGTCTCAGCTTTTGGCAAATGTACCAATCATGATTACATAAGATTTTAGCATTAGGGAATGCTAGGTGAAGGGTATAGGACAGCTCTCTATACTATCTTATCAACTTTCCTGTAAATGTAAAGTTATTCAAAATAAAAAATGTACTGAAGGAAATTAACCACTAAATAAGTTCTAAGGCTTTCTATACCATGAAGCATGACAATTACCCAGTCTTCTTGTTGCCTTAGTTTTTACCTCTTGCCTTTCTTTTACTGAGTCTGTAGTTCAGTTTTCAATATGGTAGTAAGGCTTTCTGGAGAGGACTTACATCCTTGGTTTGTTTGGGTAGAAGTATGATGGGAAGCATCATGAAGAGTTACAGTACCATGTAATGCAAGGCTCTGGGCTCAGTTTCTTTGTTCATTTCCAAGGCATGCTGTCCAGGCTTCCCCTGGGCACAAACCTTAGAATAATTCTTTTTTTGCTCCCTCTCCCAGACGGCTGACATTGGCCAGGTCTTTTGACCCTCTCAGTGACTTATTAAAATCTGTGGACATCACATTTCTGCAAAACAGTCTTTATGGTCAGATTTACTGAATGTAGAGACACATTATCATTTGAAACAAAAGAAAGTGAGATTTGGTACTTACTAACTAACAACTGTGGGCAAGGAACTTGCTTAGTTTTTTGGGGACACAAAGAAGAAACAAACACAGACACTAACCCAAGGAGTATGTACCACATATCCATGGAGGACCAACCTGTACAAAGGAGTAAAGCTATGCTTATAACCCAAGAATCATAGAATGAGTGACCCTTTCAAATAATACATATGTTAGGTAAAAGCTTTGTATTCCAGACTCTGCCACTTACTAGCTGAGTAATCTGGGCAAGTAATTTAACCTGCAACTCTAGTTTGTTAATCTGTAAAATAAAAGTAATAATGATATCCACATACGCAGACTTAATGAGTTAACTTCTGTAACACACCAAGAACAGTACCTGATAAATGTCAAGGGCCCAATAAATGTTAGTTATTATTATTTAAATAAATATATAAACAGCAAATAATGCTAACAGAGTGAGACTTCAGTTGAAAATCTACCATCTATCATATTGCTTATCAATAATTTATGGTAAGTTATTCTTCCACATTATTGTTCATGGAATCTACAATGAAAACAAGACTATTGTTTTGTCTACTGATTTGTGCAAAGTATAAGCAAAAAAGCAGCATAAGCATAGCTTTATTTCCCCAATAAAACATAATACAGGCCACTCGCTTTGCCCAAAAGATGTTTCTGAAAGTACAGCACAAAGTAATAATTTTGTAGTTTGAGAAAAAAATTCTCATCAATTTACATTATTAATTTCATATCTGGTTGAGCTTAAATTGGCCATAGTCCTTGAGATATGAATGTCAGTATTTCCTGTTCTGCTTACTTACCAAATTGCTTATAGCTAAACAAGTTGTGTATTTCATTAGTTACCTGATAGGCAGGTAATCTTTGCTAATTCTTATCTACCTGATAGGCAGGTAACCAGTGAAATACACAAATCATTTAGGTATTTGTCCACCACCACTGCTATTCCAGTCTCCTGGATCAGTGAACTGGAGGCACTGATGATTTGTCATAACTTCCAGGCATTGTAAGATAAAAGTTTTGTAATTTTGATCGGTAGACAAATTCTGATGATGTTAAGAAAATGAGTTGAAGCTAATGATCTTGATGAGACAGATTTTTCTCGATTTCCCCGTATGATTAGAGAGACAACAAGATCTCTGCAATATAGTGTCTATCTGTCCTTCTCAACCCTAGCATCAAATACGAACATCTAATCTCAAAGATGAGCTTTACAAAAGGGGGAGCAAATGAAGAGAACAAAGAAAAAAGCTCCATGGGCTTTCTGTTCCTGCTTGTCTAAGCTCAGAACTGGCACAATAGGGATCACGGCACCAGAAAATTGTCTTTCATAAACACAACTCTTTTCTTTGCTTCATCATAGGCTAACTTCATGATTCTGGAAAGACTGTCACATTTCAAATGGATGATTCTCAAAGAAAGAAATAATGGCAGGTCTTATATTAAGGTATTGGCTCTGACAGTTCTTACAAAACCATCAACATTTCTATTTCTTACTCCTTTGTTTCACTTTTTAAGATTTGTTACCTGTTTTCTTAAAAAGCAATGGCATGAACATGAACTATTTAACAGAAGAACTGAGTCCAAACCCTTGGTCAATTATTCACACTCCTGTGACTATGGGCTTGCTCCTTCTTTATCAGGAAAACAGGTGATACTTCATATATTCATGCATAAAAGACCCATAGATGCCACATGATGTTCACATAAACCTCACGGTAATTCTTAGAGGACTTCTGAGAGAGGAGGACACTGAGGTTGAGGAAAGAAGGGACTTGTTCAAGGTTACGATATCTCCTGCCGCTGGAATCAAACCCAGATTTAGTCTGACTCTCAACAATAAAATTAACTGCACCTACTGAGCACCTACCTACAATGTGCTAGGCACTGTCTTAAGTATGCTCTGTGCATTAACTAATTTAAACCTCACGGCCATTCTAGAAGGGAATTACAAGTATTATTATTTCACAGAAATCCACCATGATGCCTTCCTTTGTCCACACACTTCTCATTATATAATCCCCTATGTTCATGTGTGTATATGGCATTTTTCTAATTTCTTTGTGACATATTGAATTACAAATGCTATGAAAGCTCATGCACTTGTTTCCCAACATTTGGGAAAACTAAGCTCAGCCCTATTTTGACATTTTGAGTGAGTTTTTCCTTTCACTGTAACCCTTTCTCCAGGCCCTCTTGTGGCATATGGAGCAAGGCATACTAAATCCTCAATTTACAGAGCCTCTTCTTTTAGTAGACACAGAAAGGTAAAAATGCTAACCACATTTATAAAATGTCACCATTCATTTAAAAACCCTCCATGATTTTTTACCACCCTTATATTTTCTCTTGAAGAAAAATATAACTTTTTATTGTTTCAAAAACCTCCAAGAAGCAACAAATTTAACAAGAAATTAATGACCAAGAGAGTTATGTCAGTCAAATTCTGAACCAAATTGAACCCTAGGGTTTTAAAATGCTCAATCAAACACCACCATATTTTGTGGGAATTCATTTTTTTTCTTGGCCTCGTGCAACTTCCTGTTTCTAAGAAAAAAGGATTAAAGTGTCCCATTAAAAAAAAAAAAAAAAAAACTCCAAAAGCTTCTTGGACATCAAAGAGACCTTACACAACAACATTTTGATGAGTTAAGTGTAAAGGAATCAAAAACACATGGATTAAATTTCCCATAAAACCCACATGTGTTTAAAAATCAAGAGAAAATGTGCTTGGCCAAATGCATTTGGGGTTTTGTCAAACCCCAAACATTTGAGGAATAGTGTGAGATGTTTAAGGAACCCAAAACACAGCTGGATCAGCCTATATCATTCTCAAAGCATATGCCAGTGGGAGATGTGAAAGGAGATAAATCCACAAAACAATAGAGTTTTGCTTAAAAATCACAACTTGATTCTTGATCAGAAAGTTGCAGTTTTCAAATATATGTATTTTTAATTGCCTCTAAACTTAGAAAGTTATAACTTATATAACGTGTTAGAAGTCATTCATTAAAGAGCTCTTCTATTTTTAAAAAAGAAAAAGGGATCACCATTTCCAACCTGCAGATTTTCCAGCATAAACCAACGGGATCTTTTCCACAGCTTTCGAATCTCTATCAAGTTACTCATGTTTTGTATTATACTTGATTTAGCTTTGCTAGACTAGGCACATTATTAATTGGCTCCCTTTTTATTTACAATACTATTGCTCGAAATATATACTAGAGTGTATAATTGAATTTGGGGTTTACTGTAATTTAAAAAAGTCAAAAGAGCAATAAACATAAGCGTTAGTCAACAATTGCCTCTGAGAAACAGCATAAATCATCAAGATTAAAAGATTTTTAATCATATTTAACTCCTTAATTTTAATTTATGGTTGCCAATCTATTTTCAGTCATTGTTGACTGGAATTTCTTGTCAGTGCTTTATATCTTTAGAGGTGATGGTAAGGGATATCCGATCATTCCCTTTTTATGGGGCCTATGTGATCAGGCTGAAATAATTGATCCATGTCTTTTCTTTCTTATTACCTTCCTAGTGCATTCTATTTATTTTAAAAGTTAGCCAAGTAGTGGGGAGGGCAATTTGATCAAGAATTTAAGTACTTCTTCAAGTCTGTTTTCTAATTTAATAAATAAGACTTTGATCCTTAGGGTAGATCTAGTTTATAGATGTATAAGTAAATGAATATTTCCTTTAGCTAAATGATATTGCGTATTACTTTTTGAATTACGGATAGCACTATCGTGATTTCCAGGGAGTACAAAGGTTAATGAAACCGTCACTGTGCTTCTTAACTCCCTCAAATAGCTAAACAGCAGTATTGCAAATTTCTCTTTCCCCTTTCTAATATAAACAACATTAAATATCCTGCAAAATATAATACAGTGAAAACACAAATAAACAGAAAGGATTTTTTCCCTGATAAAAGCAGCACTGATGTGGGAATGATTAATTTTTCTTCCCACTCCCAGCCACAAGCACTGCAGTATGCATTAGGAGTTTCTACAGACTTGGATCTAAGCTCAGTTCTCCAAAGGGTAATTTCTGATATATCACAAGGTCACAGCTCAAGAGTTAGCCCTGTACACTAATAAAAACAGCAATAGCAGCCAGAACGCCATTTATGGAAGCCCACCATTTGCTAAGATCTGAGCCAGACATTTTACTCATCACCTCTAATGTTTACAATAACCTGGGCAAGTAGATTTCTATTGTTCCCATTTTAGAGTTGAAGATGTTGAGTCTTAAACACGTTAAGCCATTTGCTCGTTAATACCCAAGTCTGTTTGGTCACAAAGCCCACACTTTCCCCTCAACTCTGTTGCCTCTTACACGTTTAAGGTGGATAAAAGAAAACAGTGACTGTCTCTTAGGAGACTGACTAATAATATAACCCTAGCTTCAGAAATTAGCAGGCTCTCATATTAATATGTTCTGCAGTTCTTGAAATCATGGATCCTGTTCTGTTGCCCACCCTAATGAATATTCTATGTCGCACTGTGATATATCTTTTGCCCCAGACATGACTTGGAACAGTTTGCCACATTTATACTCTTTTGAGTTTCCCTTGAACATGCTCTGGGCATTATTTTGGAGAGCAGTCAATTGCTCAGGGAACTGATTCCATGATGCTTTCAAGGCCGTCACCTGTTTCTGATTATCTCTTTCCAAAGCTTAGCTAACAAACATGAGTGTTATACCTTGGGAATGAAAAATCTGTGGCAAAGAAAACAAAATCACATCCACCAGCCTTGTGCTCTTCCTATTATTTTATCATCCCACCAGTCAGCATGATGTGTCATGGGATGAAGAGGAAATCTGCTATTTTTTTTTTCTTCTTTTGTTTATTTGACCCAGCTTTAAAGGGCTTTTCATTAATGACTGAGGTCAGAAATTAGGCTGGCATGTCACTCTAGATTGGCAGTCTATGGTTAAACTAATTAGGAGGCGATCCTAGGCTCATGCAGGCACTATACTGTGGATGAGAACTACAGAAAGTCTACAACAGGCCAAGTTCCTGAAGAATAATGCCCACACCCAAAATTACTACCTGAGAACAAATCAGCAAAGTGAAATCATGAAAGAAGTAAAGCTCCTTAAAAAAGAGACAAACTGTGCTGACTTGAAAATCAGAATGAGTATTTAGAATCACATTAAACTAAAATTAAGGGAAAGGTTGCAAGTTTAAGAAAAAAAAAAAACAGATGCATTCAAGTTACAAGACTTGGTGCCTGCATTTCAGGTTTGTTAAAAAACTGAAAGCAAATATTTTTAAATGCCTAAAATGACGGGTCAATAGATGAATACAGAGAAAAGATAATTTACAAAGGAAAAGAATTATAAAGAAAAATTTTTATTCTTACTGCAAACAAAAAAAATCTACACTTTTTAAAATTATGCATTGTTTTGGTCGGTTAAATTTCTATTTTTAAAAGTATATAATAGACTTTGATGGTGAGGTCACAAGAAATGGATACTTCCAAATATTGCTATTTGTATCACTCCAAATTGTATCTGAATTGATACAAATCTTTTACAAAGAAATTTGGCAATGCATATCAAAAATCTTCAAACATTTATGCATTTTAGTCTTTTGACAAATTTATTCTAAGGAAATAATCTTAAGTATATATACAGGGTTGTTCATTACAGCATTATGTAGAATCATAAAATATAGAAACAGCCCTTAAATGTCATAAAACAGAAGAATGTTAAAGCCATTCATGAAATAATTTAAAAATTGATGATTATGAAGACTAAAAATCTTGAAAATGGTTTTGCTATAATATAGACTGGTAAAGAGCAAGGAAAATTCTGACTACAGGCAACACAAAATTTTGTTTTGGTAAAAAGACAGGAAAGAAGTATGTTGGAACAATAGCAGGGATTTTTGTTAGCATGGTGAGACCTTGCTAATTTTATTTTTCTTCTCCATTTCTTGTGCCTTCCTAAATGTGATTCATCACCTTTTTTTTAAGGAATAGAAGTAATATTTCAAGATCAATATATTTTTAAATAACTCATGGAAGGACCAGGCCAAATGAACAAACTATGAAGACAAATGCAAATAAACAATGCATTTATATTTAAGAGAAGGGTACAGAAAGGCAAGTAACAAGGCCCTAGAATTTACTAAGACGAACTTTTTTTTAACCTGGAAGAAAACAATATATTGAAACATCAAAGAAAAGCTTTGTAAAAAGAAATTCATTCCTTTAGAAGGAAATGAAATAAATTTCCTTCTAAAATACGTTGAAATGTACATAGTGATGGGGAGGAAAGGAAGGTACCCATGAGGTTGACTGGGCTGGAGTGCCATGTGCTTGCCATTTTACTCTGTGTAGAGTCACATCTACAATTATTCATCCTCCTATGTTTGAAATTATTTCTGTGTGTCTTGCCTGAAACCAGAAGGCTTCACTAGACTTCTCAAACTCTCCCAACTCCAAAATTCCATGAGATGAGTTAAATAATGAATAAGCCATAAAGTATGCTAGCAAGTTGCCCTGACATTTGATTACAGTTTGTGAATTTACTGAGACCCAATTGCTTACTAAGAGAAAAAAAAAAAGTTTTAATTCTTGATATAGTAGAGTCACTTATTGATATAATCTTTCCACAGGTTATTTTCTGCCTGATTAACAAAAAAATGGGAAATGAGGATGATGCTTTTCGCTGGAAAATTAAAAAATAATCTTCTTGTTACTATCTAACATAATTTATCTCACACAGGGACATAGCATGGCTGAAATGGCTGGGGGAGGCAAGGAAATGGTCTATGTCAGGGGTCCCCAACCACTGGACCTGGTCTGTGGCCATTAGGAGCTGTGCTGCACAGCAGGAGGTGAGCAGTGGGCAAGCAAGCAAAGCTCCATCTATATTTACAGCCACTCCCCATCACTGGCGTTACTGCCTGAGCTCCACCTCCATCAGATCAGTGGTAGCATTAGATTCTCATAGGAGCACAAACCCTATTTTGAACTGCACATGGGTAGGACCTAGGCAGCATGCCCCTTATGAGAATCTATTACCTGATGATTTGTCACTGCTTCTCATCTCCCCCAGATAGGACCTTCTAGTTGCAGGAAAACAAGCTCAGGGCTCCCACTGATTCTACATTTTGGTAAGTTGTATGATGATTTCATCATATATTACAATGTAATAATAATAGAAATAAAGTGTGCAATAAATGGAATGTGTTTGAATCATCCCAAAACCACCCTCCCCCTTAGTCTGTGGAAAAATTCTCTTCCACAAAACCAGTCCCTGGTGCCAAAAAGGTTGGAGACCACTGGTCTACATAGTAGTGGTAGACTTGCCACAAGATGGTATAAACCTTTATTTGTAATCCCCATCTTGAAGAAAAATTAGAATTTTTTAATGGAACAAAATACTGTGATGTTGAATTCACAGTTTGTGTAGCTCATTTTGCACACATTGTGTTTCCTGTTCTATGGCACATCTGGCCTTTATAGATTTTGATGTTCCCTCGAGGACGTTTGGATGTCACATTGTATCATATGAGGTAGGTGATGATGGAGGCAGATGGGAGGAACAGGCAGAGAGGCATTTCCTTCCACCACTTTCAGAAATACCTTCCTCCTTTATCTGTAGAGACCCACAACAGGACAGCAGTCAATCTGGCTCCAGAAATAAGTAGTGAAACATAGGTGTTTCCAATACAGGTGGAGAAGACAAGAGACAGAATCAAGATGTTGGAGTCTTTGCTCTTTGCAGAGTTATGTCTTTGCTATCAATGAATGTCAATTAGAGGTAGATATTGACTGCTGTCATCTGAAGAGTTAGTGATTCAGTTAAGAAGTCAAACATGCAAGATAAAGGAAGAGAGGGTTAATTAATATTAAAATATAAAAAGGAACAAATGAGAAGGAAAGAAAAAAATACATTAAAGGCCTTCATTGGTGTAAAATGTTTCCCTGAAGTCAAAGTCCATACACAAGGAAAGCATTACAGACTTTACAGAGAACAGTGAGACTTGAGGATGAAGAGGTCATTTGCCTCTCTGGTGGTGGGTATTTGTTTATAAAATATATACCAAATAAGGTACTTATTTTATAAAAGTATATTTATGCAAGTATCATGACATGTTCCCTTTACATCTCTAGTGGTATTTTATCAATTGCAATGATAAGATTTCATATTTTTGTAGAAATGGCCTCGGTACCAGTGTCAATAATTTCTTTTTGGTCACTTATGGACCAGATCAGGGAATGACAGAAGCCCTGAGATTCAATACATTTAAGTGCTGGGCACTTTTCAAATTCACAGGAGGACTCATTAAACTTTGCTGTCTAACCTTGACTGAATCCCAAATAATTTAGATGGTTGTATGGGAGAAATGATGTATAGAGATAGAAGAAGAAAGGTTAACTTATACAGTATTTCCTTATATGCTTGCCACTTATTTTGCTATCTTCTTCTTAAGTTTCAAAATCCTGCAGTAAGTGGAATGTATTTAACCATGTGTTGCCCAGAGGGAATTGAGGCTATAAGAGAAGGAAACAGAGATTCAGCCTGAAGAATACCTGCCTATGCTACCATTGCAAATATGTTGTTTTATGAAAATATATACAATGCTCCTTGTTTAAAAACCATGTGCTTTGTTAAGATGTTAAATATGTCCCCTTTTCATATGGGCCTACTGTTTATTTGCTTAGCACCTTAACAGAGAGAACAAGAGTCTACTTTTATCCTAAGGATGAAGTCCCAAATCAATGAGATTTTGCAGATGAGAGGTTATGGCAGTCTTTTCAAAATGTTATTGTTCCTGGAAATAGGAGTAGACATCTCCTCTTCATCCAGACTTATAAAGCATTAATTGTCCCCAAATGACTCTACTGACCTGGAATTTACATTTTTTGAAGCTAGTGATTTAATACGACTCTGTTTTGCATAAGGTGAAAGTAGTATTTTCAATTAAACAATAACGTGCTTCAATCGTTCACTCTGCCTCCTTCTACAAAAGAATACTCAGACAAAAGAATGTATTATAAAATATGTTACTTAATTAAATATATACTAAAGTGATATATCTGTGTGTAAATTGGTCACTTACGTGTTCACCAGTATTGCTCTAGTATCATAAACAAATACGATACTTTGGCCAGAGTAGTCTCTATAACTGCTTTATAACTACTATAACTTTTGCCTTTATTTACTCTATGTGAACTATTATTTCCTGAAATCCAAATAGCAGGAACCACCATGATGGGAACTCACTCTGTGACAAAAAGCCTTTATCAAGTAATTTAGGTGTATCACATCAGTTGATCTTCATGGACTTATCTGTGAGATAAATGTCATTATCCCTATTGTGTAGATGAGGAAACTGAGGCAGATAAAAATTCAATAACTTTTATAAGGTCATTTAGACAATGTGTAGAATACAATACTGAGCCCCAGATTTATTCACTATTTACTATATCACCGCTAGACCACTATGTAACTATAGGTAGCTTATGGAAGTCGTTCATTCACCTTTCCTTTAAAAAATATGCATATATGGCCACAACATTGGGAGTCTTTAAGAGGGATACTATGCACCTGCCATAGTGTGATGGGAAGAAAAAATCTAAACCATTATTTAAAAAACCCTCAGCAAGTTAGGTGATATTTTTAGGTTAAGGGAGACATACACGTTTAAAAAAATATAGTGACAGAGACTTATTGGCAACACTGGAGAGATGGGAGTTAGTTGAACAGTGAGCGCTAAGAGAAGGAGGCAGAACTCAATGAAATGAGGGTAATCAGCCTTGGAAAGAACAGGTGTCCTACCTTGGAGACATGAAGGATATGAAGACAATTGAAGTCCAAGAAATTATTGGATATAGAGAGAAAGAAAGGAATGGGATCTTGGTAGGGAGTTTTTGAATTGTTTAGCAAAGTAGAAGATGGCTCAACTGTCCAGAGTGAGGGTGGAATTTGGAGTTTAAAGACAGAAAACCATCTGGCTCAGTAAATTTTGGGACTGGGCTCTAAAAAGTGAAAGGGAAGGATGAGGACGAGCAAAAGGATCCAGGAACATTTTGACAGCCAGCTCAACAGAGTCCCATTAATTTCTACAGTGAAGCTTTTCAACCAGGCATTGCAGCATACACCATATAACATTAGTGAGTGTCACTAGCATGATACTAAGACCAACTGTCTCTGTGCCTGTCTTTACCTAACACTCTCTGATGGTGGACACCAGATATTATTCAACTCCATGTTACCATGTTACCAGCATGGAGGTGAATATCATCTAGTGCCTACCATTGAGTATTTAATAGATGCTCAGTTTACATTTGGCTAATGAATATTGAGTGACATAGTGGAAGATCAGGAAGAGAAGAGTTCCCAACCACAATGCCATCAGATAATGATGTGTCATTATGAGACTGGGGATGACTTGCCTCTTAAAGTGTCACAGCCTATCATTTGAGCATAGAGCTGCTGTCATTTGTGGATGGGAAAAGGGTGGGAATGTGCTGATGCAGGCATTCTCCCGTGTCAGGTGAAGTAAGGCAGAACATATCTTTAGTTATTAGTACATGAAAAAAACATGGGTAACAAATAAGGGAAGAGAGAGCAGAGATCCCTAAAGAGGCCAAGGGCAGCTGGAGAGGATGCAGTTAAAACATATACCATGATAAGCACAAAATATTGCACTTTATGAAATATTTAAGAAAATGTTTTCTCTAGGTTAAAAACTTAAGACAAAAATCATTCATATGAGACAAATTGTAGTGGAGTTTCATTTTCAAGTCTTTTTTTTTTTAATTGCAGGCTGTGCACAGTGGTTCACGCCTGTAATCCCAGCACTTCAGGAGACCAAGGTGGGCAGATCACGAGGTCAAGAGATCAAGACCATCCTGGCCAACATGGTGAATCAACTTACCCCCAGTTTAATCCTGTTCCATTACCCCTCACCTTTCCCGTCTCTACTAAAAATACAAAAATTAGCTGGGTGTGGTGGCATGCGCTTGTAGTCCCAACTACTTGGGAGGTTGAGGCAGGAAAAGTGCTTGAACCCGGGAGGCAGAGGTTACACTGAGTCAAGAACATGCCACTGTACTCCAACCCAGCAACAGAGCGAGACTCAGTCTTAAAAAAAAAAATTGTATGAAAGTTATGTGGTCATAGGTTTTATTGGAACAGACTTTTAGCATCACTGAGTGTATGATGAGAACATCCTGCTGTCTCACAATGGTCACTGCCAGAAGGCAGAGAGCACGTTTCTTATTGACTTTGATGCAACCTCAGACAGTATCTGTGAAGTATCGGGAGAAATTGCTTTGACTTTGGGGATTTGGTGACAGAAAAGTAAGAACATGAGGGACCTGAGGCTGGGTGCTTAATTATCTGTATCCTAAAAGTAGGAGATATTTCATGCCTGAAGAAGACCTTGTCCACAGTGTCAAAGTTGGCTTCTCTCTGTTGAACTTTGTTGACTTCTACTGCCCTGAGTCCTGACCATGGTAGACAGCAAAACTCTACCTACTGGGTGAGTCCTGAGTCCTAACTTACCCCCAGTTTAACCCTATCCCATTACTCCTCACCTTTCCCTGAGTCTTCCTGTTTTGACTGTTACCCATCCTAACGAGATGAGCAACATATACTAAATAGCGTTACACAATCCAAAAATACTTTATGAAGTGTCTCTGTCTAGATTGATATCCAATTCATAGCCAGTTGATTTGTGAGGGGTGGGTAGAAGTGGCGAAACATCCCTTTTATTCTCTTTTTAAAGCACCTTCTAGAATTTTGGGTGGGTTTTTTTGTTGTTGTTTGTTTAATTTTACATTGTTATGATAGATTATAAATAAGAAAGCATTCCAAGTACTTTGACTGACATATTCTTACACAGAGACTGCCATCAACACATTTGATGACAGACTTTTGTTTTTTTTTTTTTAATGATAGCTTTCCCCCTTTCTCTAAAACACAGATAATCAGAAGTAGAGTTGGTGGCTTTTTCAAATGGTTGCAAATCTCCAACCCATGTGATAAAAGATGCTGACATTAATATTCTGTTGTGCAAGCTATTTCCTTCAGCCCAGCTGTGAGGCAGAGGCTCTGTGACCGAGGTGAGACCACCGCAATGTGCAGCGTGTACAAGGTCTTCCGGAAGGCTGATCTGTTACTTGTACCTCGTGCAAATTGTGGCAGCTTGACTGTTTCCATGGGTGAGCAGAAGTGGCTCTGTTTTCTCACTGCTGCTTTCAATTTGCTGGCTGCCTTGAAAGGTTCAGAGAGGACCCAAGGTTTTACTGTTAACTATTTATGTCCTATCAGTTTCTAGACTTCATTCATCCTTGAACCCTCTGGCATCTGCATGTGATTACTTACTTATATAGGAGGGATGAGTAAACCTAATCAATACCATTTAGCTCCTGTGTCTGCAGTATGTTCATTAAGCAAATCTCCATGTTGCTTCAGGCCCCATAGAGCAGCCCAGTGTTTAGAGATGAAAACCGTGTTAAGTTGCAAAGTTGTCCTTTCCCAGAGGCAAAGTACCCCTACTCATCTTGCTACTTTCAGGATGCAGCAGCAGTTAACCCTATAATTTATTAAAGCATTGTCTAGTTATTTCTTACACATGCTCTTGTCTTTGCATACAGATTTTCAGGTCCTTCGGTTTACAAAATAATGTCACCCTCCTTGAATCCTCCCCAGCTTCCAACCATAGAGTACGTTGCAACACAACCCTTACTGCATGTGCAGAGCTAAGCTCAGTGTGCAACATACAGGAAATGCCCCATAAATGTTTGTTGTCACTGAAATTAAGGGAAAAAAGCAGCAACAAATTTTGACCTGACAAGAGTATCTGTATAATTTTGCCATTTCCTTCTTTTCTATTTGCTCTTATTGTCCTACGGACTGACACATGGAACCTATAATTACCCCAAGCCCAATCTTTGTGATCTCCACCGACAGCAGTGGGTACTCTAGCCGAAACCAACTCTGAGAGCCTGCAGCCAAGTGTCTGTGCTGAGGCCAGCTTCCTAGGTTCCTGTGGCACTGGCATGCCCTCCTGTTCTTATCCAGGTGAAAACCTCAGGCCTCTCCTTGAAGAAGGCTTTTTGGGCCTGACCTCCACCATGAAGCAGACCATTCATTTGTGTCACCAGGTTAATCTGTACCCTCTTTATTTTATTGATCTGATTGATTGATTGATCTTATTTATTTAGATCTCTCCCCTATCAGATGTAAGCCCTTAGAAAACCAGGCTGTGTCTTATGTCTTATTTATCCTTGCAGTTCAGTATATGACTGGATTAGTCCATTTTCATGCTGCTGATAAAAACTGGACAATTTACAAAAGAATTACCCTGAGATTGAGCAACTTACAACAGAAAGAGATTTAATGGACTTATAGTTTCACGTGGCTGGGGAGGCCTCACAGTCATGGTGGAAGGCAAGGAGAAGCAAGTCGCATCTTATATGGGTGGCAGCAGGCAGCGAGAGCACTTGTACAGGGGAACTCTCGTTTTTAAAACCGTCAGATATCGTGAGACTTATTCGCTATCACGAGAACACCACAGGAAAGACCTGTCCCAATGATTCAATTATCTCCCACCAGGTCCCTCCCACAACATGTGGGAGTTCAAGATGAGATTTGGGTGGCGACACAGCCAAACCATGTTAGTGACATATAAGGTGTAATAAATAAATGTTTTTAAATAAAATGTTTGCCCTTATGTGTCCATTTCTAGGGCGACAATTCTTTTCCATTCATACACCCCATCTCCCCAAGCTGTGGGCTCCTTCCAGCCTCTGTCCAGCTACATCCATTCAGCTTGGCCTGCAACCTCTTCTGATACTTGCCTGACAACTCTTAATTACTTTTGCTGTTTTGTTTGTTTGTTTATTTTTTGGATTTCCTCTGCTAACTCTTGATGGGGACCTACTAATTATTGTTTATCACCAAAATTCTTTCTTCATTTGAGAGGTTGGTATGCTCATAACAGGTATTGATGGAGAAAATAAAAGATATTAGCTATTTTGAGACAGCTCTCCAACACTGGGTGCTGGTACAGATCTCACAAGAGATGGTTCCTGCCTGCAAGAGCTTAGAGTCCAGCTAGACAGAGAGAATCTATGAGAATGAGAAGGCCGAACATATCAAGTCACAGCTTTTCAAAACAGTGAGCTGAAAAATGTGAAGGAAAAAAGTCATATGAACAGATAAAGAGGGGAAACAAAAGCAGTTGTTTGGTTCATGAGCTCAGAGATGGTCACGAAGCTGGTAGGCTGTGGCGCTTACACCAGAATCAAGGTCTCATATGGCCCTCCAAGGCTTGTTCTATGAGCCTCTAGTCAAAATGAAAGCATTCTATACTGATAATCATGATTGATCTTTTGAGCATAGTCATTAGTCATAGAACTTTGGGCCATAGGCATGGTCCTCAATAAACCTGAGTCTTAACGTTGCCTCTTATAGGTGGAGAGCAGGAAATGACAGAGAAGCTTTTTGTTTGTTTACTCGCTTGCTTGTAATGGATCAAAGAAACAAGATAGCTAAGAGAGAAATTCTGGAGCCACCCCGACTGGGTTTGAGTCTTGGCTCAGCCTCCTTTTAGCTGTTAAGTACTTGGTTATGTTATTGAATAGCAATTTCTCTGTTTGAAACATGTGAATGATAATGGCATCTACATCCTAGGCTTGTCAAGAGGATTAAATAAGATAATGCCTATCATGCTGTTAGCTTTATACCTGGCACGTAGTAAGTGCCCAGCAAATATTACCCATTAACAATTAGAATACTTAATTTGACTTCCATGTTCAAATAGCTCCATCAGACTTGTCGATATTTCCACTGAAAATATTTGAAATCATTGTGATTTATAAGGCACTGCAAAGAGAATATTCCAATGTAGGAGATTTACTCAGTTCTGTAGATCTATTGCGTCCTACTTTCAACATAGCTATTTTTTACATGATGCATTATGCATATAGCTGATAGATATACATATAGATGATATACATCTGAGAGCAATGAAGGATGACTGTTTTTCTAGTAGCCACAGATGAAGCAAGATGAAGGGAAGGTGGCAGAAATAGAAAGAAAAAGAATGCTGGTGCCGTCGGAAAGAAGGACAAGGTACAATGAGCAAAGAGGGGTCAAGAAGGGAACTAATTCGCCCCTTGTCACTCCCACACTCATCCAGCACCAGTGCATTGATTTGAGGGAGAGTCTCTTGTGGGCTGTTCTTGGGCTCCTCTCCTTCAAGGGCAAGATAATCTCCACTCTTCTGCCAACACCCTTCACATGTCTTACAGGAGATGCAACCTGTCCAAAGACACAAAATTTAATGCTGGACAAGCCAACATCAGGATCTCCATCTACACCTCCAATGTTAAAACTTGGAAAGCATCGCAGCTGCCTTACTGCACTATTCAAGAGAGGATACTTCTGGGTGATCTTTTTATTTCTCATACTCCTACAGAAGTGTCATGAGACACTTAATAGGTCTATAATTCATGTGTGTCTTACGGACCAATGGATGGGTGGATGGATGGAATGAAGGCAGCAAGGATGAATGCAAATAAGGAAAAGTTCCAAGACCAGAATAACAGGAGTGAGAAGTATCCATATGGTTACTTCAACAAATGGCTTTGAGAACAAAAATTCTCCTTAGCTGTGTGGGAGAGAATTCTGCAGATACTCTACATAAATATGGTAGCTGCAATCATGAAGATCTGGGGGAAAAAAGAAAATGACCTAGCCTCCAACACGTTAAAATGAGAGCATAGAAGGGAGTCAGAGAGAAAGATATTTTTTGAGACAGAAATTTTCTATTTTTTCTTTCCTTTTAACCACCCCAAACTAACCATGGTGGGGTAAACTTTAGCAATAAGTGGGTCTTCACACTCAGTCCTGATTTTTTTTTTAATTTTAATTTAAGGAGCAAAGAATCAGGTCCAACAGGAGGAAGAGCAGAGTTGTAGTGTTGTTTTTTTCCCCACTTTGGTAACAACTTGAGTCAAAAGAACCTTTTTTTCAGTAGCCCAAACTAGAAGAGCTTATGAGAAAGTGTAGAATTGAGGAATGCAGTGCTGAAGGGACCGCGGGGTCCTTTTATATAGACACATCTCGTAAGTGATGGAAACTGTCCGTGGTCACCTCACTCACCAGTGAACAAGCCAGTACCAACATCTACCTCTGCACCTTCAAAGTGAAGATGCTAAAAGCTTTCCAGCTCCCTGTTACACTGTTATTTTTAAAATAGTAAACAGATATATTGAACGAGGCCTCCTGTTGATGCTATTAGAATTCTATCTGGTTTTAAATCAGATAAGCTGATTTATGTCACATTCTACAAAAAAAGAATTACTACAGAAACTGAGCTAAACAAATATAATTTTCTTTTAGTTATAATAATATACGTATACTCAATATCATTATTTTATGTTCTTTTGTTGACGTTAGACCAGGTTGTTTGTGATGTAGTTTCAACAGGTATAAGGAATACTTATTTTACTTCATGTTGAAAACAATAATGAGAGAACTCAGAACGAAAAATTTTGAGATATGTATTTTTATTGGCATGGTTAGAGAAGATGTAAATAATGTACTTATCAGTAATATTGTGGAAAACTGTAATACTTAAAATAGCACTATGATTTTTGTTATGTTTTATGTTAATTCTATTACGTCAAGATATAATGAGTTACCAGATTACTCCATTGATAGAAAATGGGCTTGATTCTATTCTTACCCTAACTCCAGGAGGGTGAATTAAAATTACAATTGAAGACATAGATAACAGTTGACAATAAGTAATTTTTGGATAAACAAATGACAAGATTAAGAGAGGTCCTTCTGGTGTAGAACCCAGGTAAATTTATGTTGCATGAGATTCACCTTCCCAAAGAACATATTTAGAAGCTAAGGTCACCTCCCTCTTTTAAAAATCTTCAATGGCTCCCACTGCCTACAGGCTAAAGGTAGACCATCATGGCCTGATATTTGACGCCAAGCCTGGCTCCTGTGCACCTGTGACAGAGGAGCTCTCTGCTCCTTACAGAAGCCTTGTGCTCCACTGAGCTAATTTCCTAGGATTTCTATTTCTTGTCAAATAATTAATACACAGTTCCAGAAAATATGAAATGACTAGGATGCAACAGAACTTTCGTGAAGGAAAGTTTCCATATATGCTTTCCAAAACAAGGGCTACTGGGCACCTCATATGTGCCTAGAGATACTGAGACACCGCATTTTTACACATTTGTTTAATTTTAATTAATTTAAATTTAAGTAACCACATTTGACTAATACCATATTGCATCACACAGCTCTAGAATAACATAGTGGATTATGGATGCATGCTTTAAACAACTGTTTCAATTATTTACTGCTCCATAACAAAATACCCCAAAACTCAGTGGCTTAAAACAACGAAAAAATTATTTCTCCAATTTTGTAATCTAGTCTAGGCCTAGCTGAGTGATTGTTTTGCTCCACGTGGTGGTTGCTGGGAGATCCAAGATGGCTCCTTCACTCAGCCGTCTGGTGCCTCAGCTGTGATGGCTGAAACAACAGGGGCCAGCTGAGTTTTTATTTCTCTTTCTCTTCCCACAAGGTCTCTGCAAGCGGCTGGCCAGGTCTTTTTTACAACATGATGGTCTTGAGGTAGTTGGAGTTTTTACATACCACTGGCTCCCTGGAAAGAAAGTGGAAGCCTCCAGATCTCTTGACAGCTGGGATCAGAACTAGTGCAGTATCACTTCTTTCACACTCTATTGACCAAAGCAAGTCACAAGGCCCTGCCAGATTTTAGGGAAAGGGAACCAGGCCTTACTTGTAAGGAAAAAAGTGCCCTATGCACAGAATGAGAGGAAGAATTGTAGCAGCTGTCTTGTGAGACTACCACAGCAAGTCTAGCAGAGTTGACAGGACATCAACAGAGTTGGTAAATGAAAAAGTGAAGAGCCACTTAGAACATAAACAAAGGTAGCTTTATACAGTGAAAAAAGCAAAGATCAGAGAAAAAAGAATGGAAAGGGAAGTAGATAATCAAGTCCACTCTAGGGAGATCTATGAAAGCAAAACATGATCAAAACAAACAGAAACCATGAGATGACCACAGCCAAGCTGGAAGAGCACTGCCACCCATAAGAGGTCTGATGGGTCAGCACTGATGGGTCCAGTGCAAAATACAGACCAAATGTCTCTCTGGTCCAACTTCGCCTGCTGAAGCTTCACATGCAAGCACTTCATTAGTGATCATCCTGACCCTCTCTAGGATACTTGTCTTGATGCTCCATGCCCTCAGTCTTCATGGCCCCTCACATAGAACCAAGGGACATGTCAGAATACTCAGCATAGAGTGGCAAGCTTTGGTCAAGAGGAAAACATAACTGGGGAAGACTGTGAAGCCTTCCACCTCAAGAGCTTATCCAAATGAACCAAACCACATTTGCTTTGCCACAGAATCACTCCCACATCCCAAATCTGTAGAAATGCCACAGCACCACACATGGGGAAAAGTGCTGGCAGTGTTTCTGTTGGAAGGAAATGAGGAGTTTGACAAGACATTGACCCAGTTATCAGAAGAGCACAAGCTTTCTTATTGCATCAGTGATGGTGTAAGGCAAGAGACATAAAAAAAAAACAGAGGCTTGAATTGTCTCTGTGTACCTTGGACAATTAATTTAACAATCGAATTTTTGATTCTCATGTGTGCGATAAAGATAATTCCATCTACCTTTCAGGGTTGTCAGGGAGAATGAAATGCCAAAAAAACATGGATTCAATGCTATTTCCCATCCCTTAACCTCATCCAGAGTTTTCTTGATATATCTTTTAGGACACTGAGCGGAGATAATCCAACTGTTAAAGAAATTATTAAATGTTCCCCTGAGAGGGACAACCTCAGAAATTTAATGGTATTCCTATAATAAATAAAACATTTTTAGAATTTAAGTTGCTTTCACTTGCATTCCACACTTTAGTTGTCTTTTCATCTGGAAGAAATAATACTGCACCAGTCAGTAGCAGAAAAGGTCTTATTTAACTCTGATGAATTTAATCCAACACAAATCTGCACAGATTAACTGCCACGGGAATGTACCATGTTAACTTATCCAATTTCACAGACTCCCACACAATGCTTCATTGTTAAATCAGCCAAATGTCCTTGAGAGCCTACTATGTACTCAGGCCAAACAGAACAAAAAGATATGATTTCTCAGAAAACACATCATCTCGTTAAAGAGAAAATATATACATATTACAAGACAGATTACAATGCCAGGGTAAGCATTGTATATGCTTACCCTAGTATATTCCAAATTAATGGTAGAGACCATAGGTGCTATGAGATATGGAAGGAGAATCCAGCCACACCATGCAGTACTGCAGACACGGTTGCACCAAGAATGGAAGCTTTATATTAGGCCCCAAAGGAAAGAGCATGTAAAGAATGAGAAATGAAAAGTGCATTACTGAAAAGCAAGAGGCATGAGAGTGGTCTCATTCAGGATGTGCAAGGCTTCATGCAGACACAATGAGAATGCATGTCTGACTGGGGCATGCATGACTCTTGGACATCATAAGAGAAACTGAGACTGGACCCCAAATCCTTGAGTAACAGGCCTGAATAGAAAGCACTGGGGGAAAAAAAAAATTGAGATCAGGAAAATGATATGCACCAAATGTTCTGTGGGAGTCAGGACTTATTGCTCTCCTCCCTCTCCATTTATATTTACCTAAATTTTGGTTTAAACATGACAGCTCCTGCTATAAGCAGATCACAGAGCACCTATCATAAAACCTTATGCATTGGTGATCTGTAATTTCCTGTTGAGCTGAATTGAAATAATGACTGAAGCAGCGTTCTATAGCTGGGCTCCATGGAAGAAGTTTCCAACCACTGTTATCACCTTAGTCTGCCTCCTAGAAATGTGATTTCTTATCTGCTTAGCCAAATATGGAGACCAAATAGTAGACTGAAGTCAGCAGTGAAAGGGCAGGAAAAAAGCTAAAGTTAGTAAATAAAGTTTTAATACAAATATTTCTTCACATTCCTAAGTGTAGCAAAATGTATATAAAATACCTAGAAATGTGAGGGCCCTATGAGTAGATTGATATTTTGGATGTGACCAGAGGCAACTGGAAACCCACTTTCTGACAGTCTTCACTGCCATTCTAGAACCTACATTCAGAATTGTGGACTCCTGTGCACCGAAATCTCTCTCAATCTGAGCAGACGAGTTGACTAAATGTTTACTCTTGAACTTCTTTGAACACTAACTTCTGCTTTTCAGTTTGTCGTGTCAATTTGTCTGAGCACTGAAATGGAAAACTGAATAGTTATTTCAAAAGTACAGATGGAGCCCCTTGTTTACAGTATAATTCTTTACACCAAATGGAACTGCAGGAGGTTCAAAATTTGTAAAGGTCTTCCAAAAATCCAAACACATTATTCATTTCCACAAATCTGACAATTTTTGAACTACATAAATTCTTGAACAATTTTTTTAGTCCATTCGTGTTAACTGAGGTTAATTTGAAGATATTGCTACTTTCCAAAAGAAGTAGTTGAATTCCAGAAGGCGATTTATTCAAGAACATAATTCAGTTGCATTCTTCTATCCTGGCTGAACAAAGAAATTACCTGTTAGTAAGGACATTAGATTAAAAAAAAAAAATCAGGCCAAACTCATGTTATACTTACTAGATAAATGTTTTTAACAAAGTGGATAATGCATGTCAATCTGCTTGCATGGAAAATAAGATACAGACATCACTTTTTCCTATATCTCATTAATTCTTATATTATTTTAATTACATTTGTTATAAGCATTTAGTTTTGTGCTTTAAAAAACAGATATTTGGTTAGGTAGGGAAATCGAAATTTAATGGGAAAACAGAATAATTTTAATTTTCAGCAAATTGCGTTGGCTAGGGAGATTATGGCCTAAACTAGCCAGTATGTTGACAATTCTCCAATGACAGGGTGTTACCTTTATAGGTGATTTTCAAAGCATGCTTTTGAAGAGAGTACTGTAAATGTGTGTTCTTCTGGCGTATTTTTAAATTTTGAATGCTAAATCTACTACCTATAAAGGACGATGAAAGGAGAACAGTGAAAGCTGGAAGTCTGGCTGATAGCCGGGCTTTTCGACTTTCTCTTTTTTCCAACAGAGAAATACAAATTGCTTCTCGGAATAAAATTAGTTTCTATCTTTGGACATCCTCAATGAGGCGTTAGTGTTCAATTTGATTTAGATGGGGGAGAAACCCAAACCTGATTTTTCCAAATCACCTTTGCATTTTATTGCTGATTGACAATAATATCAGACAGCTATGCCCCAGAGAGCAGGTTCCCAAAGAAAAAATAAATGATTTGCAAAGTGACTTGGATAATTACGTGAACTGGCCACCCAAGTGTGGGTTGCTGATATCATCAAAGATAACTGTGGGGAGGACAGAATCTAACCTCTCCTTTCAAAAATGAATCTCCTTCAAAACAACAAAAGAAAAATTTGGAATTTCATGAGGATTACTCAGAATCCTCCAAAATAGTCTTAGCTTTGTCAAATCTGGATTTAAATGTCAGTAATTTAAGGCTAGCTTTATGAATACAATGTCTATCTCCTGCAGCTGGGCCATATTATTTCAGTGACTTTTTTATGCTGAAGTTGGCTATAAGTTCTATGCTTGATTTATGAAGCAAAACACTCTATTTACTGTACAATGCTATAGTGCTGACATGCGAGGTCACTCAGTAATGCATTTGGAGTGGAGCGTGGGAACAGGGTTAAATGAGCAACATGCAATGGTTTATGAATGCAAAATGTGGCTTTTACAAAAAGAAAGCAAGATTCTAAGGGCCCAGATGAAAATTGTGACAAACAGTAGCAAGCTGTTTGAATTTATCTGTAAGCACAAACATTACATTTGACTAGGCAACTTTGAATTGCACTGTAAAGTTCAAAGTATAAAAAAGTAAAATAAAAATGGAAGTACAGACTTCCCAATCACACTCAGGGTAGTAGGGCTCCAAATGCTCATAGGGATTCTCCATTATAACAATGGATTCTTTTTCAGGGACACAGGTATATGGGAAATAAATAGGGAAATGGTCAATACAAATGTTTTTGGAAGTGATCACAATTGTCAAATTTAAATGATCCATTACCGGAAAAACCTCAGACATGTGCTTTAATAAGACACAGAGATAATTGCATCATAGTCTGAATTTTAATTCTCAAATCAAAGTTAAGCACTCATGTAGCTTCTCTCCTATAAAATCAATAAAAGATGAAATAAATGGATGAATGGTACAGAGGGCTACTGGTTTTTCTCTTCTGGTAATTTTCTGCTTGGGGGAGGGGGGAAGAGAGAGAAAGCAATTTTTCAAATTTTATTAAATGACCATGAAAACCATATGGACTTCAGGTGTGAGCTGGAAAATATAAACGGAGAGAAGCAGTCAAGTGATATTCTAGCTCCTCAATCAATCTGTGATTTTTACTCTGTTCAAATTCTTCTAAAATCATTTGACTAGAAATAGCAGAACTTTAGAATGAAATGTTCCAAGTTTGCCCCAGGTGGAAATTGTAGAATGCTTTTCTTGGCATGTTGAATTGCCGGAGAACATATCAAGTAAAAAGAAAGGACTATGCCATTGAAATGTGTGTCCCAAAGAGTCAACAGCCTACAAAGAAAAACAGGCAAAAACTATGCCTGACCCAACTAACAGCTGGAAAGTCATCAGTGAAAGTAAAGAAAAAAGTGAATGAGAAAAACACGTTGGTAGAAAGGCATTATTTTGGAGGCAAATTCATTTTCTTGCTTCCATTTAAGATTAGGCAGCCACCACCACTTAACACCTGTCAGAGCTGGATACAATTTTACAGTGAAAACAATGCCCACTTGAAGAAATAAAGCTGATTACTTTTGTGAAAACATTCAGACAATTTTTTCCAGATTCTCCTCTGACATTATGGGAGACTTTGCCAGGGTTACCACACGACTCAAAACGATGCTGATCTTGAAACTGGAACAGCTGTATAAAATATTAAAGCTGCCTTAAACATGTTCACTCTATGAAAAAAGTAATCAAAAGGTAATGCCCCAGAGCAACCGAATACTGTAAACTTATCTTACGAGGAGATCATTCTTAGATACTAAAGGTATAGCCCAAATGCATCCCTGAAACTTAATTTCCTGCTAGCCAGGCAAAGAATGACAAACACCTTCTAATTTAACTAAGTCAGGAAGAGAGCTAGTGGCTTCTGCCATTGCTGTGACTGATAAGATTTCAACATAAGAACTGCAGTCAGGGAGTAGCCCCTGTCTTTATTGGGACAGCACTTTTCTATCAAGCTCATGGAATATTTACCCATCTAGGAGAGGAGAAAATAAAAGTGTTTGCATTCCGAAGCCTCTTGGAAAGCCTCCACATTTTGACTTGTACTAGAGGGTTGGAACTGGGAGCATCAATAGCTTAGGAGATAATCTAATGCAGTGAGGCTGAACCCAGTGCAAAACATCATTAGATAACAGTCCTTTCTGATTAAAGAAAGTTGGGAGTATAATGTCAATTTTTATAATACTAAAATCTGTGATTGCTGTTCTTCCCCCAAATACCCTATCAACATTCAGCTATTTGATATTTTGCGTGGAGTAAAAAAAGATGGAAAGAGTTCACAATTGGTGCAATCTAGGATATCGTAAATCTGGACCCTGTGTAGCTTGTACTTCCAAGTGTCCATGCAGAACTGAGTAGTAAGAAAGTCCACAATAAAATGCTAGCTTCAAGGGGCTGAAAAGATATTTAAAAGAAAAGGAAATCTTTTAAAACTGAGAGATGACATAACATTAGATAGAAAAAACGTGAAGGAAAATATCCACATCAAGTAATACAAATGGAAATGATTTCCAAGAAGATTCAACCTTTCATCTTTCTCCCCTATTTCTGCTTTTTCATCACCAACTTATTCCACCTTGTCAAGGTTCAGCCTGAGTCACCTTTGACTTCCTGTTACTCAGGAGTTCCTAGTCGTGAAGATTTTTAACCACATTCCTTTTAAGTGTGTTCACTCTTTTTTGCTCCTATTACCTTTGTTGAGGTTCTCATCTCTTCTTGTTTTTTTTTTTTTTTTTTTTTTTTTTTTTTTTTTTTTTTTTTTTTTTTGAGACAGAGTCTCACTCTTGTCACCCAGGCTGGAGGGCAATGATGTGATCTTGGCTCACTACAGCCTCTGCCTCCGGGGTTCGAGCAATTCTCCTTCCTCAGCGTCCTGAGTAGTTGGGATTACAGGTGCCCACCACCATGCCCAGCTAATTTTTGTATTTTTAGTAGAGAAGAGATTTCACCATGTTGACCAAGCTGGTCTCAAAGTCTGACTTCAAGTGATCAGCTCACCTCGGCCTTCCAAAGTGCTGGGATTACAGGTGTGAGTCACCATGGCTGGCAGTTCTCAACACTTCTCATCTTGTCTCCTGGTCTCCATCTCTACTATGCTATTTTCATTCCCATTCATGCTATAAACCAGTGCCCAGGAAAAAGTCCCTAAAATGCAGGTCTGAGCATATCAAGCCTCAGCTCTGAAATCTGCATTTATTCCCCATTGACTAAGGAACTTAATCACTGACTCTTCCTATTGTTGTCCTTGGTCTGCCCAAATACCTCCAAGTTATTTTTGAGCCTCTGTATACACCAGACACTCTGGTCCAACAGTACCTATCAGACAGTCCCTTGAACCTAAAGTTTAACACTTTGAATCACTGAAACTCTACTCATTACTAAGATCCATTTCAATCATTGTTTCCATCTTTAAAGTTATTCCTACTCATCAGTTAGATGTAATAGCCCTTCTTTATTAAACTTTCTTTATGACAATTATTTCATATTGCCTGCTCTTATAGCTGCTTGGATACTTACTGTATTTGAATTTAAGCTCCTTGAGGGCAGGGAATCACTTAATCACTTTTGGTATTTCCTACAGCACTCTGAATAGTGCCTTAAACGTAATAGCTACTCCACGAATATAAGGTGATTCGAATAAGATGGTTTAAAGGAAAAACAAAATTTTGTATTTTTTCAGTAAAAGAGAGGAAGATTTTGAAAAGCCTTATGTTCTACAACAGCTTATATACTCATATGAATTTTTTTAAAAGATAAATGGAAACCTCATTTTGGGGAAAATATTAAGGAATGTACATCATTCACATTCTAGAATGATCTGCTCACCCCTAAGACATGGAAACCTTACCATTTTTCCCGAACATAAAATTACATAAATTAAAAATGGAGAAGAGTTATTAGGTCATCTTGTTTTTTGCCCTGTCAACTCGAGATTGTTATTTAATTCCATTATTCAGTGTTACTGAAAGCAGGGGCCAATTTTGGTCCATTGTCAAGCCTTTCGACAAACGAGTTTTAAATGATTCATGTGATTTTTCTTTAGGAGGCTGGTTTCTTCAAGTAATAATGCACTCTCATGAATAAAATCTTCTCAGCTCTTTAGAGATCACTAGTCGAACAATTGTACTTGCCGTATTGATTCTATTACTTTTGAATAATTTGGTCTGGTTTTTAACACCTATACCCTTTCCTCCCAAACCTAAAGAATATAAAATGTTCCAAGGCTTTGAAATGTTTTTCTTTGAAGTAGTGAACTTTATTTATTTCAGATGTCATTGAGAAAAATGTTGAACACTGACTGCTTCGTGCACATTGAAATTCCATGTCAGACACAACTGCTAAGACTGGTGTAGGGTCATCAATCAGGAATTGGGTGCATCAAGAAACCTGGCAAGGTGACAAATTTGTTCTGGTTTACTTGAGATTTTTCCCAGTGTTAGCACTGAAACTTCCATTCCCCAGAAGACCTCTCAGTACAGGGCAAATGTGATGGTTGGTGGTCCTATTATTAAAAGTGGTACCTGGGGAAAAGTATCCTTTTATCATTTGCTCTTTTATACAACTCTAAATATTGTATTATGCCTGTAGTATCTATTCGGGGATGAGTTCATGTCCTTTGCAGGGACATGGATGAAACTGGAAACCATCATTCTCAGCAAACTGACACAAGAACAGAAAACCAAACACCGCATGTTCTCACTCATCTGTGGGTGTTGAACAATGAGAACACATGGACACAGGCAGGGAAACATCACACACTGGGGCCTGGGGGCCTAGAGGAGGAATAGCAGGGGTTGGGGGGATTGGAGAAGGATAGCATTAGGAGAAATACCTAATGTAGATGATGGGGCGATGGATGTAGCAAACCACCATCATGGCACGTGTGTACATATGTAACAAACCTGCATGATCTGTACGTATACCCCAGAACTTAAAGTATAATAAATAAATTATATATATATAAATCTTAAAGTATAATAAATTATTTATATTTATATTTATATTTATATATATGTATAAAATGATGACAGGGAGCTCAAACAACCTGCTCGTGGGGAAAAGAGGACAGAAACATGTCAGATACTCCAAAAAATAAAACCTTGGTTGATTCTGTATTAGACCCCCCAGAGAACAATGCCTCACTAGACCAGCAACATGAACCTGGAGATTCCAGGCCCTTCCAAAACTATGGAGTTTTCACAAGAAGTCTGAAGATCCATATGTTCACCAAATAATATCTGTAGACAGAATAATATGACTCACACATGTACATATCTTTGCTCTTCAGATATTCATAGGAACTACTGTTAAATTAACCAAAAATTCATCTACAATTCTTAAAAATTCAGTGCATGAGTTTTAGAACTACAGAGTTTCAGAGCCGGATAGGACCTTGGAGATTGATTCTTCCGGCCCCATTCTTTTGAAAATGTGAAAGCAGAGTTGCACTGCTAGTTAATGGAATGCGTGCTCCGTGAACGAATCTACCTCATGGTGCTAAGCTAATTACAGTAGGGTTTATACAGCTCTTATAGAATTGTGATTAAGTCCTGTGGGGGTATGTGATAACCAATTCACTATCTATCTTCAATGGCATTAAACAGTGGCTCTCCCCACCCACCAGACTTGATAGCAGACAGTGAAAGCCGGGAGTACAGTGGCAAGGAGACAGAGACCTGCATCCGAGCCTGATTCTGCCACCATCTAGTCGAGTGATCTTGGGCAAGTCATTTTCTATCTGTAGGCTTCACCGTTCTCACCTAGAAAAAGAAAAGGACTGGTTAAGACAACCTCTGGGGTCCCTTTTTCAATAACATTTTATGAGCCTGTAAAACCATTAAGAGAACTTCCTTGGTCAAAACTTATAGAAAATTGGCTCCTGGAGCTTTAACGGAGGCCAAGATTACACACTCAGTCAATGGCAGAGTTACAATTAGAATCTAATTCTCTGGACTCCCTGCCTTTTTATCTACTTTGGTCCCCCCACAGGATATATAGTTAAGCTTGCAATGACTGCCATCTGCCCCTAGGAAGTGCGGATCACAGATCAACACAACTACGGAAAGGAGAAATGTAGAAGCTGATTCCAAAGTTCAAGCTTGGTCACTTCCTATTTTGTGCACTATGTGCAAGCAGTGACCAATACTGATAACATTATTATCATTACTATTATGTTGATGACGTATATTTGAGGGATGCCTTAGGTTCACAAGTCACATTACATATATGGTCTTATTTAACCCTACAGCTACACTCTGAAGCATTGCAAGAAATCATTTTTATCACTGATTCATGAGCATGGTGATTGGTGGTCCAAGACTACACTCTCCTATAAATTAGCTATTAACCACAAGTGGCTATTTAAGTTTAAATTACTAAAATTAAGTAAAAGTTTGAATTCTGCTTCTTGGCTACACTTGCTATATTTCAAGTACTCAGTAACCACATAGGTGTAGTGGCTAACATACTGAAGAGCACAGATAGCATTTCCATTGCAGAAGAAAGTTCCATTGGATAGCATTGCTCTACAAGAGTGTGACTTGCCCGAGTTTACGTAGCTAGTAAGTGTCAGAGCCAAGATCTTGGCCCTCTGATCCCAGAACTAGTGGCTTTGTCTCACCATCTAACCTACATATAGGCCCTTACCATTTAATTTGTAGTGTCCACTAAAGAAAGGTAAACCAATTTTCATAGCACCCTTAGAGATGCACAAAAGGGTAACACGATTCTAACTGACAAAACATACAAAAGGATCATGTGATAGAGAAGACAAGCTAAGTCTGAAAACGGAGCTAAACCTCAAGTATGTTCACTAGCAAACTGAAAATTAAGTATCTGTTGCTCTGTGTCTATTAAGCACCCAAGAATTTTCAAATATTATCAGCGTCAGGCCTCTAGTTTTCAAATATTATCAGTGACCAATTCTGAATCTTGAATTAGCCATAAGACAAACGTAGGACTAGAATTCATACTACTCAGAATTCTAGCCAGAACGATTTCACTCACATTTAACATCCCAGTTTATCTTTATATATATATATATATGCAGGCATATTAGAGGAGAAATTGAAACATTATCATATTGTTTGCCTGTACTGATTTTTACACAGGTGTCATAGAAAAATAGAAATAGTCACCATTATCTAGTTCCATATCCAAGCTTAATTCAAAACAGAGAGAACACACTGAAGTGTTACCAATAATGCAACAAAGCCTAAGGTATTTTTGTAGCCCACTTTGGACTAGATCAAAGGCATATATCCTAAAAATTAAACAGCATGATGTCTGTAAAGTCTGAGCTTTGAAGCCACAATAGGTCTTGGTGAGAAACTTCATTGACTCTTTCCTAGTTTCTTGGCCTCTAGTAAATCCCTTAAACTTTCTAAGACTCAGTTTCCTCATCTAGAAAAAGAGATAAAATATTTCCTACCTTACAAGTGTTGTTTTGAGGACTGATGATAATGCCTGTAAAGCACTCAGTTTTTTTGAGTCTGGTGTATTTTTGTCTACTCGAGGAGAGGTTCATTATTAACACACTGAAGGTGAGATGGGATACATGATGGCAAGTAGGTGACAATTTGTACTGGTAACTTAGAATTCTCTTTGATGAAAATTTTCACTTATCGATAACTTAACTTTCTTCAACTACAGAAATGCCACAAGTGTCTAGACAGTGCCAAGTAAAATATTATCTTTAGTAAGTAAAAGGTATTATTATTAATTTCCCTTAAGGGAAAATACAAATGTATTATGGAGTTTAGCCACTTTTCAACTGAAAAATATCAGGCCAGGTGCAGTGGCTCACACTTGTAATCCAAGCACTTTGGGAGGCTGAGGCAGGCAGATCACCCGAGGTCAGGAGTTCAAGACCAACCTGGACAACATGGTGAAACCCCGTCTCTACTAAAAATACAAAAATTAGCTGGGTCTGATGGCGGGTGCCTGTAATCCCAGCTACTGAGGAGGCTGAGGCATGAAAATCACTTGAAACCGGGAGGCAGAGGTTGCAGTGAGCCAAGATCATGCCACTGCACTCCAGCCTGGGCAACAAGAGAAAAACTCTGTCTCAAAAAAAGAAAGAGAAAAAAGAAAAAAATCAAGCTATTAATAAGTAGCATTTCACCTAAGATAATTCTGTATTGTAACTCCAAATTGTCACTTAATTCCCATCTCACCTGCATTGTATTTATTTATAAGAAACCTCTCATCGAGTGAAGAACAACACAATGGATCTAGAAAAGTTTGTTTTCAGATCTCGATTATATTATGTGTATGTTTATAGATTTTACCCTGGGGAGAAAATACAAATACTCATCCTCTACCTATGTTTTAAAAGAACAAGTTCTATGGTAACTTTTAAATTCATTATTAGCAAAGGTTGTATTTAAGATTCCTGTGTCTACTGCTTAATAACACCCAAATTAGCCTCAATGGAATTAGCTGTAATTAAGGACATTGTGAAATATGGTGGGGCAAACAGAATTACGCTATATTACTTTATTAATAATATTCTTTAACTACACTGTAAATTGCTATTAGGCCTGCATATTACTGCCTGGATATGGAAATAGTCTTTTGCTATGCTAATCTAACACAATTTTCTTTTAAATGTAAACAAATTATACTCTATTAATATGCTGTTCTACTTGCATAGTTAATTATTGTAACAGTAAGGAATAAAATTGTTCTGCTTTCTCTGTTTCTGATGGAAAAAGGGCTACATAAATAGTTTAATAGGGAACTAATTATGCAAAAAATTTAGATGCCTAAAATGTGTTTGTAATTACATTAAAATGGTCTTCTGTTCAAATATTGGAAAGCCTGCTAATTGGAGGCTAGCTGAAAATTTAAATATTGTGAATCAATGATTTTAATACAGTACATGTTTAGTTGTGTTTCTGTTCAAATTTGTCTCGAAAATGAAGCGAATATTTAACAGTGTTTAATAAGAGGGGGTCTGAGTTTCATACCAATGAAGTTAGTCTGCGGCAGACTGGAATTTTAAGCATGTATTTTACAGCATTATCTTTAATTTACTCAAGAGGTATGGGCAAGTTTTGGTTCAGCAACAAGAAAAGCAAAAGTATACTGCCTGCAGGATAAGTTGATATGAAAGGAAAATCTGATGTGGACCAAATCAAAGAGTCCTGGAAAATACCCCATGACAGGCAGACCAGAGTTGATACGGTTGTAAATTGTTAAATTGTTTTAGATAAATAAACACATGTAACAGATCACCTGCCTATTCTCCAAAGATTTCCAAGTACATCTCTTTATTTGGCCGTAATTAAGGAATGTTAAAGATGCAGTCTGTGTCCTAAATGATTCTTTGTGGCATCCAAGCTTTTATGTTGATGTGGAACTGAGGTTCCTAATCTGAGAAAAATACAATGCTAAAATAAGCCCACTCCTTTGGAGAGAATGTCAACAACCTGTCCTGAATTTTAAACTATTTTGGAAAAAAAGAAGGGCAAATTGTTCATTATAATTTTTACAACAATACAAATAAAAGTACTGCATATGTAACCACAATTAATTGCACAATTGGGAACCCAGAAATAACTTTATAATTTAAAATTCTTGCCTACTTAACAGAGCTGTTGTAAGGATCAAGAGATATCATGTACTTGAAAGCCTGTTGAAGACTGAAAAGCTCACACAGAAGATAGCAAGACAATCACCACGGTTATTAATAATAATGAAGAGACGAAATGTCATTTGTCCTGTAACATAATCCCTGCCATGGTTCCTTCCACTCAAACTTCTATAGCTATTATACCTGATGGTACAAGCAGTGGTGAGGCTCTGGACATAAGGAACCAGGGTGGGAATTCTGGCTCTACCTTTTAGGGCCTGACAGTCTGCTGAACAGTGCTCTGTCGACCTGTTTTAAGATTTAGTACAGGAAACAGTCGCAATCATTCAACTGGCCAGTTTCTCCTTAACGTCTGCCACATTCTTTGACCTAAAGAACATCTTTGGCCAATTTTAAATAGAATAAAGACCCCCCCAAATCCATTGCAAGTACCTTAAAGATACTGTGCATTGGACTGAGCCCAACAACAGCCTGGTCATGAAATTCTGCCCTCTTTCCCCTCCCTACCTATCACCCAAGCAAGCTTTCCTCTCTACTCAGCATTACGGAGTCTTTCTTTTCCAAAAATGCCACGCCCCTTCCCACATCTGGGCTATTGTGTCTGCCATTTTTCTCACTTGAAATGCTTCCTCCTCTTTCCATAACTCTTTCAGCCTAACTCAAATTCTCTTTCTTCCTCTAAGACCTTCAATACATACTCAGCCATTTCTCCATTTCTTTTGAAATCACTAGCACATAGTATGTGTACCTTTTTCTTGGTATACGGTCTGTTATCTTGCTTGTTATTCCACTTTCTCAGTATTGTATTTCTTTTCCTCTAACTGGATAATAGGCACTTTCAGGACTTTTATACATCTTTGTGTTTCCAGCACATGCTATGACCTGTACAGAGTAGACTTTGTACAGATTCTTGCTCTTATGTGAGGGCAGAAGCACATGGTAATCAAAGAATGTGTGGGAATGGTCTCAAGTCAGGTCAGCCAGCCTACCCCCAAATAATCCATTTAGATAGAGAGGAGGGGTTGAGCCTACTGGCAGTTCTATAATTCACATAGCAGGCAGCTCTGTTTGTCTGAGAAAGCATCTTGGGTTGTGGTTGAACCTGAGCAGTTTATAACAAATATTTTGGTGAAGTGACGTTTTGTCTAATTCTATCCTGCCATTACACAACAATTATCCACCTCTCTGTATGCACAGAGAACATACTGTGTGTATACTGAGTTGGTCATAAGAAACGTATCTGAAAATTTTCAATCCTGTTTTTACTCTACTAAAATTATTTCTCATGTCTCTTTTCCTGCTGTTTGTTTGTTTATTGAGACAGGGTTTCACTCTGTTGCCCAGACTGGAGTGCAGTGGCACAATCATAGCTCACTGCAGCCTCAAACTCCTATGCACAAGCAATCCTCCCACCTTAGCCTCTCAAGTAGCTGGGACTACCAGTGCACATCACAATGCCTGGCTAACTTTTATTTTTAGTTTTTGTAAAGACAGGGTCTCATCAAGTTGCCCAGCTAGTCTCAATCTCCCGGCCTCAAGCAATCCTCCCACCTCGGCTTCTCAAAGGACTGAGATTATAGGCATGAACCACTGCACCCAGCCTCATGTCTCTTCAAAATAGAAATTTCAAAGGTATATGATTGCTATTTACTGTGACTTTTTATTTAGGGTATTTGTTATGTCTCCAGGAAAGCCAGATGACTATCTCATTCTCTGATGATGGAGAAGAATACTCACAGCCTGCCCCCCACCTCCACTGGGATGTTAACCAATATCAACCTTTTCAAAAATGTTACCAGACTTTTATTCCAGTGGAGAGTGGTGTATTGATTGATGCAGTCATCAGTTAATGCATTCTCTTCTTCCTTTCTACAATTATTAATGAGCAGTGAAATGCCAATATGGTAGAAACAGAAGGGAGAAGAAAGAACAGCGGAGACCCTGATCATTCAAAACTTAAGAAGCAGCTCATGCATAATGGAGAGCTATCTGCATGCAAATTGCTAGGAGGAGTAATTCCTATTTTTCTAGGATATTGTCTTTAGCCCTGTCGACTCTATTCAGAAGAGTTCTATTCCCCAGGCCAAGAGGGTAAAATGTGGATTGTACATAGTAGTCTTGTGAATTAAAAATGGCTAAATTCTTTTTATTAAGTGGAATAATCAAACTGGCAGAGTACTTTCCCTAAATTTAAATTCCCATTACCGAGAAGAGACACATTCTTGCCCACTCACAGCCCCTGTTCTTTACCATGTGCTTTACCCTAGCTGCAGAAGCCTAGAAGAACCTTGTTCAACGGATTGTCATGGAGAAACCCGAAGGCATGGCCCACAGAAAGTAGGGCACAGGGAGAAGCTAGCTCCCTAATTTCTTTTTCCTTTTTCAGTTGAGATATACATGATGCTTTCTTGATCTTTTGCTCTGTTTTCCACTGGTTGTATTATATATGCATATAAAATGTCCATTTAAAGTACCATATATTTTGTGCCAGACGAGTCCATTTTCACTATCTTCTGATCTCTGACAGGCAGAATATTAAAATCCAAGAAGGATTTAGCTCAGTGCACATGTTGCCACTGGTAACCCATGGTAATAAGGTAACCCTATATATTCACAAGTGCCATATGTTACATGCATAGATACATATGCAGACAGAGTGACTGTTTTTAGAAAATTCATGCCTTCCAATAAAAAAAAAAGTGTTCCCTGGAGTACATCACCAGTGCTTTGGGCTATTGATGCAATTTACTCTCCAACTTTGAGAGCTTTATTTCTGGTTTTACAGGAATTACAGGAAAACCAGGTTATAAAGGTTCTCAAGAAACAAAGAATGAGTATTTACTGAAAAGTCCCAGTGAAATTTAATCTATCAGTAGACGTCCAAATATAAGCCACTTAAAGACAGACATTCAAGCCAGATAGAGTTTTTTCTTTAAAAAAAGTATATTTTTGTCATTATTTTCTAACAAAATACTATCCCTATTAATGACTGTTAATATATGAATAGGAACAGTAAAATTTAAAAATTTTATATAAGTAAAATTTAAATTTTACACATATAGACATGTAAAAGTTTAAAATTATGTATATTTGGATTCCTTAACAGGTTGCAATTTTTTCATATCCTCCTCAGAAGTCAAAACCTCAGGACATAAGAGATACATTAGCAGATGAAGCGAACTTAAATATTTTTAGCCCAGCAAGACAAGTCGAACCCTAGCTGTGGCTCTACTTCGTCTATTAGAGGAATGGGTAACATTTTTAAAAGGGAAAATTACATTCTCATAAGACCTTATAGCTTCTTAACATTTTGGTTTGATCCAGGATAGAAATATAATACATTTAAACTCTATAGAAAAATTTAATCTGGAAGAAAATAAGTACATTTGTTTAGGTTTCAAAAAAACGTTAATGAATGCTTTGAGTAAGATTACAATCAAGCAACATGAATAAAGAGGAAGTCAGAGCTTCTGAAGCCTCTCAGTAAGCTCTCTGATCTGGAATTACCGACTGCTGAACTGAATGTAGAAGGTTGCCTCAGTTTCCTCAATGGGACTGTGACTAGACAGGGTGTGAGAAAAAGAGATTCTACTGTCAGGTACATTTATTTTGTCCTAAATCCACAGAGCATAGTACAAAGGAATAGTGGCATATGCTATGCTATCAATTTTATAAGTGATTTCTTTAGAACAAAGGTGCTTTCTTCTACATATTGTTGAATATTCCTAAAAAATATTTTTGGGAATTTTTTCTCCCTCTGTCGTCCAGGCTGGAATGCAGTAATATGATCTCTGCTCACTGCAGCCTCAACCTCCCAGGCACAAGCGATCCTCCCACCTCAGCCTCCTGAGTAGCTGGGACCACAGGCATGTACCACCACACTTGCCCTGCTTATCTTTTGTAAAGATGCAGTTTCGCCATGTTGCCCAGGTTTGTCTCTAACTCCTGGGCTCCATCGATTTGCCCATGTCGGGCTCCATCGATTTGCCCATATCAGCCTCCCAAAGTGCTGGGATTACAGGTGTAAGCCACCACACCCAGGTCTTAAGAATATTTTTATATTGGTCTATACTTTGTGTTTTCTCTGATGGTATGTATTGCCTTGATAGCCAGAATTTTAAAATGGTTTTAAGGAGGACGAAAACAATGTCTGACCATCCCTTCTTCCATCCTATATTACAAAAAACAAACAACAAAAGGATCTTTCTTTCAGACATTCCCATTGTGTCTGAGGGTTTCTTTTTCCCTTTTTTATTTTTTTGTTGACTTTTTTAATTGCACTTCAGGTTCTGGGGTACATGTGCAGAATATGCAGGATTGTTGCATAGGTACACACATGGCAGTGGGGTTTACTGCCTCCGTCCCCGTCATCTATGTCTGGCATTTCTCCCCATGTTATCCCTCCCCAACTCCCTACTCCTCTCTGTCCCTCCCCTACTCCCCCCAACAACAGACCCTAATGTGTGATGCTCCCCTCCCTGTGTCCATGTGTTCTCATTGTTCAACACCTGCCTATGAGTGAGAACATGTGCTATTTGACTTTCTGTTCTTGTGTCAGTTTGCTGAGAATGATGGTTTCCAGATTCATCTATGTACCTACAAAAGACATGAACTCATCGTTTTTTATGGCTGCAGAGTATTCCATGGTGTATATGTGCCACATTTTCCCATTTTCCTTGTCCAGTGTATCATCAATGGGCATTTGGGTTGGTTCCAGGTCTTTGCTATTGTAAATAGTGGCCCAATGAACATATGTGTTCATGTGTCTTTATAATAGAACAATTTATAATCTTTTGGATATGTACCCAGTAATGGGATTGCTGGGTCAAATAAAATTTCTATTTCTAGGTCCTTGAAGAATCGCCACACTGTCTTCCATAATGGTTGAACTAATTTACACCCCCACTAACAGTGTAAAAGTGTTCCTATTTCTCCACATCCTCTCCAGCATCTGCTGTCTCCAGATATTTAAATGATTGCCATTCTAACCAGCGTGAGATGGTATCTCAATGTGGTTTTGACTTGCATTTCTCTAATGACCAGTGATGATGAGCATTTTTTCATATGTTTGTTGGCCTCATATATGCCTCCTTTTGAAAAGTGTCTATTCATATCCTTCGCTCACTTCTGAATGGGTTTCTTTTTTTCCTGTAAATCTGTTCTAGTTCTTTGTAGATTTTGGATATTAGCCCTTTGTCAGATGGGTAGATTGAAAAAATTTTTTCCCATTCTGTTGGTTGCTGGCTCACTCTAATGATAGTTTTTTGCTGTGCAGAAGCTCTTAAGTTTAATTGATCCCATTTGTCTATTTTGGCTTTTGTTGCCAATGCTTTTGGTGTTTTAGTCATGAAGTCCTTGCCTATACCTATGTCCCGAATGGTTTTGCCTAGGTTTTCTTCTAGGGTTTTTATGGTGTTAGGTCTTATGTTTAAGTCTTTAATCCATCTGGAGTTAATTTTAGTATAAGGTGTCAGGAAGGGGTCCAGTTTCTGTTTTCTGCACATGACTAGTCAATTTTCCCAATGCCATTTATTAAACAGGGAACCCTTTCCCCATTGCTTGTTTTTGTCAGGTTTGTCAAAGATCAGATGGTTGTAGATGTGTGACTTTGCCTCCAAGGCCTCTGTTCTATTCCATTGGTGTAAATCTCTGTTTTGGTACCAGTACCATGCTGTTTTGATTACTTTAGCCTTGTAGTATAGTTTGAAGTCAGGTAGCATGATGCCTCCAGCTTTGTTCTCTTTGCTTAGAATTGACTAGGCTATGCAGGCTCTCTTTTGGTTCCATATGAAGTTTAAGGTGGTTTTTTCCAGTTCTATGATGAGAGTCATAGGTAGCTTGATGGGGATAGTGTTGAATCTATAAATTACTTTGGGCAGTACGGCCATTTTCACAATACTGATTTTCCTAACCATGAGCATGGAATGTTTCTCCATCTGTTTGTGTCCTCTCTTATTTCGTTGAGCAGTGGTTTGTTGTTCTCCTTGAAGAGGTCCTTTACATCCTTTGTTAGTTGTATTCCCAGATATTTTATTCTCTTTGTAGCAATTGTGATTGGCAATTCGTTCTTGTTAAGTCTGTTATTGGTGTATAGGAATGCTTGTGATTTCTGCACATTGATTTTGTATCCTGAGACTTTGCTGAAGTTGCTTATCAGTTTAAGGAGATTTTGAGCTGAGATGATGGGGTCTTCTAAATATACAATCATGTCATCGGCAAATAGAGACAATTTGACTTCCTCCTTTCCTGACTGAATACCCTTTATTTCTTTTTCTTGCCTGATTGCTCTGGCTAGAACTTCCAATACTATATTGAAAGGAGTGGTGAGAGAGGGCATCCTTGTCTAGTGCCAGATTTCAAAGGGAATGCTTCCAGTTTTTGCCCATTCACTATGATATTGGCTGTGGATTTGTCATAAATAGCTTTTATTATTTTGAGATACGTTCCATCAATGCCTAGTTTATTGAGAGTTTTTAACATAAATGGCTGTTGAATTTTGCCGAAGGCCTTCTCTGCATCTATTGAGGTAATCATGTGGTTTTTGTCTTTGGTTCTGTTTATATGGTGAATTACGTTTATAAACTTGCATATATGTTGAACCAGCCTTGCATCCCCGGGATGAAGCCTACTTGATCGTAATGGATAAGGTTTTTTTTTCATCTTTTTTTTTATTGCATTTTAGGTTTTGGGGTACATGTGAAGAACATGCAAGATTGCTGCATCAGAACACATGTGGCAGTGTGATTTGCTGCCTTCCTCCCCTTCCCCTATATCTGGCATTTCTCCCCCTGCTATCTCTCCCCAACTCCCCACCCCCCACTGTCCCTCCCCTATTTCCCCCCAACAGACCCCAGTGTGTGATGCTCCCCTCCCTGTGTCCATGTGTTCTCATTGTTCAATACCAGCCTATGAGTGAGAACATGTGGTGTTTGATTTTCTGCTCTTGTGTCAGTTTGCTGAGAATGATGGTTTCCAGGTTCATCCATGTCCCTACAAAGGACACAAACTCATCGTTTTTGATGGCTGCATAATATTCCATGGTGTATATGTGCCACATTTTCTCTGTCCAGTCTATCATGGATAAGCATTTTGATGTGCTGTTGTAATTGGTTTGCCAGTATTTTATTGAAGATTTTTGCATCTATGTTCATCATGGATATTGGCCTGAAGTTTTCTTTTCTTGTTGAGTCTCTGCCAGGTTTTGGTATCAGGATGATGTTGGTCTCATAAAACAATTTGGGAAGGACTCTGTCTTTTTGGATTGTTTGGAATAGTTTCAGAAGGAGTGGTACCAGCTCCTCCTTGAATGTCTGGTAGAATTCGGATGTGAACCCATCTGGACCTGGGCTTTTTTTGGTTGGTAGGCTAATAATTGATGCCTCAACTTCAGCCCCTCTTGTTGGTCTATTCAGGGTTTTGATTTCTTCCTGGTTTAGGCTTGGGAGGGTGCAAGTGACCAGGAATTTATCCATTTCTTCAGGTTTACTGGTTTATGTGCATGTAGTTGTTTGTAGTAATGTCTGATGGTGGTTTGTATTTCTGTGGAATCGGTGGTGATATCCCCTTTATCGTTTTTTATTGCATCTGTTTGATTCTCCTCTTTTCTTGTTTATTAATCTGGCTAGCGGTCTGTCTATTTTGTTGATCTTCTTAAAAAACCAGCTCCTGGATTTATTGATTTTCTAAAGGGTTTTTTGTGTCTCTACCTCCTTCAGTTCTTCTCTAATTTTAGTTATTTCTTGTCTTCTCCTAGCTTTTGTGTTTTTTTAATCTTGCTCTTCCAGCTCTTTCACTTTTGATGATAGGGTGTGGATTTTAGATCTTTCTTTACTTCTCATGTGGGCATTTATTGCTATATATTTTCCTCTATACACTGCTTTAAATGTGTCCCAGAAATTTTGGTATGTTATGTCTGTGTTCTTGTTTGTTTCAAAGAACATCTTTATTTCTGCCTTCTTTTCATTGTTTATCCAGTCAACATTCAAGAGCCAGTTATTCAGTTTCCATGAAGATGTGCAGTTCTGAGTTAGTTTCTTAATTCTGAGTTCTAATTTGATTGCGCTGTGGTCTGAGAGACTGTTTGTTATAATTTCCGTTCTTTCGCATTTGCTGAGGAGTGATTTACTTCTGATTATGTGGTCAATTTTAGAGTAGGTGTGATGTGGTGCTGACAAGAATGATATTCTGTGGATTTGGGGTGGAGAGTTCTGTAAATGTCTGTTAGGTTTGCTTGGTCCAGATCTGAGTTCAAGTCCTGGATATCCTTGTTAATTTTCTGTCTCGTTGATCTGTCTAATATTGACAGTGGAGTGTTAAAGTCTCCCACTATTATTGTGTGGGAATCTAAGTCTCTTTGTAGGTCATTAAGAACTTGCTTTATGTATCTGGGTGCTCCTGTATTGGGTGCATATATATTTAGGATCGTTAGCTCTTCTTGTTGCATTGATCCTTTTACCATTACGTAATGCCCTTCTTTGTCTCTTTTGATCTTTGTTGATTTAAAGTCTATTTTATCAGAGACTAGGATTGCAACTCCTGCTTTTTTTTGCCCTCCATTTGCTTGGTAAATCTTACTCCATCCCTTTATTTTGAGCCTATGTGTATCCTTGCACATGAGATGGGTTTCCTGGATACAGCAGACCAATGGGTTTAGACTTTTTATCCAACTTGTCAGTCTCTGTGTTTGATTGAGGCATTTAGCCCATTTACATTTAAGGTTAATATTGTTATGTGTGAATTTGATCCTGCTATTTTGATACTAGCTGGTTGTTTTGCCCATTAGTTAATGCAGTTTCTTCATTGCGTTGATGCTCTTTACCATTTAGTATGTTTTTGGAAGGTCTAGTACTGGTTGTTCCTTTCTACATTTAGTGCTTCTTTCAGGAGCTCTTGTAAGGCAGGCCTGGTGGTGATGAAATCTCTCAGCAATTGCTTATTTGTCAAGGATTTTATTTCCCTTCGCTTACGAAGCTTAGTTTGGCTGGATATGAAACTCTAGGTTGAAAGTATTTTTCTTTAAGGATGTTGAATATTGGCCCCCACTCTCTTCTGGCTTGTAGGGTTTCTGCTGAGAGATCTGCTGTGAGTCTGATGGGCTTCCCTTTCTTGGTAACCCAACCTTTTTTCTCTGGCTGCCCTTAACATTTTTCCCTTCATTTCAACCCTGGTGAATCTGATGATTATGTGCCCTGGGGTTGTTCTTCTTAAGGAATATCTTTGTGATGTTCTTTGTATTTCCTGGGCTTGAATATTGGCCTGCCTTGCTAGGTTGGGGAAGTTCTCCTGGATAATATCCTGAAGAGTGTTTTCCAGCTTGAATTCATTGTCTCCATCACATTCAGGTACACCTATCAAACACAGATTAGGCCTTTTCACACAATCTCATATTTCTTGGAGGCTTTGTTCATTTCTCTTCACTCTTTTTTCTCTAATCTTGCCTTCTAGTTTCATGTCATTGAGTTTATCTTCAATCTCTGATATCCTTTCTTCTGCTTGGTCGATTCAGCTATTGAAACTTGTGTATGCTTCACGAAGTTCTTGTGTTGTGTTTTTCAGCTCCATCAATTCATTTATATTCTTTTCTAATCTGTTTATTCTCATTAGCATTTCATCAAACCTTTTTTCAAGGTTCTTAGTTTCTTTGCACTAGGTTAGAACATGCTCTTTTAGCTCAGAGAAGTTTGTTATTACCCACCTTGTGAAGCCAGTTTCTGTCACTTCATCAGACTTATTCTCCATCCAGCCTTGTTCCCTTGCTGGTGAGGAGTTGTGATCCCTTGGAGGAGGAGAGGCATTCTGGTTTTGGGTGTTTTCATCCTTTTTGTACTGGTTTCTTCCCATCTTTGTGGATTTATCTACCTGTGGTCTTTGTAGTTGGTGACTTTCAGATGGGGCCTCTGAGTGGCTATCCTTTTTGTTGATGATGAAGCTATTTCTTTCTGCTTTTTAGTTTTTCTTCTAACAGTCAGGACCCTCTGCTAGAGGACTGCTGGAGGTCCCCTCCAGACCCTGCTTGCCTGGAGATCACCTGCGGCTGCTGCAGAACAGTAAGGGCTGCTGACAGTTTCTTCTTCTGTTATCTTTGTCCTAGAAAGATACCTGCCAGATATCAGCCTGAGCTCTCCTTTATGAGGTGTCTCTTTGGATATACGGGGGTCGGGGAGTTGCTTAAGGAGGCAGCCTGTCCCTTATAGGAGCTCAAGTGCTGAGCTGTGAGCTCCACTGTTCCGTTCAGAGCTGCTGGGCAGGTACATTTAAGTCTGCTGTAGCAGAACTCATAACCGCCTTTTTAAACCAGGTGCTCTGTCATGGGAAGGTGGGGCTTTATTTATAAGTTCCTGATGTAGTGCTGCCTTTTGTCAGAGATGCTCTGCCCAGCGAGGAGGTAGCCTAGTCACAGTCTGCCAGCAGAGATGTTGCTGAGCTGCTGTGGGCTCTGCCCAGCTGCTGTGTGAACTTCCTTGTGGTTTTGTTTATAGAGGTATAGTTAGAACTGCCTCAGTAATTATAGTCTGCCTCAGTAATGGTGGACTGCTTTGGTAATGGCAGACTGCCTTGGTAATGATGGATTGCCTCGGTAACGGCAGACTGCCTCAGTAATGGTGGCTGCCTCAATAATGGCGGACTGCCTTGGTAGTGGTGGACTGCCTTGGTAATGGCAGACGCCCTTCCTCCCCCCATGGAGCTGGACCTTCCCAGGTCCAGCTGTGATTGCTGTGAAACTCTCAATCCAGAGTGTTTCAGATTGCTGGTCTTTGTGGGGGTGGGACCCGCCGAACCTGATCACCTGGCTCCCTGTTTCAGCCCACTGTTTTTTCAGTTTAGTGGGCAACTCTATCTCCCAAGCATTCCAGGTGCCAGTTGAAATGGCCACCCAGATTAGTGTGAGTTTTTGTGCAGAGACCCACTGCGCCAGCTGAAACAGCATTGCTGGAGACTCGTGACACTTTTCCGCCTGGGAATCTCCTGGTCTGTGGGCAGTAAAAACTCATTTAGAAATGCAGTGATCACTCACCCTCTGCATTCTCACCGGGAACTGCAGTCCAGAGCTGTTCCTATTCGGCCATCTTCTGGTTTCTTCTCTTTTTCCCTTTTTTGGCCAAAGATGCCTCCCTCCACTGGGAATGCCAGGCCCACAGGCCCTGCTTGACCTCCTCTTTCATCAAGACACCTTCTCCCAAAGGCTCTGCTCCTCTCTCTTCTTCATCACTTTTATATATGTTTACCTTATATTGGCACCAAGGAATTGTATTACAGGTACCAGACCCAAAGTGCCATGAAAATCCGATACCCTCATCTGCCCACATTACACAGCAGCAGGAATGGAGAAGGCTTGTTCCAGGCTGAGAATTACCAAAAAGTCAGTTTATATTGGCAGTGATAATTCACAAAGCATTGTGCATCCTAGTAATTTGGTTCTTTCTAATGTCTCTAATTCTCCTGTTACAAATCGATAAAAACTGAATCCAAAAATCAGCAAATCTTCTTTTTATCTCAAACTATAGCAAGGCAATGTCCCATGAAAGCCCAGGAAGTAGATAAATTCCTAATAACATAGAGAAGCTACAAGAGAAAAATAAAATATTACTCTCTTCTATATTTTGGGTCTTCTCTATGTTGGCACACAGTCATATATTCCTGGGTTCTTGTATCTAACATCTTTTTAACACATCACTTGTGTTCAGTAAATGGATAAAGGAAAGACTCACAGACTTTTAGAACAGCCAAAGAATCGGTAGACTATTGTACTTTGAAAAAATAACCACTTGAACATTGTCCTTTATCCCTTCCTCCTTCAGTCTTCTCATTCTCTGTTGAGCCTTATAAGCTCCTCTGTTTCAAGACTGCTACTTTCAAAAATAAGTCTGAGGTGCTCTGGGGAGCAGAAGTTGTTTGCTGTTTGTCAATTCAGAGAAATGAAGGTGAACACATTGCACTGCGGGGAACCAGTTATTGCATAAAGCATGAATTTGCTATAAATGCAGAGAGAGGTACAGAGGCATATCTCAGAGATAAATACTGTAGATAGATTTAAGATAAAGTTGGTTTTACTGACTTGGAATAAAAACAGAGATTAATTACAATATGCTACTTAAAATATAGTGCAGATAAAAGGGGCAAAAATACAATAAATCAGTTATGGCAGTAATCTCTTTATATGATTTCTGTAACTTTATATTTCCCCTTATGGTAGTGACGAATCGGCCATGGGGCATTGAAAAAGAATAGAACTCATGCACACATCTTCTTTAACTTTTTTTTAAAACAAAATTCCAGGATCATCTAAGGGATTTGTTTTAATGTTTCTTTATTCTAGAAAGTCTTACGGAAACTTGACAACTAGAGGGAGAAAAGCAATAATAAGTAAACCACAGTGCCTGCATGGGAGATCAGGTGAGAGAAGAAATAGACTGAGTGAGGCCCAACTGTGGCCAACCCTGATTGCCAGTAAGAAGCATTTGTAATAAGGCATTGATTAAAAATTTAAAAGTTTGTGTATTTGGGGGGATTTTTTTACTTCAGTTAAAACTTCTTTGCCATATTCATATACATTGTTTATGTAATAGAGTTTCCATGAGTATTAAAATGTACCTTGTTGTTTACATTTTAACAAGAAAACACTGAAAGTCCCGTAAAATGACACTTTCCCTCTAAATATCACCTTTTCACATTTTACCCATTCTTTTTTCGCCTTGCTCTCTAGACTCCATTTCTCCATGCCCCCTTTATCAGGCTAGTTGCTATTTATCATTGTGTTCCATTTAGTGACATTCCCAAGGCAGGTCTTCCCTGTAACTCCACTCTAAGAAAGGTATCTAAACTATGGCTTCTATGTCACTCTGAAATTCCCTTTGCAACATTAATTCCAGTTCACATTACTTTCTTCTTCTTCTTCTTCTTTTTTGAGAAGGATTTTCACTCTTGTTGCCCAGGCTGGAGTGCAATGGCACAATCTCAGCTCACCACAACCTCTGCCTCCTGCCTCAGCCTCCTGAGCAGCTGGGATTACAGGTGTGCACCACCATGCTCCATTAATTTTGTATTTTTAGTAGAGACGAGGTTTCACCATGTTGGTCAAGCTGGTCACATTACTTTTCAACTGTCTTCCTCATTAGACCAATTTCCCTGGGCAAAAACATGTCTGTCTCATAAACTATGCTGTCTCCTGAACACTCCATAATATCACCTAGCATTCAAATGTTTATGTTAAAGCAAAATTTATCAGGCTACTTAAATTAGGCCCAACACATTTCCAATAATTCGGAAAATAGAATGGAGAATGGATTTTCAAATTACCAAAAAATGTCAAGTAAATTTTGTAACAAATTTGGACTCTTTGATCATTCAACATCCTTGTGTTTGCTGTCACTATCAACTACTTGCATTATCTCCCACAGTCTTTTCCTCTTCCTTCTCTTCCATTTGAAACTCTGAGTCTACAGCAGTAGCATTCAGTGTCCTCTTGCTCCAGGACACCATCATCATGGAGTAAAACTGGATGGTCACAGCATCAGCAGATATAGTTCAGAAATAACTATATTTCTTCTTGTTAGGGTCACATTCTCATCTCTAGCTGCTCTCTGGCTAGACACAGATACATGCCATAGATAGAAATTTTTAAAGTGAACAAAATACAAGGTTATTTACTTGAAATAAAATCATGTTATTATTATTTCTCTTAACTACAAGGCAAACATCCAGGTACATTATTGCCATGTTTCAGGAGTCACTAAAGCGTCATTTAACTCCTTGCTGCTCCTGGAAGCAAGAGTTTCCCAACGGACTCAATGGGACTTCGCCTAGTGCTGCTGCCACCTTTGCCAGATTATGCCTCTCAAACTTTAAGACGTTAAGGAGAAAGTTGCTTAATTTCAGAGCATCAATTTTCAGAAATGTTTTTGAAAAGTGAGAAAAAATTCCGGAAGCATGATTTCTGAAATGCCCCAGAGCCAGCTGAGATCATCCTGTCATCATTGAGCCTGAGTGATTCATCAGTGATTCAAATGACCAATCAACCAAAAACAAAGAGGCAGAAGACTTTCATGATGTTCATTTGCTAGAATCAAGATCATCTAGAAAATAAACGGCTGATGTAGAAAATGTAGGATATAGTTTTATAATTAGTCTTTTAGGGGCAATAAAACCTACAGAAACAACTTCTACCAGAAATAATCACTGCTGATCTTATTTATCATGTGTTTTACTAGATAATGGAAAAGTACATCTACTTATGGATTACCTAGTAGGTTAGACACTACAACAGTTTTTTAGTTACAAACTATTTATTTAATTGAGAATCACTAGTAAAATCATAAGAAGGCAAGCCACGATCTGGGAGAAAAAATATATATCTTTGATAAAGAATTCATGTCCAAAATATATATGTATAAAACTCCCATAAATTGTACTAAGAGGATAATTAGTAATAAAAATATAAAAACAAATTATTAAAGTGAACAAAATACATGAACAGCCACTTCACCAAAGAAGAGATCTAAATGGTCCATAAAGACATGAAAAGACACACTCCAAAGCACTAGTAATCAAGGACTGCAAATTAAAACCACAATGAGATGCTACTACACAGTTAGTATAATGCCAAAATTTACGAGTAACAGCACAAAATTCTGGTGTGCATATGGGACTCTGACATATCCTCAACGAGAGTATTAAATGGTACTACCACTTTGGAAAATTGCATCACATTTTCTAATACAGTTAAACTATTACATATATTCCATCCTAGGTATATATTCAAGATAAATAAATGCATATGTCAATAAAAGGCTGCTGGAATAAGAATGTTCTAAGCAGTTGTATTCATAATAGCAAAAAAGCAGAAACATCACAAATGCCCATCAGCAGGAGAGTACATATCAGTGGACATCTATGTTGTTGAATGTATCAATAGCTCATTCTCTTTTATTGCTGGATGGTAATTTACTGTGAATATAAGAAAAACTCCTCAATTTCCAAGTCTGTGCCAGAATCCGTATCAGTATTCTAGAGCTACTACCATAATCTAACTTGCTTTTTCAATAAAATATGGTATAAATATTAACATCAATATTTTATATGACATAAAATTCTTTGTGATATATATGAAAGAAATATATGACATATATGTCATTTTCATTAGTTGCATTATTATAATGAGTCAACAGACTTTGTTGCATTTTACTAACTCAAATACCAATTATCTCTGACCAGGTAAGACACAGCAGAACTCCCAAAGCTAAAAATTATGAATGAGTTTGATCCTTTAATGATAATTTTAAATCATGAATATCCTGTAAAAAAATCTACAAATACCACAAACAAGTTAAGAACCCTAAGGGATTCCTTGACAATTAAGAACAGAGCTGCTTAAATGTCCCTAGGAAGTCATGTCAGTTTGTCTAACAGATGTCCATATTCTACTGAGGACCATATTTATTTTCAGAGTATACTGTAAATAAGACTACTATCCTCTTCAATATTCTCATTTAATTGTATTTGCCGAGAAACTGATTAAAATAAATACTAATATAGCTTGAATTTATTTTTACTTTTCATGTAGCAAGCATGATGCAGCTCAGTAAATCACACTATAGTACATTTTCTCACCAGAAACAATGTGCAATTCAGTCCCTGAAACATGGCAACTGGGAGGCTTGACGTATGTTAATTTCAAATATACTCAACCCACTTCCTTCACTATTTTCTGCAATTGTTATCTGTGTTGTTTAATTTGAATTATAAAATTCATGAGGGCTACGTTGTATTTTCTTTGTTACGTTACAAAAGAACTTGACACATGAAATGGAAGTTCAATGTGAACAATGATTGTAACCTCTACATCATGAAAACTGCTTCAAGTGATCAATATGATATTTATTGATTAGGGTTGCTCTAGCCTGCAAAACAGATTAAGTAGCCATTCATAAAGGAACTGTTAGGATTTTATTCTAGCAGTTTGGAAAACAATCTATGGTATAAATATGAATTCTGAAATAGTTACAAGCAAAACCTTGTTGTACAGCACCTTGGCATCCAACACTGAAACATTAGAAAGTCCTACATCAAGAAGACTCTCTATTGAAATGACCCATTATCAGCCTTGTAGGCTGTGGGGCTGTAAGTTAACCCTTGACGCTAACACTTAAATTAACCTTTTAAGTTAACTCCTTATCTGACATTTACAGCTTAGTTAATTACATCAACTAAATAATGCCCTCTATTACATTTTTAAATGGTAAATGTTCACCGTGGGCATTACAGCTTTGATGGAGAAAATGGTAGAGAGAGAAAAAAAAGTCAAGGAATAAGTTTTAAGCATGGAGTGTGTCTGGATGCCCAGGTTCTGTGGAAGCCTATAAGCAGAAAGGGCAGCACTCAAGAGCTCAGTTCCGAAGGAGGAACAGACACAGAGAGAGAAGTGAGGAATATACCAGAGAAATGATATCATCCTGGGATATGTTTTAAGATGCAAAGACCGGAACAAGCAACCCTGCACATGGCACTAATTGCCTTTCACTTTTTTTATATACAGAAGATTATTTTGAATAGAAATAAATACTTGGCCTTATTGGAGAATGAAAAATGATAAAAATATTTCTGGAGTTAATTGGACACTCAGAATAAAAAAGTTTTAAAACTATGCATGTATTTTGATGCGGAAATACGGAAATGTTAGGCCAGGCGCAGTGGCTCACGCCTATCATTCCAGCAGTTTGGGAGGTTGAGGCAGGCAGATCACCTAAGGTCAGGAGTTCCAGACCAGCCTGGCCAACATAATGAAATCCTGTCTCTACCAAAAATACAAAACTTAGCTCAGTGTGGTGGCAGATGCCTGTAAACCCAGCAACTTTGGAAGCTGAGGCAGGAGAATCACTTTAACCTGGGAGGCGGAGGTTGCAGTGAGCCAAGATTGTACCACTGCACGCCAGCCCAAGTGACAGAGTGAGACTCCGTTTCAAAATAAAATAAAATAGAATAAAATAAACAAACAAAAAAAGAAATACAAATGTTAGGATTTTCTCCTGAGAAAATTGTCAAGCAAATATGGCAAAGATCTGTACGTGTGCAAAAAAATTGCATTGTTATTTATAATATTAAAAATTTAAATCACCTACATGTTCATCAATAGAGATTGGTTGACTATATCATCAAATAGCCATATGGTGAAATTCTTACATGCAGTAGAAAAATGAGTATGTAGTACTGTATTTATTGACTTAGAAAATACGTCTATGCTTTTTTCAGTGGAAAAAAAAATCTTTATAAAGCAGTGTGTAGAGAGTAGTAAAAGATTTACATTAGTATAGAAAATAAAAGGCTTGAAAAATCTTCACCCATGTGTGGTTATCACTGCAGTGGGATTACGGCTACGTTTATTTTATTTTTTTGCATGCCTTTTATCCTTTTGTTCATAACAGGGGAAACACATTGAAGATAACAGTAATTGGAACTAAATGTGCAAGAATCAGGAGCATCTTACCTCCACGCCCTGAAAGTGACAGGTACCAAAGAACTATGGATTATTTTTTATTGATTGATTGATTGAAAATGTGTCACTACAGAAAAGCAAATGTGGAGCTTACAGAGGGAGAGTGGTGCTGTTAAAGGCTGAAGTGAAGTCTACTTTTCTGGTAGCTACAGAGAGATTCCTGTTCTGCCTCCTGTAATTGCTATGAGGATATTTAAATTATAGAGCTCTAAGTGGCTGCTTTCAATTTGCTTCAAAGATAATAATAATGTCACCTTGCAGTTTATAAAGCACCTTCTTAATCCCTTTGGGGACCTACAGCAATCCTGTATGAATCTGGGGATTATTACTCTTTTTTTCAAATAAGAGAACTGAAGCACAGGGGAAGGAGTGAAACATTAAAAGTCATAGAACTTGTACACTAGTTAAGGTAATGCTAGCAGCTATAACAAATAAAAGCCAAAATCCCAGCAGCTTAATACAATAAATCTTAACTTTTCGATTATCCTGTGGCACCATATGGTGATCCTTGTGGATGAAGAGTCATCCACAAGGTATTTCAAGGATCTAGGCGCCTTGGATGTGTGGCTCTACCTTCCTCTAGTCCTCAAATTGTCTGTATCCAACAAGCTGATGGAGAGCGAGGAACTGGAATAGGCATTTTTTTGTTTAAGCCGTTTGATCCAGAACTGATATACGTAAGATTTGTTGATATCCTATAACTAGAATATCACCTGGCCCTCATCTGGATACAAGAGGATGTTACCGAGAAATAATTGCAGCCTGGGCAGATGCTTTTCAGTGCAATTCTGTTCTAAAGAAGAAGAAGACAGAATGCTACACGCTAGTAAGTAGAATCTCCAGGACACAAAAACACACACATGACTTTAAATCCAGTGCTCTTACTACTGCAACACACTGCTTCTGTATCCAGAGTTGCCTCAGCCTAGATCATAGTTTGGAGTGAATTAGAACCTGACCCTAACACTTGACAGTATTGAAAAGGGAACTGTCACCAGTGGGATGAACCCTTGAACTAAGCATGAGGAGAACCTGGCTTACACCCTGGCTCTGCCCTATCTGACGGATTGAGTTTGAGTAAATCATTAAATCACTCTGCATCTGTTTTTTTCAAAGTCATTGATACAAACCTATCCTCCTCAATTTTTCCCAATCAAGCTACTAGATTCTTATATTATTTTTCTCTAAGATACTCAGACATTCCTATAATGTTATATGAGTCTGTTTTATAAGAGACCCTTAACAATAGCTGATAAAACCACATCATTACATAACTCTATACAAAGGTAAGATACTGGAAACATTACTCGGACTCCATAGATCTTGCTTGGATAACTGTTCAATTTCAATGAAGGTATGGGGTTGGGGGCGAGAAATTGGCTACTCCTGTAACTATTTCTGCAGATCTCCAGTTGGGAACCACAGAGCTTCATGACCTCTTAAGGCTCCAATCAGTTACCATCTGAAAATGTCTTTTGTCTCTGTAATCTTGACAAGTGAATTCCAGTCACACCCACCCTATGAAGAGTGTGCCTGGGAATACTGGTTTTCTTCTTCTCAAGTTGTCTGAATCCAGAAGTATATATTAATCTGGAAGTGGCTGGAAGTGATGGAAAAGGGAAGATGTTGAAAAAGCACACTTGGTGAAGTGGAGCAGCAACTCTCTCAGAAGCCTCATGAGTTTGTAACATCGTTTGAACTCCAAAGCTTTCTTCATCACTCATAAATCCATAATCATCACTAAACCTTGGAAAAAATCTCACTCTGCTCTTCTCTATCTTCTACATGAAATGTATCAGGAAGAAAAATTAACATAAGGAAATTTTACCAGCTTTATAAAATCTTAACCCTTTTGTACCCTTGTTTCTGATAATTTTAAAAACTAATATAACTAATCATTAAAATGTTGAACCATGCCTAGATACTTCCTGTGTCTCATTTTCCTATTTCCTTTCCCAGAGGCAATCCCTAAGCTAAATCTGAATAATCTGAAAATCTGATAAACATTAGCTTGAGGTTGATCATTTCCATGCATAAATGTTCATTAACACTATATAGCACTTTTTTTTGCATGGTGGCAAACTTCATATAAATGACATCATATTGTATATATTATCCTACACATGTTTTCTTTATTGCTTAAAATGTTTTTAAATTTTAGTCATTGAATACATGGTACTCTAGCACATTCATTTTAAAAGCCATAAAGCCATCTTTTCTATAAATACACCAAATTTTAAAACCCATTCTTCTCCCTATGAAGAAGTAATATATCAACAAGTTATATGATATTGCATTAACATTATTGTATATGTTTTCTTGTACAAAGTATGAGAGTTCCTGTGATACACATATGTAGAAATGGGTCAGGGATAGCATTCTCTTCAACTTGACTAGATAGAAAAATCACATTTTTCTCAAAAGTGATTTGACAATTCCTACGAATTCATTACTTCATTTATTTGCCAAACTCGTTTTTACTATTGAATTGGTTTTGAGGCAGGAGGCAGGGCTCAGCTCTGGACCAAATTGAGGACTAGCTGAAACAGGGAAGAGTAATCTAAAGCACTTCTCCATGAGACACGCCCACTAGAGCCATAACAATTTACCATTGCCTTAGCGACATCTCAGAATTACCACCCCTTTCCATGGAGACAATCTGGAAGTTATCATCATTTTTCTAGAAATTTCTAAATGACCTGCTCCTTAAAGTGGGAATAAATATGACTTCAGAACCGCCCCTGAGCCGCAGCTCTCAACACACTGCCTATGGGGCAGCCCTGCCCTGCAGGAGCAGTCATGGCACTGTAACGCTGCTGCTTCAGTAAAGCTGTTTCTTCTACAACCAGCTCACTCTTGAATTCTTTCCTAAGCAAAGTCAAAAAATTCCCGTTGGGAATTATTGATAGGATGCTTTCATGTCTGTATTGGGTTACCTAGTCTGTGAATTTCTTCTTCATATCCTTTGCTCATTTTTATACTGGGTTTTTAAAAATAATTTACAGAATTTCATTATATGTCCTGGATAGTAATCCTTAATTAGTTGTTGAGTTGCAAATACCTTTTCCTAGTATCTATTTGTATGGTTTATGTTGTTGTTATTTTAAACTTTATTTTTAATGTTTTTCTTTATAATAATTTGATATTTTAGTACAGCAAAAGTCCTAAATCTTTATATGTTTTATGCTTTTAGCTTGTTGTTTAAGGAGGAGTTCACTCACAAAGATATTTCCTTTTTTTTTTTTTTTTTTTCTGAAAGCCCTAGTTTTGTTTAACATCTGAATATTTTATCTGCCCTGAAATGTATATGTATGCACTGGTATAATGAAAAACATAATTTCATGGAAAACCAATTGTTTGAGCCCTGTTCATTGAACTAGTAGAGCTAGTTCTTTTATTTTATTATTCTTCAGAATTCATTCATTTTTCTTAGTTCTTTGTTATAGTGATAGCTTTACAATTATCTGATAAGATTTTTTCAATTAAAATAGGATTTCATTTATAGATTAGTTGTGGAGATAGGAATTAATATCTTTATAATATTAACTTTTTTCATTTAGGATCTTGGTTTATCTTTTCATTCTGGCATTCTTTTGTCTTTCAATAGTATTTGTAAGGTTCTCCATAAAGATATCACTCATCGGAGATCCAAGATGGCCGTTTAGGAACAGCTCAGGATTGCAGCTCCCAGTGAAAGCGCAGAGGGTGAGTGGACGCCGCGTTTTTATTGCCCACAGACTAGGAAATTCCCGGGCAGAGGTGCTCCACGCTCGCCAGCGCGGCTGTTGTGGCCAGCGCTGCTGTGCCCGCCAGCGCCGGCCGGCGCCGACCAGCGCCTCTGCTCTGCCCCGCGCGGCTGCTTTGTCGGCGCCCCGGAGCCGCGGTTCTCCATACAAAATACACCGGTCCGGGTGCCCTTTTGGCTGGCGATTGGAGCCACGGGAAGTCGCCCATACGCTGGTTCAAAAAGGGGACTGAGCAGAGAACCAG